>NC_047103.1:171999432-172299432 GCF_902500255.1 Thalassophryne amazonica
CAAATCAGTCTATATACTAGTTAACTCGTGTCTGTCTATAAAGCAGTTAACTAGTGTGTTAACCAGTTTTCAGATAGGCCAGCAAATCTGTATATAAAGCAGTTAACTAGTGTGTTAACCAGTGTTCAGATAGGTCAGCAAATCTGTCTATAAACCAGTTAACTAGTGTGTTAACCAGTGCTCAGTTAGGTCAGCAAATCAGTCTATAAACCAGTTAAGTAGTGTCTGTCTATAAACCAGTTAACTAGTGTGTTAGCCAGTGTTCAGATAGGTCAGCAAATCTGTCTATAAACCAGTTAACTAGTGTTTTAACCAGTGCTCAGTTAATTCAGCAAATCAGTCTATAAACCAGTTAACTAGTGTCTGGCTATAAACCAGTTAAGTAGTGTGTTGACCAGTGTTCATATACAGTAGATCAGCAAATCAGTCTATAAACCAGTTAACTAGTGTGTTAACCAGTGTTCAGATAGGCCTGCAAATCTGTCTATAAACCAGTTAACTAGTGTCTGTCTATAAACCAGTTAACTAGTGTGTTAACCAGGGTTCAGATAGGCCAGCAAATATATCTATAAACCAGTTAACTAGTGTCTGTCTATAAACCAGTTAAGTAGTGTATTAAGCAATGTACAGATAGGTCAGCAAATCAGTCTATAAACCAGTTAACTAGTGTGTTGACCAGTGTTCAGATAGGTCTGCAAATCTGTTTATAAATTAGTTAACTAGTGTCTGTCTATAAACCAGTTAAGTGGTGTGTTAACCAGTGTACAGGTAGATCAGCAAATCCATGTACAAATCAGTTAAGTCATGTGTTCACCAGTATTCAGATAGGTCAGCAAATCAGTCCATAAACCATTTAACTAGTGTGTTAACCAGCATACAGATATGTCAAAAAATCTGTCTATAAACCAGTTAAGTAGTGTGTTCACCAGTATTCAGATAGGTCAGCAAATCAGTCCATAAACCATTTAACTAGTGTGTTAACCAGCATACAGATATGTCAACAAATCAGTCTATAAACCAGTTAACTAGTGTGTTGACCAGTGTTCAGATAGGCCTGCAAATCTGTTTATAAATTAGTTAACTAGTGTCTGTCTATAAACCAGTTAAGTGGTGTGTTAACCAGTGTACAGGTAGATCAGCAAATCCATGTACAAATCAGTTAAGTCATGTGTTCACCAGTATTCAGATAGGTCAGCAAATCAGTCCATAAACCATTTAACTAGTGTGTTAACCAGCATACAGATATGTCAAAAAATCTGTCTATAAACCAGTTAAGTAGTGTGTTCACCAGTATTCAGATAGGTCAGCAAATCAGTCTATAAACCATTTACCTAGTGTGTTAACCAGTGTACAGATAGGTCAGCAAATCAGTCTATAAACCACTCAACTAGTGATTGTCTATAAACCAGTTAACTCATCTGTTAACCAGTGTACAGATAAGTCACAAAATCTGTCTATAAACCAGTTAGCTAGATTGTTAACCAGTGTTCAGATAAGTCCTAAAATCTGTCTGTAAACCAGTTAACTCGTCTGTTTCCCAGTGTTCAGATAGGTCAGCAAATCAGTCTATAAACCAATTAACTAGTTTGTAAATGTGACCCAGTTAAAACAAGTCTGTAAACCTGTTAACCATTATGTAAACAGGTTATAAACCAATTAGCCTGTGTAAACACGTGTGTAAATCAGTTAACCAGTTCTCCAGTGTGTCAACACATCTCTAAACCACTTTACTTGCCCTCCATCAACTCAGAACTATACAGTTAACCAACCTGTAAACCAGCTGTTCTTTTTGCTATTCAGTAAACCAGTAAAGTCAGTTAGTCAGGATCCGTTCAATATTTATTCTGTGAAAATTTCAAACTGATAATTTCACACCTTCAATAAAACAGCTGCTGATCCTTTAACCAGTGATTTTCCCCAGTTCTGTTCTTCTACAGGGGGCTCATGGCACAAAACGGCTAACCAGGTTGTTAACATGTTAACTGGTAAATGAGCCTCACATGAAGAAACCAGTGAATGAGAGGCGGGGCTTACCGGCCTCGCCTGCTCCAAATGTTTGAGGATTGAAAAAGTTT
The DNA here is from genome assembly GCF_902500255.1 of Thalassophryne amazonica. Lineage (NCBI taxonomy): Eukaryota > Metazoa > Chordata > Actinopteri > Batrachoidiformes > Batrachoididae > Thalassophryne > Thalassophryne amazonica. The sequence continues at coordinate 172,001,508 of NC_047103.1, forward strand.
TTCTTGGTGACTGTCAGGACCGTGCGTCCCTGACCCGCGGTCTCTGTCGGTGCTGTTAGTGGGTCATCATCTGGAAGACGGAGAGCGAGAGAGCGAGAGAGCGAGAGAGAGAGAGAGAGAGAGGTGGGAAATCCAACAGCAGTGGTAGTAATAGTACAGTGGTCCTTGTAGTACTCGATACACTGTGCAGTAGCTCTTTATATTGAACACGTTTCTAAATTCCTGCGTGATTTGGGAATCTCGCCTCGGTATTGGTTTTTGTACCAATATAGGTATTTACAGCAGTACTGGGTTTCCAGCAGTACTGGCTTTTGCATTAATATTGGTTTTATTTGCAGTACTGGTTTTTGCATTAATACTGCTTTTTGCAGTAATACTGGTTTTTGCAGCAGTACTAGTTTTTGCATTAATACTGAGTTTTCCAGCAGTACAGGCTTTTGTATTAATATTGGTTTTAGTAGCAGTACTGGCTTTTGCATTAAATCTGCTTTTTGCAGTAATACTGGTTTTCCAGCAGTACTAGTTTGTGCAGTAATACTGATTTTTCTAGCAGTACTGGCTTTTGCATTAATATTGGTTTTAGTAGTAGTACTGGTTTTTGCATTAATACTGCTTTTTGCAGCAGTACAGGCTTTTGTATTAATACTGGTTTTGTAGCAGTACTGGTTTTTACATTAATGCTGATTTTTGCAGTAATACTGATTTTTCCAGCAGTGTTCCAGTGTTTTGTATTAATATTGGTTTTAGTAGCAGTACTGGTTTTTGCATTAATACTGCTTTTTGCAGTAATACTGGTTTTTCATCAGTAATAGTTTTTTCATTAATATTGATTTTTCCAGCAGTACTGGCTTTTGTATTAACATTGGTTTTAGTAGTCGTACTGGTTTTTGCATTAATACTGCTTTTTTGCAGTAATACAGATTTTTCCAGCAGTGCTAGTTATTTCATTAATATTGATTTTTCCAGCAGTACTGGCTTTTGTTATTAATACTGGTATAAGTGGCGGTACGTTTTTGCATTCATACTGCTTTTTGCAGTAATACTGTTTTTTTTCCAGTAGTAATAGTTTTTGCATTAATATTGACTTTTCCAGCAGTACTGGCTTTTGTATTAACATTGGCTTTTTCCAGCAGTACTAGTCTTTGTATTAATACTGATTTTTCCAGCAGTACTGGCTTTTGTATTAACATTGGTTTTAGTCGCAGTGCTAGTTTTTTTCATTAATACTGGTTTTAGTAGCAGTACTGGTTTTTGCATTAATACTGGCTTTTTCCAGCAGTTCTAGTCTTTGTATTAATACTGATTTTTCCAGCAGTACTGGCTTTTGTATTAATATTGGTTTTAGTCGCAGTACTAGTTCTTTTCATTAATACTGGTTTTTGCAGAAGTACCTGCTTTCGTAGCAGTACTGGTTTTTGCACTAGTACTAGTGTTTTGCATTAATACTGTTTTTTGCAGCAGTACTTGTGTTAGAAGCAATACTGAGTTTTGCAGCAGTACTAGTTTTTGCATTAATATTGATTTTTGCACTCACCACACAGTTCTAGGTCACAGTAGTCGACCGTCACGTTTCCTGAAATCAACACGTAGCACCAGGGGCCTTCGGGGTCATCATCAGGATTACGGCACTTGTTACCCTGCAAAGTGACCTCCGGGATGAAGTCTTTGTCCATGCTGAGGGCCTGTGCCTGGGCCGATTGCCAACTCAGACAGGTGTGACCTCCCAGTGTGACGCTCAAGTCACCTGCGTAGTCAATGCCATTGCTGGACAAACAGTCTTTGGATTTGACGATTTTGGGGGAGACAGTGGGCGGGACAAAGGCTTTGCCTTGGAGACAGAGAAGAAGAGTGCTGGTTGACTTTACTGTGTGTCTGTAGTAGTACTAGTACTGGTGTAGTGGACATTCAACATGTAATGGACATAATTCACCATACCGGGTGCATTTCCTGTTTGATATGTGGTATCACGCCCAGATGTGCGAAGCACATACCAAAGTGTTGCCAGTGGTGGTTAGAGTGTATCCCCTGTTCTGCAGGTGTTAACACGCCAAGGCGTGCATATTGATGTTTCATGTCTCTGCCCCTGTGTTGGTAATTGCCAATGTGTATTCCTGCTATGCACATAACAAGCTGTCTCAGATATTGTTGTTATCTGTCTCAGACCCTGCGCGGGTGATTGGCAGTATGTATTCCTGCTGTGCATATGACAAGCTGTCTGTGCCCCCTGTGGTGCTTTTCCTGTCAGAACTCCTGTGCGGTTAATGAGCAGGACCGAGCTGTTATAAAAAGTCTGTGAATTGTGTGAGAACAGGAAAGAATGAAGTGGCATGCCGATGCGTTGTCAAATTGTTGCTCCTTCTTTCAGCTATTGCAATTTCAACACTGGTGACCCCGGCGTCTTTCTTTTGAAGATTTTTGAAGGACATTCCAAGGCGATCATGACGGCGAACGCTGCACCTTCGAAGCTCCCTGAATTTTGGGAGTCGTCGGCTTCGGCTTGGTTTGCGCAAACGGTGCAGTTTGCACTGCGGGATATCACCACAGACAATATGAAGTACTATTGTGTCGTGGACCTCAGCAGTTCCACAATGACAAGGCTGGTTAGTCTTCTGCAAAATCCCCCTGTAAGGACTAAATATGCAGCTCTCAATGCCCATGCCTGATTTCCTCTTCTTGCGGCAACTTCCCAGCTTTGGCCAACACCACCATCACGGACTGCCGTGTGCTGGCAAGTGAAGCAGGCAAGTTTTTTTCTGGCTGGTCAACACCATGGCATGGCTGCTATGGCACTCATCCCTGCCCACACCGCCACAACTGCACCAGCCCACAGCTTTCACACACCTGCACCACTCCGTTGATGCAGCACTCATGGCAACAGCACCTGTTTCGCCCCAGCAGTGTCCTGAACATGGCTTGTGTTTCTACCATGCTAAATTTGGATCCAGAGCCAAGCATTGGTGCTCACCCTGTGCTTTCAGCGGAAAGGGAAACACCAGGGCCGGCGCTCAGTAGTGGCCATGAGCGTCAGCCGTACAGACGGGCTGCTGTTCATCCAAGACACCGTCTCTGGCTTTTTATTTGCTGTGAGACACTGTTGCACAGAGGAGCACTCTGCCCACTTCCAGACTGGACATCCTGGCAGGTAGGGCCCCCCCCTTGCAGCCACCATCAGCAGCCCCATAAACATGTCACTTGACATATGGACTCGTGTTAAGGGGGCCAGAGATTTAGCTGGGACTTCATTATGGCTAAAGTCGCTGATGCTGTTCTGGGTGTGGATTTTCTGTGCACTTATAGACCACTGGTGGATGCAAAAAAACAGCACTTGAGTGAGGCCACCACTTTTAGTTCATATGGCTGCACCCTTAGTGGCATGGACTCAGACTCAGACTGTCTAGCATGCTGTTGCAGGCTGAAGCGTTTCACCCACTTACACAGCCGACCTTTTCATCCTCCTCCGCCAAGCATGGAGTATAGAGCACCATATCGCCACCACAGGCTCGCCCTTGTATTATTTCCAGGAGCTGTGTTGTTGGTTCATTCGGTGGTTGCTTTGGTTTGCCAGGTGTGTTGTTGGTTCACTAGTTTTTTGCTTTGGTTTGGGAACTGTGTTGTTGGTTCATTAGTTTTTTGCTTTGGTTTGGGAGCCATATTGTTGCTTCACTAATTTTTGTTCATCCAGTTAGAGCTTGTGTGGTGCCGCTGGTCGGCTCTGAGGACTGTCGGCCCGGCCGTCCACGTCTTCACTGGATTGATGTGCGCCAGTGGCGCTCTTGGAACCTGGGCTTGCTTCGCCGGGTTCCGAACAGTGAGACTGTCATCCCCACTGAGGTCCTTACCCTGGGTCTCCTGAACATCAGATCACTGTCCTCGAAATCATTGTTGATTAATGATTTAATCATGGATCATCATTTAGATATGATTGGCTTATGTGAAACCTGGCTGAGACCCACAACTCTCCTTCCTCTGAATGAGGCCTGTCCACCAGCGTACACATTTAGTCACGTGTCTCGTGGTGTGAAGCAAGGCGGGGGTGTGGCTTTTATTTACAAAGCTCAGTTTTCTTTATTAGCTGTTGGGGGTCACAAATATAATTCCTTTGAGCATCTGGCTCTCCATTATGCCCATGATGCTAAGTACTGTCAGGGTCATAAAACTGGAGCTCAGCTATGTTATTTTGTCACTGTTTATAGGCCCCCTGACCCATATTCTGATTTCTTAGATGAATTTGGTGCATTCATCTCTAGTTTGTCAACTAGTGCAGATAACATTCTGATCATTGTTGACTTTAACATTCATATAAATAAGCCCTCTGATCCCCTTACCAAATCATTTATCAAATCAAATCAAAATCAAATAAATTTTATTTATATAGCGCCAAATCACAACAAACAGTTGCCCTAGGGCGCTTTATATTGTAAGGCAAGGCCATACAATAATTACGGAAAAACCCCAACGGTCAAAACGACCCCCTGTGAGCAAGCACTTGGCGACAGTGGGAAGGAAAAACTCCCTTTTAACAGGAAGAAACCTCCAGCAGAACCAGGCTCAGGGAGGGGCAGTCTTCTGCTGGGACTGGTTGGGGCTGAGGGAGAGAACCAGGAAAAAGACATGCTGTGGAGGGGAGCAGAGATCGATCACTAATGATTAAATGCAGAGTGGTGCATACAGAGCAAAAAGAGAAAGAAACAGTGCATCATGGGAACCCCCCAGCAGTCTACGTCTATAGCAGCATAACTAAGGGATGGTTCAGGGTCACCTGATCCAGCCCTAACTGTTGTATGGCTGGGGGGGCCTGGCTGCTGGTTTGTTTGCCTTTTGTGTTTCCTCCCAGGTGGCATGCATTTGGGACTGAGTGGCTGTGTTGCTGAGGCTGTTAGGACTTCACCCTGATCACCTGCGACTCGTCAGGACTCACAGCTGAGGTGCATCTGGAGGGATTGGAGTATGTTGGCATTTAAGACTGAAGTGCACAGTGTGCATTTGCCAGAGACTCGACCTTGTGACCAGACGGGTGAGATCGTCGTCTTGGGAGCCATCTCATCAGCAGCGGACGCTGAGAAACGTCCAGGTTTGATGCACGGTCTGTGAAAGAGGAGAGGGTGAGGTCTCACGCTCGTCAGCACACTTCCTGAGGTACGTTGGATTTTGTGACTAACAGTTATACAGTCAGTAAATGTGGTGTCCCTCACACCTTATTGTATTGAGCTGTATGTTAGTCATGTATCAGCTTCCACTGCTGTGGTGATTTGTGAACGAGATGTTCCATGCCTGCAGGTTGGAAGCTGATCAGTAATCAAGCCAGGAAGTGTTTGCTGTTTGTACACCTTTAAGTGTTCTGTGTGTAGAGTGTGGACTCACATAATGGTTCCTTCTTTCACAGACTCGGTTGTTGCGGCCACCTGGGGGGTGTCGGCGGGGTCCTTGGGTCCGAAACAGCTTCTGGCTCCGGACCATTAGCGCTGCTGGGAGCGCACCACGCCAGACCGCACCTTTTATTATTATTATTATTATCACTGTTATGTATTAAATTCAGTTAGCCTTTGTACCGTGCTCTGCTTATTTCATACTGGGTCCTTCAAACGCTGGTCGGTTCTCCGAGCTGCGTCCGACACATAACACTAACTATAAGCTTTTTCAAAAAGGAAAGTTTTAAGCCTAATATTAAAAGTAGAGAGGGTGTCTGTCTCCCTGATCTGAATTGGGAGCTGGTTCCACAGGAGAGGAGCCTGAAAGCTGAAGGCTCTGCCTCCCATTCTACTCTTACAAACCCTAGGAACTACAAGTAAGCCTGCAGTCTGAGAGCGAAGCGCTCTATTGGGGTGATATGGTACTATGAGGTCCCTAAGATAAGATGGGACCTGATTATTCAAAACCTTATAAGTAAGAAGAAGAATTTTAAATTCTGTTCTAGAATTAACAGGAAGCCAATGAAGAGAGGCCAATATGGGTGAGATATGCTCTCTCCTTCTAGTCCCCGTCAGCACTCTAGCTGCAGCATTTTGAATTAACTGAAGGCTTTTTAGGGAACTTTTAGGACAACCTGATAATAATGAATTACAATAGTCCAGCCTAGAGGAAATAAATGCATGAATTAGTTTTTCAGCATCACTCTGAGACAAGACCTTTCTGATTTTAGAGATATTGCGTAAATGCAAAAAAGCAGTCCTACATATTTGTTTAATATGCGCTTTGAATGACATATCCTGATCAAAAATGACTCCAAGATTTCTCACAGTATTACTAGAGGTCAGGGTAAGGCCATCCAGAGTAAGGATCTGGTTAGACACCATGTTTCTAAGATTTGTGGGGCCAAGTACAATAACTTCAGTTTTATCTGAGTTTAAAAGCAGGAAATTAGAAGTCATCCATGTCTTTATGTCTGTAAGACAATCCTGCAGTTTAGCTAATTGGTGTGTGTCCTCTGGATTCATGGATAGATAAAGCTGGGTATCATCTGTGTAACAATGAAAATTTAAGCAATACCGTCTAATAATACTGGCTAAGGGAAGCATGTATAAAGTGAATAAAATTGGTCCTAGCACAGAACCTTGTGGAACTCCATAATTAACTTTAGTCTGTGAAGAAGATTCCCCATTTACATGAACAAATTGTAATCTATTAGACAAATATGATTCAAACCACCGCAGCGCAGTGCCTTTAATACCTATGGCATGCTCTAATCTCTGTAATAAAATTTTATGGTCAACAGTATCAAAAGCAGCACTGAGGTCTAACAGAACAAGCACAGAGATGAGTCCACTGTCTGAGGCCATAAGAAGATCATTTGTAACCTTCACTAATGCTGTTTCTGTACTATGATGAATTCTAAAACCTGACTGAAACTCTTCAAATAGACCATTCCTCTGCAGATGATCAGTTAGCTGTTTTACAACTACCCTTTCAAGAATTTTTGAGAGAAAAGGAAGGTTGGAGATTGGTCTATAATTAGCTAAGATAGCTGGGTCAAGTGATGGCTTTTTAAGTAATGGTTTAATTACTGCCACCTTAAAAGCCTGTGATACATAGCCAACTAACAAAGATAGATTGATCATATTTAAGATTGAAGCATTAAATAATGGTAGGGCTTCCTTGAGCAGCCTGGTAGGAATGGGGTCTCATAGACATGTTGATGGTTTACAGTGCTGAAAAGAAACCTGGGGTTGTTCTTATTTTCTTCAATTAGTGATGAGTAGTAAGATGTCCTAGCTTTACGGAGGGCTTTTTTATAGAGCAACAGAGTCTTTTTCCAGACTAAGTGAAGATCTTCTAAATTAGTGAGACGCCATTTCCTCTCCAACTTACGGGTTATCTGCTTTAAGCTACGAGTTTGTGAGTTATACCACGGAGTCAGGCACTTCTGATTTAAAGCTCTCTTTTTCAGAGGAGCTACAGCATCCAAAGTTGTCTTCAATGAGGATGTAAAACTACTGATGAGATACTCTATCTCACTTACAGAGTTTAGGTAGCTACTCTGCACTGTGTTGGTATATGGCATTAGAGAACATAAAGAAGGAATCATATCCTTAAACCTAGTTACAGCGCTTTCTGAAAGACTTCTAGTGTAATGAAACTTATTCCCCACTGCTGGGTAGTCCATCAGAGTAAATGTAAATGTTATTAAGAAATGATCAGACAGAAGGGAGTTTTCAGGGAATACTGTTAAATCTTCTATTTCCATACCATAAGTCAGAACAAGATCTAAGATATGATTAAAGTGGTGGGTGGACTCATTTACATTTTGAGCAAAGCCAATTGAGTCTAATAATAGATTAAATGCAGTGTTGAGGCTGTCATTCTCAGCATCTGTGTGGATGTTAAAATCGCCCACTATAATTATCTTATCTGAGCTAAGCACTAAGTCAGACAAAAGGTCCGAAAATTCACAGAGAAACTCACAGTAACGACCAGGTGGACGATAGATAATAACAAATAAAACTGGTTTTTGGGACTTCCAATTTGGATGGACAAGACTAAGAGTCAAGCTTTCAAATGAATTAAAGCTCTGTCTGGGTTTTTGATTAATTAATAAGCTGGAATGGAAGATTGCTGCTAATCCTCCGCCTCGGCCCGTGCAGTCATCTGTTTGAGTATACATGTCAGCTGGTCTGAACTGTTTTTATCTGATCAGAAACAATGGGGTTAGGCTCCACCAGGTACTGAACAACTGTGTACTGAAGACGAGGGGCGGGGTTTCCACTCTGTCTACATGAGCCAATAAGGTTAGGTGTTGCGGGAATAAAACCCACCCATTGTACCGCCTACATTGTCTTTCCTAAAAAAACACTTGTTGGCTTTGTTCAGCGTCTCTCACAAGGTGTGTTCTGGGGACCCAGAACTGTTTTTCATAGTGACTTTGAATAAATCCAAACTGAGGAATAGTTTGACTTTGTACTTTGTAAGGGACAGGATTACAATAAGAACAGGGTAGAATTAACAATATGTACCTGGTCGTGCTTTACATTCTCTGGATCTCAGTTTGTTGTGTGAAGAAGGTGAAGAAGAAGTCAGCTGGTCCCAGTTTCAAATTCAATTCATTTTCATTTATATAGTGCCAAATCACAACAAAGTTGCCTCAAGGTGCTTCCCACAAGTAAAGTCTAACCTTAGTAACCCCCAGAGCAAGAACACAGGTGACAGTAGTAAAGAAAAACTCCCTCTGAGGAAGAAACCTCAAGCAGACCAGACTCAAAGGGGTGACCCTCTGCTTAGGCCATGATACAAACACAAATTACAAAACAATTTACAAAATGAATATACAGGAAATTTTTCTGGTGCACAGGACAGGAGGGTTACAGAAACAGACACCACACCCATCTCTGGATGGAGCTGCACCTCAGAGAGAAAAAACAGAATCAGACATCAGAAAGACAAGAAATACAGTATAATTTATCAGCATTAAACAACAAGAAAAACAGAGAAATACTAAGGTGATCGCCGGCCACTAGCCCTAAAGTTGAGGCCGCGGCCCGCTCTGTTTCCTCGTAAAATGAATTAAAACAGTAAAGCATAGTAACATACTATGCCAGTATGCTAGACATATGAAAGGGAAAATAAGTGCGTCTTAAGTCTGGACTTGAAAGTCTCCACAGAATCTGACTGTTTTATTTATGCAGGGAGATCATTCCACAGAACAGGGGCACGATAAGAGAAAGCTCTGTGACCCGCAGACTTCTTATTCACCCTAGGGACACAAAGTAGCCCTGCACCCTGAGAACACAGAGCCCGGGCCGGTACGTAGGGTTTAAGTAGGTCATCTAAGTACAGAAGTGCCAGCAGAACCTTAAAATCTGATCTCACTGGGACAGGAAGCCAGTGAAGAGATGCCAAAATGGGTGTAATGTGGTCAAACTTTCTGCTTCATGTCAAAAGTCTGGCAGCAGCATTTTGAACCAATTGGAGACCCCTAATGCTGGACTGTGGTAAACCAGAAAATAGAACATTGCAGTAGTCCAATCTAGAAGAGACAAAGGCATGAATCAGGGTCTCAGCATCAGCCATAGACAGGATGGGACAAATCTTCACTATATTTCTCAGGTGGAAGAAAGCAGTCCTCATAATATTTCTAATGTGGAGGTCAAAGGACAATGTAGGATCAAAAATTATCCCAAGGTTCCTCACTTTGTCACTGGGATGTATGACACACGAGCCTAGGCTAAGCGTTAACTGGTCAAATTGATGCCGATGTCTCACTGGACCAAGAACCATAATTTCAGTCTTATCAGAGTTTAAAAGTAGGACGTTTCTAGACATCCAGCTTCTCACTATTGCAAGACAATCTTCTAATTTTATGTGGATGAGATTACCAGCAGTTATTGGCATGTACAACTGAGTATCATCAGCATAGCAATGAAAGGTAATCCCAAAACACCACAATATGTGCCCAAGGGGTGCTATATAAAGGGAGAAAAGTGGGGGTCTAGGATGGAATCCTGTGGAACCCCAAATTTCATGTCACTAAGGTTAGAGGTAGTGTTACTGTACAAAACACAGTGAGAACGACTGGTCAAGTATGACATCAGCCATGCAAGGGCACTCCCAGTAATCCCAAAATGATTTTCCAGCCTATCAAGTAGAATATGATGATCCACTGTATCAAACACAACACTGAGATCTAACAGCAGCAGAACCGTAGTAGTGTCCGAATCCATTGTAAGCAGAAGATCATTCACCACTTTAGTGAGAGCCGTCTCTGTGGAATGATATTTTCTAAAAGCAGACTGCAGTGCCAACAGTTTTGTTGGTATAGGATCAAATAATCCTATACCGTCTGTTCCGTCTGAGTTATTTTCATTAGTTACTTCATCCAAACCATCAACATGTTTATTAGACGCCATTCCTACCAGGCTGCTCAAGGAAGCCCTACCATTATTTAATGCTTCGATCATAAATATGATCAATCTATCTTTGTTAGTTGGCTATGTACCACAGGCTTTTAAGGTGGCAGTAATTAAACCACTACTTAAAAAGCCATCACTTGACCCAGCTATCTTAGCTAATTATAGACCAATCTCCAACCTTCCTTTTCTCTCAAAAATTCTTGAAAGGGTAGTTGTAAAACAGCTAACTGATCATCTGCAGAGGAATGGTCTATTTGAAGAGTTTCAGTCAGGTTTTAGAATTCATCATAGTACAGAAACAGCATTAGTGAAGGTTACAAATGATCTTCTTATGGCCTCAGACAGTGGACTCATCTCTGTGCTTGTTCTGTTAGACCTCAGTGCTGCTTTTGATACTGTTGACCATAAAATTTTATTACAGAGATTAGAGCATGCCATAGGTATTAAAGGCACTGCGCTGCGGTGGTTTGAATCATATTTATCTAATAGATTACAATTTGTTCATGTAAATGGGGAATCTTCTTCACAGACTAAAGTTAATTATGGAGTTCCACAAGGTTCTGTGCTAGGACCAATTTTATTCACTTTATACATGCTTCCCTTAGGCAGTATTATTAGATGGTATTGCTTAAATTTTCATTGTTACGCAGATGATACCCAGCTTTATCTATCCATGAAGCCAGAGGACACACACCAATTAGCTAAACTGCAGGATTGTCTTACAGACATAAAGACATGGATGACCTCTAATTTCCTGCTTTTAGACTCAGATAAAACTGAAGTTATTGTACTTGGCCCCACAAATCTTAGAAACATGGTGTCTAACCAGATCCTTACTCTGGATGGCATTTCCCTGACCTCTAGTAATACTGTGAGAAATCTTGGAGTCATTTTTGATCAGGATATGTCATTCAAAGCGCATATTAAACAAATATGTAGGACTGCTTTTTTGCATTTACGCAATATCTCTAAAATTAGAAAGGTCTTGTCTCAGAGTGATGCTGAAAAACTAATTCATGCATTTATTTCCTCTAGGCTGGACTATTGTAATTCATTATTATCAGGTTGTCCTAAAAGTTCCCTGAAAAGCCTTCAGTTAATTCAAAATGCTGCAGCTAGAGTACTGACGGGGACTAGAAGGAGAGCGCATATCTCACCCATATTGGCCTCTCTTCATTGGCTTCCTGTTAATTCTAGAATAGAATTTAAAATTCTTCTTCTTACTTATAAGGTTTTGAATAATCAGGTCCCATCTTATCTTAGGGACCTCATAGTACCATATCACCCCAATAGAGTGCTTCGCTCTCAGACTGCAGGCTTACTTGTAGTTCCTAGGGTTTGTAAGAGTAGAATGGGAGGCAGAGCCTTCAGCTTTCAGGCTCCTCTCCTGTGGAACCAGCTCCCAATTCAGATCAGGGAGACAGACACCCTCTCTACTTTTAAGATTAGGCTTAAAACTTTCCTTTTTGCTAAAGCTTATAGTTAGGGCTGGGTCAGGTGACCCTGAACCATCCCTTAGTTATGCTGCTATAGACTTAGACTGCTGGGGGGTTCCCATGATGCACTGAGTGTTTCTTTCTCTTTTTGCTCTGTATGCACCACTCTGCATTTAATCATTAGTGATTGATCTCTGCTCCCCTCCACAGCATGTCTTTTTCCTGGTTCTCTCACTCAGCCCCAACCAGTCCCAGCAGAAGACTGCCCTTGCCTGAGCCTGGTTCTGCTGGAGGTTTCTTCCTGTTAAAAGGGAGTTTTTCCTTCCCACTGGCGCCAAGTGCTTGCTCACAGGGGGTCGTTTTGACCGTTGGGGTTTTTCTGTAATTATTGTATGGCCTTGCCTTACAATATAAAGCGCCTTGGGGCAACTGTTTGTTGTGATTTGGCGCTATATAAATAAAATTGATTGATTGATTGAAATAAGCAGGTTGTGGTTTTGTAGACATTACGAATTTCGTCAGGACGTGTAGTGAGATACTATCAAATTCTGTAAATCTAGGTAATACCTCAGTAATGGCACCCATCTCAATAGCAGGGTGTAGTGGCTGGGTTAAGGCATGCTGGGATATATCTAACCTAATATCCTCTGTTTTCTTCTCAAAGTAATCCAAGAAATCTTGTGCTGTAAAAGGAGAGCAACTTACAGGTGGTTGTCCATGAATAAGTGAAGACTGAAGACTTCTCTGTTTTCTGTTTCTTATGATTGACTCTGATTTTGTGGTTTTGATTTGTACTTTCACTGCGTGTTTTAATTATATTTAATTAATTTTATTGTTACTTCATTAGTGATTACTTCATTGCTGTTAGTTGTAATCAGATCTCTTGTATTCATGTTGCTTTCTGTTGTTTTATGTGATTGTGGTTGCCAGAATGGATGGTTACTCAACCACACTTTCTGGCAGTTGGGTCCACTCTTTTTGAATGCTATTGTGAAGCACCTTGAGATGGTCTGTGTTGTGATTTGCCATTATACAAAAAATTAGATTGAACTAGTTCCTGGTCCCATCATGTTTTGAAGATGTGGCCCAGAATGTATTGGTGTTGTGGTCAGATCCAGTGTCCAGTTTTGTTGGGTTTTTTTTTGTTTGTTTGTTTGTTTTTTGTTTTTTTGACATCTTGCATGTTGCACATTCTTTGGTAGTTGTTGGAATACTGTTTGTAGTACCAGCAGATACTTGCCACATATGGGTACTCTGCAGGTCTCTTTCGGCACAGTTGGGTCTCGGGTGAAGCACCAGGGTCCATCTACACTGTTATTGGGGTTCCGGCAGAAGTTCTCGATCAGCTTACTGCCAGGTTCCGATGCATTATACTCCCTGCAGACAGGAAACAATCAAGATTCAAGGAAGCTATGAGCACAGGATTAGAAAAGATGAAGCCCTGAATGTTTTCTTCCACAATTTTTGAGTTGCTTCTTTTCTTTTCTTTGTTACTGGATGTGATACTTTGGTTGGAAACAGTTCTTGCTGTTTGATTTATGTTTGTGTCACATTTAATTTTGTGTAAGAGTTTTTCATCCTGTTGTTGAACATTCTGTGCTTTCCGAATTGTTTTATGTTTTCATTGTTTGTGTGTCCTTTCTTTGGTTTGGGAGCTGTTTTGTTGATTCATTAGTTGGTCACTTTGGTTTGGGAGCTGTGTTGGTGCATTAGTTGGTTGCTTTGTTTTGGGAGCTGTGTTGGTGCATTAGTTGGTTGCTTTGTTTTGGGAGCTGTGTTGTTGGTGCATTAGTTGGTTGCTTTGGTTTGGGAGCTGTGTTGTTGGTGCATTAGTTAGTTCATTTGTTTTTTGGAGCTGTGTTGTTGGTGCATTAGTTGGTTGCTTTGTTTTGGGAGCTGTGTTGTTGGTGCATTAGTTAGTTCATTTGGTTTTTGGAGCTGTGTTGTTGGTGCATTAGTTGGTTGCTTTGGTTTGGGAGCTGTGTTGTTGGTGCATTAGTTAGTTCATTTGGTTTTTGGAGCTGTGTTGTTGGTGCATTAGTTGGTTGCTTTGTTTTGGGAGCTGTGTTGTTGGTGCATTAGTTAGTTCATTTGGTTTTTGGAGCTGTGTTGTTGGTGCATTAGTTGGTTGCTTTGTTTTGGGAGCTGTGTTGTTGGTGCATTAGTTAGTTTATTTGGTTTTTGGAGCTGTGTTGTTGGTGCATTAGTTGGTTGCTTTGTTTTGGGAGCTGTGTTGTTGGTGCATTAGTTAGTTCATTTGGTTTTTGGAGCTGTGTTGTTGGTGCATTAGTTGGTTGCTTTGTTTTGGGAGCTGTGTTGTTGGTGCATTAGTTAGTTCATTTGGTTTTTGGAGCTGTGTTGTTGGTGCATTAGTTGGTTGCTTTGGTTTGGGAGCTGTGTTGTTGGTGCATTAGTTGGTTGCTTTGTTTTGGGAGCTGTGTTGTTGGTGCATTAGTTAGTTCATTTGGTTTTTGGAGCTGTGTTGTTGGTGCATTAGTTGGTTGCTTTGGTTTGGGAGCTGTGTTGTTGGTGCATTAGTTGGTTGCTTTGTTTTGGGAGCTGTGTTGTTGGTGCATTAGTTAGTTCATTTGGTTTTTGGAGCTGTGTTGTTGGTGCATTAGTTGGTTGCTTTGGTTTGGGAGCTGTGTTGTTGGTGCATTAGTTGGTTGCTTTGGTTTGGGAGCTGTGTTGTTGGTTCATTAGTTGGTTGCTTTGGTTTGGTTTGTTGTTGGTGCATTAGTTAGTTCATTTGGTTCATTCATTGGTTGCTTTGGTTTGGGAGCTGTTTGTTGGTTCATTGGTTGGTTTGTGAGTCATGTTGTTGGTTTAGTTGTTTACCTTATAATGGGATGAGGGAAGTTGGACCCCCAGTACTGACATTGTCTTCCGGACTGTGTAATGTTGATATTTCCTTCATAGGTGAGTCCCTTACCGCTGATACACTGACCTGAAAACACAGTTGATGATAGTTGTCATTGTTAAGTTGACGGTATCAGTGTTTGTGTCCAGATGTGGACTTGGTTACCTTCTACACAGTCTCTGATCACACTGATGCTGGAATGTGTCCGTTCTGTGTTTGTTCCTTTGCAGTCTGAAGAAACAGACAAACAGACATGAGCTTTTCTGGACTTTGGTCCCATTTGCATCACATGATGAAACTCCACAAATCAAAATGAAGCCGTCCGTCAGGAAAAGCAAGTCAGCTCAAAGCAGAATGAACTTTTTAGATCCAAACTTTGACTCGTCTTAAGCGGCATTAATTACTGGAAACATATTTTACAACACCGTCGTTTCACAAATGCATTTAACATTAAGGAAACGTTTTCATATTTTCAGAGGAGGTGATGGTCTCGTGGTTAAAGCGTTGGGCTTGAGACCGAAGGATCCTCGGTTCAAATCCCAGCCTGACCGGAAAATCACTATGGCCCTTGGGTAAGGTTCTTAATCCCCTATTTGCTCCCGGTGTGTAGTGGGCGACTTGTATGGCAGCACCCTGACATCGGGGTGAATGTGAGGCATTATTGTAAAGCGCTTTGAGCGTCTGATGCAGATGGAAAAGCGCGATATAAATGCAGTCCATTTACCATTTATATGTTTAAGATTTGGGATATTTGGTGCTTAAATATTTTTGCGGGGTAAAATCTAAACTCAGTGTTTGATTAATTTCGTGTTTGCAATAACTCACCCACAAATTTTTTCCAAAACATTTCCTGAAAAGAAGAATTTTCTGGTTAGTCTTTGAATTTACAGCTGCAGTACTGTTGGTACTTTGAGTATTTGTAGTTTTTCTGTTTGTGAGGTGATGGATCAAATCTGGATGAAGTCCTACAGTTTGTGTCGTCTGCTCGAAGACCTCACGGGCTTCTTCATAATCGCATATCTCTTCAATACACTCTCTTTCCAGGTTACCTGGAGAGTACACAGAAATGCACACAGTACATAGAAATGCACACAGTACACAGAGATACACACAGTACACAGAGATACACACAGTACACAGCTGTACTCCGTGTGACTGAACCAAACAGATTTGCGATGTCCTCATCTCCACATGACTGTGACACACACTGGGCGTGGCTTTTTCTTTTGTTCCTTTGTGATGTCATACTTCAGGAATGAGCCACCTGCCACAGTCATCAACACAATACTAATTAAGGCACAGTTCCCAACACAAAACGTTCCTGCTGTGTTGGAATCCCTGACTGTGTCAGAAGATTGGTGTTATTTCAGCGTCATGTTCATGGTGAAACAGTGCAATTTCACTTTTTTCTTTTTCTTTTTTTTTCTATTTGGAGGTGCTGATATCAAAATATTTTTAAAATCTGCATACAGATCTGTGGACTATATATGCAGCAAAGTAGGTGAGCCAAGGACGCATAGTGTCTTTTTCAAATGTGCCTTTTTATAAGCATCCATGCTGAGATAAATGGTGGAAAACTCCTTTTACACAGATGCTTATGTTCACAAACATCAATTGCTCATGTCACTTCCCATATGTCAAAGTGTATGTGTGCCACGTTTGACTCAGTTCAGAGGTGCCGTTTGGACAGGAGAGGGACATATACACACACGCACACACATATGAGTTGTCTCTTAGTATATAGATGAGGGCACAGTTGTGTTTTCCTCTGAATCTGTTATTATTATTATTTATATTAAAGACCCCCAAATTAATGAAGTATGTTCAGAAGAGAAAAAAAAAACATACTGCGTTTATATGCTGATGATGTTTTACTCAAAATCCATCACATGAAATAGTGGCGCTAAGCGCTGCAAAAAAATGCTAGAAATTGAGTTTGTTTGTTTGTTTGTTTGTTTGTTTGCATTTCAAAATCCTGCTTCTCAAGTTCCTGTTTGTGACACAAAATATGTAGCAGATGAATGTAGAAATAAAAATTATGGAAAAATAATAGAACATGACAATGATGTCCCACTCCAAATAAATAAATAAATACATTTAATTTAATTAAATAAAAATCAGTCAGGTAGAGAGGTGAAGAAGAGAGTGCAGGCAGGGTCGAGTGGGTGGAGAAAGGTGGCAGAAGGGATTTGTGACCGAAGAATATCAGCAAGAGTGAAGGAGAAAGTTTACAAGACAGTAGTGAGACCAGCTATGTTGTACGGCTTAGAGACGGTGGCTCTAACAAAAAGACAGGAGGCAGAGCTGAAGATGTTGAGATTCTCTTTGTGAGTGGCGAGAATAGAGACAGGATTAAGAATGAACATATCAGTGGGGCAGCTCAGGTGGGACAGTTTGGAGACAAAGTCAGAGAGGACAGACTGAGATGGTTTGGACATGTGCAGAGGAGGGACCCAGGGTATATAGGGAAAAGGATGCTGAGGATGGAGCCACCAGGCAGGAGGAGAAGAGGGAGACCAAAGAGGAGGTTCATGGATGTGCTGAGGGAGGACATGCAGGTGGTTGGTGAGACAGAGGAAGACACAGAGGACACTGGACAGGGTGAGACGGAAACAACTGATCTGCTGTGGCGCCCCCTAATGGGAGCAGCCGAAAGAAGAAGAAGAAAACTGAAATAAACCTTCAGTATAAACACAAAAAATTCAGATCCAAAGAGGACTTGGTTGACGTTGATAAAGGACAAAATCTGAAGGACCTCATTGTTCCAGCAGAATCTTACCAGGTTTCATCTCTTCAAAGATCTGATTGGCTCGTCGATTTCGCACCAAAACCTGTGAGGCAGACTGGCCGTCCATGAACACTACACAGGAAGAAAATAAAGTTATCACAACTATCTGCATGCAAACCACTTCTCAAAAGCTCCGTCTTTGTTCAAGGTTGTTATGATCATTATGATTATTATTATTATTATTATTACAAGTATTAAAGTACTGCTGAACCAGTGAGGGTATTTATTTATGTAATACTGTAGAACTATTTTATTCCTGTGACAGTGCTGAAACACACACACACACACACATTCACAGTTAATTTATTTGTCATTTTATGAGAAAAAGGATCAAGTTTGAGAATAACAAGAAAAATATTTTTCTATTAGTAACAGAAGATTTACTTATCTCCATCCATTTTTTAATTCTTGTAATTACAACTTTAGACAAACACTTGTACAACTCGTTCTGAAACTCTTACAGCAGTGATCCAGATCCTCTGATTCAGATCAAAGTCAACAAAATCAAAAACAAACATGACTGAAGTCCAACTTTGAACAAAACTCTTTTATCAAATAAAAAAATACTTACTACTTATGGTATCAAAAATGGTTGAATGGAGCGACCTTGTTAGTTCCTTTGTCCTTACAGTATGACAACTAGTATTAGTACTCGTCATACCCTAACATCTACTACTAACCCTGTACTACTCGTACCCCAACATCTATTACTACTCTTTACTACTCGTACTCTAACATCTACTACTACTCTTTAGTGCTTGTATCCAAACATCTACTACTACTCTTTACTACTAGTACTCTAACATCTACTACTACTCTTTACTACTCGTACTCTAACATCTACTACTACTCTTTAGTGCTTGCATCCAAACATCTACTACTAACTCTTTACTACTAGTACTCTAACATCTACTACTACTCTTTACTACTCGTACTCTAACATCTACTACTACTCTTTAGTGCTTGCATCCAAACATCTACTACTAACTCTTTACTACTAGTACTCTAACATCTACTACTACTCTTTACTACTCATACTCTAACATCTACTACTAACTCTTTACTACTAGTACTCTAACATCTACTACTAACTCTTTACTACAAGTACACTAACATCTACTACTACTCTTTAGTGCTTGCATCCAAACATCTACTACTAACACTTTACTACTCGTACTCTAACATCTACTACTAACTCTTTACTACTCGTACTCTAACATCTACTACTACTCTTTACTACTCGTACTCTAACATCTACTACTACTCTTTAGTGCTTGTATCCAAGCATCTACTACTAACTCTTTACTACTAGTACTCTAACATCTACTACTAACTCTTTACTACAAGTACACTAACATCTACTACTACTCTTTAGTGCTTGCATCCAAACATCTACTACTAACTCTTTACTACTCGTACTCTAACATCTACTGCTACTCTTTAGTGCTTGTATCCAAACATCTACTACTAACTCTTTACTACAAGTACACTAACATCTACTACTACTCTTTAGTGCTTGCATCCAAACATCTACTACTAACTCTTTACTACTTGTACTCTAACATCTACTACTACTCTTTAGTGCTTGCATCCAAACATCTACTACTAACTCTTTACTACTAGTACTCTAACATCTACTACTACTCTTTAGTGCTTGTATCCAAACATCTACTACTAACTCTTTACTACTAGTACTCTAACATCTACTACTACTCTTTAGTGCTTGTATCCAAACATCTACTACTAACTCTTTACTACTAGTACTCTAACATCTACTACTACTCTTTACTACTTGTACTCTAACATCTACTACTACTCTTTAGTGCTTGCATCCAAACATCTACTACTAACTCTTTACTACTAGTACTCTAACATCTACTACTACTCTTTAGTGCTTGTATCCAAACATCTACTACTAACTCTTTACTACTAGTACTCTAACATCTACTACTACTCTTTACTACTCGTACTCTAACATCTACTACTACTCTTTAGTGCTTGTATCCAAACATCTACTACTAACTCTTTACTACTAGTACTCTAACATCTACTACTAACTCTTTACTACAAGTACACTAACATCTACTACTACTCTTTAGTGCTTGCATCCAAACATCTACTACTAACTCTTTACTACTTGTACTCTAACATCTACTGCTACTCTTTAGTGCTTGTATCCAAACATCTACTACTAACTCTTTACTACTAGTACTCTAACATCTACTACTACTCTTTACTACTTGTACTCTAACATCTACTACTACTCTTTAGTGCTTGCATCCAAACATCTACTACTAACTCTTTACTACTAGTACTCTAACATCTACTACTACTCTTTAGTGCTTGCATCCAAACATCTACTACTAACTCTTTACTACTAGTACTCTAACATCTACTACTACTCTTTAGTGCTTGTATCCAAACATCTACTACTAACTCTTTACTACTCGTACTCTAACATCTACTACTACTCTTTAGTGCTTGTATCCAAACATCTACTACTAACTCTTTACTACAAGTACACTAACATCTACTACTACTCTTTAGTGCTTGCATCCAAACATCTACTACTAACTCTTTACTACTCGTACTCTAACATCTACTACTACTCTTTAGTGCTTGTATCCAAACATCTACTACTAACTCTTTACTACAAGTACACTAACATCTACTACTAACTCTTTACTACAAGTACACTAACATCTACTACTAACTCTTTACTACTCGTACTCTAACATCTACTACTACTCTTTAATGCTTGTATCCAAGCATCTACTACTAACTCTTTACTACGAGCACACTAACATCTCCTACTTGCTCTGTACTACTCGTACCCCGACATCTACTATGAATTCTTTACTAATAGTAACCTAACATCTACTGCTAACTCTTTACTTCTTGTACCATAACATCTACTACTAACTAGGGATGCACCAATCCCGATACCAGTATCGGGTATCAGCCTGATCCCGTATTCATTTACTCATACTTGTAATCATAAAATGTCTCTGATACTCTGACACCTGATACACCTTTACAGCAGCGTGATGTCAACCTCTCAATGGGGGATTTTCACACTCACCCTCTGAAATTTCTGGACTATAAGCCACTACTTTTTTCATATGTTTTGAACACAATGATTCGCCTAAGTTATGGATTTTTACAGGCTTTCATGTAATTTAGTCATAAGTCAAAATACGTCTGTCAATGCTGTCTGATTGGCTGAAAGCTGCAGTCCATCATGCAGAGTAAATTCACACACAGTAAATAAAAAGTCTTACCTGTTCATTTCAGTGGAATTCATCATCATTGGATCTTGAAGAAAATAATCTACACAAAGCCTCCCAAGTTTGTAAAACGACATCTGAAAATACTTTAATTCCTCGTGTGGCAGAAGAAAAAGTTCCTCCGTGACTTCGGCACTTTGCTCCAGTTCTGTCCGTCAGAAGTCAGCTCGGGGTTTCAGCGGCGGAGGTCGTCCCTCAGGTTGGTGAGTTTCAGCCCTTGGTGTGGGTGTTCAGGCCGATGGCAGACAGGCTCGGTCCGCTACAGGTGTAATCCGTTTGTGGAATATCTGTGGCGCTGCATTCGGAACCTCCACTTGCCTCCACGAACCGCAATTTGGGCAAGAAGTTGAGTCACTGCTCCTCGTTAATGGCTCAGTTGCCACAGACAGCAAGCTATTCTGTCTACCTATACTACAATCTTCTCCTGTGTTAATATTTAGGTTTTTAAAACGTACTCTTGAATATTATATAGTACCATATTTATTGTATATGTTGTTTATTACCCTTATTCTTTAAATATCAGTTATATATATATGATGTCTTATCCTTCTTATGTCTTATTACTTATTATATTATATATACCCTTTTCTTGAGCTGCTTAGGTGGGTAGGGAGAGTTCCCATGGGATAAAAAGCTTTTCAACCTACCATCCCTGGTTCTCAAGACCAGGCACCTAAGTGGCTCTACTCTACTCTTTTCTACGCTTCTATTTTACTTTTCCTTTGTAGATATTTAGATATACCTTAGTACACTAGCATAGCTCCACCTTAGAACTGGAATATGATATATAAGATATACCTACTGAATTTTCATGAACCACAAAGGAAAAATAAAATAATGTTAAAATTAATCAGTTTTGCCTCTGCGTGTCGTGGAGATGCTGCGCAACACTGTGTGTGTGTGTGTGTGTGTGTGTGTGTGTGTGTGTGTGTGTGTGTGTGTGTGTGTGTGTGCGTGTGTGTGTGTGTGTGTGTGTGTGTGTGTGTGTGTGTGTGCGTGTGTGTGTGTGTGTGTGTGCGCGTGTGCGTGCACTACGTGCTCATCAATATTACATGTTCCACCTTTGGGGGTAAAAAACATTTACGGTTTGTATTTGTGCATGTTGCCGGTACGTATTTAATTAAAAGTAAAAAAAAAAAAAATGGCGTGGAGAGTGAAAGGCTGTTTATCTCAGTGTCACACAGTGTAGATAAAAACAGAAACAGGCTCACAGTTGATAATGCAGAGAAGCTTCTTTTCATCAAAAAGAATCTGCCCTCACATTTTCAAAAAAGGCTTTTAGTCTTCACAGACATAAGTGAAGTTATTGATGGACAGTTTCAGTTCAGTTCCTGGTGTTGTATATTTTGTCGTGCTGAAGTCCACAGGTTACATTTCAGTCAGATGTCTGTCAGCATCATGTTAGTTAAGAAACACACAATTAATGTTAAAGGACAATTTGTTTTAGTCAAAAAGTGAAGTTACATGATTTAAGTGAAATGTTTGTGAATAAAAACAAAGCTAATGATATTGGTAGCAGTTACAGTCAAAAAGTAAAGAACAACTGATGAATAAAAGATGTTTTCAAAGTCATCATAAAACTGTAATGGTATCATTAAGTATTGATATCGGTACTCGGTATTGATGAGTACCAAAATGTATGTACTCATACTTGTACTCAGTCTTGAAAAAAGTGGTATTGGTGCATCCCTACTTCTAACCCTGTGGTACTTGTACCCCAACATCTACTACTAGCCCTGTACTACTACTAATACACGAACATGTACTACTAGCCCTGTACTACTACTAATACACGAACATGTACTACTAGCCCTGTACTACCTGTATGCTAACATGTAGTACTAAGTACTAACGCTGCTCCATTTACCGTCATGTGCGAAGCAGTTGTGCAGCAGGAAAAGCAAGAAAACAGCAGCTGGTTCTGCCATGATCCAGACCTTCAGGCAGAACCTCAGAACCGACTCCAGAAGACTCCAGAAGACTCTGTGTGCTCTGTGTGTGTGTGTGTGTATGTGTGTGTGTGTGTGTGTGTTCTCACTGATCTCTGAGTGGGATTGTTGACCAGAAGGTCAAAGTGTGAGTCAGTCAGGCTGACGACTGCGTCATGTTTACCTCGACCCAGCGAGCTCGAGGGCCACAAACACACGTTCTCTGAAACCACGGACATGAACACTGACAGCTGTTTTCACAATCACTCTAAAATGTCGAAATAGTTTCTTTGGTAAGAATTTGTCCTTTTAGACTGTATTTTTGGCAAAAGTTTATTCATGTTCCCTGTAAATTGTAGGGGCTGATCATCACTTATCAAATAACAAAAAATCATCTTAAGTGAAAAGAGCAGACATCTTATTAGGAAACTGATTAACTTTGATCAATCTGAGGCAACTTGGTTTTGCTTATGTAGTGTCACACAGAGCGCCTCGATTTGAGAGAGTGGCGTCAGAACACGGCGCCATTTTGGTTCCAACTGCGCTGAAATACTGAATGAACCTTTCATGTTTTCAACATTTTTTAAATCATTTAACCACATACAGAAACACATCCAGGTACAGGTGCTATCAAAATAAATATAAAATAGTTAAGCTATCAAATTTACATTAATTTACAATTTATGATGATTTATTTAATTAATTTAAAGCCTGATTTATGCAGCTGCAGCTCTGTAACTCCGTGTCATTCAATGACGTATGTGACAGTTTTAAAGTTCTCCGTCTGTGGATTATGATTTATTCTGGATTAATTTGACCCTCAACAAGCTTTTCATTCTACAATCATCACCTCCAAATCAAAGCTAAGCTGAACATTTTCCTCTTTTACCGACTTCATGCTGTAAAGTTGACCTTCGCTGTGAAAGCACTGAACTGTCTTTGGAGTTCTTTCTGTTTTGCCCTGATGGTGGCGCTGCAACACAGCTCAGATGGTCACATGTCATGAATTCACCATCCCTAAAAAGAAAGTCGTACAAACAGTTGCTCATGTGGCCTTTAGTCGAGTGTAAGTGGACGAAGGGTTTGTGTGCACAGCTGTTGGGGTCAAAGGTCAAATTAAAGCCAGGGGTCTGTGTGTTCTGGTTTCGGTGTTAAAACTACAGGACTTACTTTTTACTTTAAAATGAAGATATGAAAAAGCTGAATGTGTATCGATCTATCTGAGTCAGAACATTTCAGAACAAACATTTACTGACCTGGAAAACCTGGTTTACAGTTGTGCTGGTGCCCTCTGTCGGCCACAGTTGTAATTAGACCCACAATGTGAACACAGTATGTAATCATAACTAGCATGTTGCCCGTGGGGATCCACGGGCTCTAGATTGGGTAGTGTTTATCAAATAGGTTGCTGTTTAAATGACCTTGCTTCTGTTTTCTTTATCACAAACTGGTTCACAAGCGTTTATTATTCTAGTGCAGCAATAATACACCTAATAGTGCAGCAGACAACAGAATATTTACAGAGGAATCCTGCAAATGGTGATGATACAAGCACTCCTTAAACGTTACTCTTTTGAAAATAATGATTGGCCACTTGGATTTTCAACAGGAAGCCAGGTAGGGGTCAACTGAACTATTACACAAGGGTCAAAATTAAAAGATATTCCAATTATATTGAAATCTATACCAAATTATTTGTCTGATTGCAAATCTTCCAAAAAGATATAGTTTGGTCCATCTGCAACTGAATGTTATGAAGTTATGGGGTTAAAAATAGCAAGAATGGTGACAAAGGTCAATTTCAGTTTGTACAGGGGTCAAAATTTAAAGTTGCTCTAATTTTGGCTAAAAAAGTGATGCAAATTATTGGCTGAGTTAATAAGGTTTTAAAAAGAAATAGTTTGCACCATGTCATGCTTAGTTCTCTCATTACAGGGTAACATATGTCACATGTCATAGAATCCAATGGATGACGACATTGTTTGACGTTTGCTTTGGAGACCAAACGTTCAACACATTCAAAACCATTCCATGTATTATTCCTATTAGCTCCAGCTATAATTTGCGCTACTTTTTTTTTTTTAACCAAAATTGAAGCAACTTTAACTTTTGACCCCTGTACAAACTGAAACTGACCTTTGTCATCATTCTTGCTGTTTTTCCCCATAACTCCAGAACATTCAGTTACAGACAAACTATACCTCTTTATGCTCAGACAAAGAATATGGTATAGTTTTTAATATGTTTGGAGCATCTTTTAATTTTGACCCCTGTGTAATTCTTCAGTTGACCCCTATGTGGCCACATATTTGAAAAGTGAGAACCACTGTCCCAAAATATCATCATACATCAACTATACATTATTTTCAAAAACACATTGAAACTCAAATCTAACACCATAGAAAGCATGCAGTTGACTTTAAAATGATACTTTCACAAATACTTATTGATTTTTTTTTTTTTTTTTTAAAGCTTTTAAAAAGGGGTATTTACAACTTACAAAAGTAACATGCTGTTGATGCACTATGTTATAAATTCAAGTGTCCCTGTTAAAAACAGTTTATACATTGAAGTATTCCTATATAAGCCACTCTCAAAACCTAAAGATTACATTCTTAGTTACCTTTTTATGGTAAAAGATGCAATTTAGGGTAAATTAAAGCACTACGGAACCTGTTTATTTGGGGATTTTCAATAAACAATCAAGTTTATGCAAGTTAGTCAGGTGTCTTGACTTAGATACTGAAGATGCCATGTGAAATGGAATTTACTACTTATCCTTGGATGATTAAACCGATTTGTTTCACACTTGACAACAACTGATTGTTTATTGGGAATCCCTAATGGAAAGGGGCCCTTAATGCCCCCTTTACCTTATTTGTCTAAATGTATATTCATGTACCATAATTTGGGGTGACTTTGGATACTGGAGAAAACCAATTCTTTCATGTATATTTTTTACCAAATTATGTTTTTAAGAATGTTAATAGGAATATTCTTAAAAACAATTTGAAAAACATGATTTGGTGAAAGAACATGAATAAAAGACTAATTTTTCCATAGTGTCCAAAGTCACCCCACTGTCCAAAGTTCCCTCAACCTATTTTAAGCAAAGTTAACAAGTATTTTTGTGACACCATGAAATCATTTTCTGTGTGTGTTCCCCTCTACCCTTACAGGTATGTGTGTCATTAGAGTAGGGCAGAAGAGATATTCATCAAGTAGTTGCAAGCTATAAGACAGAAGGACTATTTGTTCCAGTTTACAACCATTTTCTCATCTAAATGCCATGAGCCACATTGTGATGCAGTGACATTTGGAAGAAGTCATTTAAATGCATAACGTGATCTTCAACTATCTATTGTTCCTATTATCAAGGCAAAGTCAAATGCTTATTGCATTATGGGTATCAAAATTACCAGTATTTCTGAATGTGGTTAATGAAGTGACTAACAGAAATAACTTTGTGAGCAGTATTGTACAGATAGTACATGTATAGTCAGTACATTTTACAGCAATCTGCTGTTGGAGTACATTGTAAATACAGTGTAGTTCAAACAAATTGAAGAGCAATATCTGATATAAAAGTGATTACCCATCTTAATAGCTTTTTTTTTTTACTATCAAGAATCCTAAAGTCAATGGCAGACTAATCATTACTATGATGTATGCTGAAGACGTGCAAATATCCAAGATTTTTCAAGTTCAGATCGCAATTTAATATAATGGAAGCAGTTTAGTTCTTTTTATTTATGGCTCTTCTGCTACCTTAGTTTAAAGATGTCATTCACAAACTTAAAACTATTTGAGCATTTCTTAGTTACAAATTGTAGGGATTCAAGTTTTATAACATTAATAATTGTTGGAGGTTCTGTCTGAAATGGCATGATTACTTTAGTGTGCAAAATAGGAAAGAATAAAAAATATAAATCATATTTTAAATATTTAGTGCCATTGTCCTTAGTATGTTTTTATTCACTTCTTTCCAGGCAATTTTGACTGAACTACATAATTTCCCTTTTCAAAAATACTGAGTAAATCAGTACCTCTTTAACACAAAATCTGTTTGGCACAGGTAGATGTAGATGTAAAAGAAAATTAAACCAAGGACAGGAAAATTATTTTTTGTTATGAAGCTGTGTGTGTGTGTGTGTGTGTGTGTGTGTGTGTGTGTGTGTGTGTGTGTGTGTGTGTGTGTGTGTGTGTGTGTGTGTGTGTGTGTGTGTGTGTGTGTGTGTGTGTGTGTTTATAACAATTTTGTGTTACAGAAGTTCCTTCTTAATCCTTCCAATTACCGACATACTCTAAAAAGACAATCCCATGTTTTTCTTGAAAATGGTACGATTTTACTCTTTTTTGATGGAAAGATACACATATAAGACAAACATTTTGGTGCTCACTCGAAGACAACGCGTCTTCCTCACTGGAAGTCGCCATGTTGTTTCAACGCGTGACTAAACCACTCTGCTACGGCGATTGTCATTGGTCAATTGGAAGTGGTCTGTCTATTGGACACGTCTTCCGATTGGTTATGTTTGTTCGAGGCTGAGTGAATATTTAGATCTTCAAAATAATGATTTAAAAATCCAAATTGCTAAAATACATTGAACATTTCCTGTAATATTTTTGTTAAAGTCATGCAAAAATCGTGCCCACCCTTTTTGTAGGTCATGCAGTAACACAATATTATAGGGCCCGGTCCCACTGGCATTTAGGAAGATTTGCGTATGGATTGCACACAAAATTGGTTCATATTCGCTAAACATCCGCAATATCCATGAAACATGCTTGTATGAGTTGGCCAACACCCGCACACATCCACAATTATCCGCAGAGGCACGTTCTTCCGTTGCAAGGATTTCTGAGCTGCGCAAAATTTTGGCTGCGGATGACATCCACCTTACATACTCAATACATACTCACTCTATGCGCTGTATATCTGCCGTTAACCGCTGATATCCGCAACTGACGGGGATTTGCAGCTTGGCAGCGGACTGAGACAGTGTGTAAAACAGATATATAAGGTGCCTATCACGTCCACATCACAAACTAAAATAAGTTGTAGCGAATGCATACAAATTGGCCACGAATAAAGCGTTTGTATTACGTCTGCTTTGCATCTGATTTGCGGACAATCTGTGAATGCATAACAAACATGTCACCTAAACCCAAAGTACTATATGAGGCAGAAAGCGACATACCTGCCAGTCAGTGCCAGTCCAGCTGTGTAAATCCACAAAGATGTAATAGCTGCTGCAATCCAACAACATACTGTAAATCCCCAGCTGCAGAGACGTCGGGTCTCCTTCAGGACTTTTATTTAACACCAACAAAAGGAAGAGTTGCTGTTTAGCCACAACTCACGCTAAGTCTCTGTTTTCTCTGACACTCTTAAAAAAAAAAAAAAAACACCGTCTCACACCCCCAACGGCTTCCCCAAACCCATGAACAGTTAACCCTTGCATGACAACATGAACATCAACTCTGTGATCAACTTGTCCGAGTCCAGCTAATGCTCCAGAGGCTGTATTGTTGGTGTGAATAGTGATGCCGAAAGGCCTGAGTGCGCTTCTTTTATGACTGCAATGCAGATGCCGTGAACACGCAACACATGTGCGATGCATTCATAATACACCCAGTCACCCAGTCATCCAGTTTGTACCGCTTCCATCAGGCAAGCATTACAGAAATATAAGGGTCACTACAAACAGACTGAGAGACAGTTTTTTCCCTAGGGCTGTCAGAGCTATTAGCCCTTGCTCCCCCCCCCCCCCTTGTAGTTTTTCATATACACCCCACCACTCTGTAGTTATCGACACATAAACACACACACACACTTTTTCAGGGACTGTAATCATGCATTCAGTATATCTGGCCTGTTTTATTTATTTATACTCAACAAAAATATAAACGCGACACTTTTGGTTTTTCTCCCATTTTGTATGAGATGAACTCAAAGATCTAAAACTTTTTCCACATACACAATATCACCATTTCCCTCAAATATTGTTCACAAACCAGTCTAAATCTGTGATAGTGAGCACTTGTCCTTTGCTGAGATAATCCATCCCACCTCACAAGTGTGCCATATCAAGATGCTGATTAGACACCATGATTAGTGCACAGGTGTGCCTTAGACTGCCCACAATAAAAGGCCACTCTGAAAGGTGCAGTTTTATCACACAGCACAATGCCACAGATGTCGCAAGATTTGAGGGAGCGTGCAGTTGGCATGCTGACAGCAGGAATGTCAACCAGAGCTGTTGCTCGTGTATTGAATGTTCATTTCTCTACCATAAGCCGTCTCCAAAGGCGTTTCAGAGAATTTGGCAGTACATCCAACCAGCCTCACAACCGCAGACCACGTGTAACCACACCAGCCCAGGACCTCCACATCCAGCATGTTCACCTCCAAGATCGTCTGAGACCAGCCACTCGGACAGCTGCTGAAACAATCGGTTTGCATAACCAAAGAATTTCTGCACAAACTGTCAGAAACCGTCTCAGGGAAGCTCATCTGCATGCTCGGCGTCCTCATCGGGGTCTCGACCTGACTCCAGTTCATCGTCGTAACTTCGCACAGCCATTGAAGAGGAGTGGACCAACATTCCACAGGCCACAATTAACAACTTGATCAACTCTATGCGAAGGAGATGTGTTGCACTGCATGAGGCAAATGGTGGTCACACCAGATACTGACTGGTATCCCCCCCAATAAAACAAAACTGCACCTTTCAGAGTGGCCTTTTATTGTGGGCAGTCTAAGGCACACCTGTGCACTAATCATGGTGTCTAATCAGCATCTTGATATGGCACACCTGTGAGGTGGGATGGATTATCTCAGCAAAGGAGAAGTGCTCACTATCACAGATTTCGACTGGTTTGTGAACAATATTTGAGGGAAATGGTGATATTGTGTATGTGGAAAAAGTTTTAGATCTTTGAGTTCATCTCATACAAAATGGGAGCAAAACCAAAAGTGTTGCGTTTATATTTTTGTTGAGTGTATTTACAGGGTCTGCAACTTCTGGCACATTGCACTTTATTTATAGAACTGTCATGCATGCAGCACTTTTATCTATAGAGCTGCTATGCGTACAGCACTTTTTGATATCTCCGGCTGCATTTCTTTGCCTACTGTATTCTCTGTGTATATAGTTGAATGTGTATTTTTGTCCTTTGTCTTAAATTATTGTATGAGGTTTTCTGCTAGACAAGGTGAAGCTGAAACTTAAATTTTGTTGAATTTTATTCAATGACAATAAAAGGCATCTTAATCTTAATCTTAATACTGCCGTGATAATCGCGATGCGTCGGATCCGTTTCCTCACTACATGCGTTATATTACCGTGATTGTTCTTCATATATTCGCTATACATTATTAATGTATCTGTAATTCATACTGGGACATTTGTCATTTTTGGCCATTTTTGTTGCGGACGACAACAAACGCCCAAATTTTGTGTACTCAGTTCATGTGCAATTAATCCTCTCCCCAGTGGGACAGGGCCCTTACACAAAAACAGCAAATTTCAGCTCTCCTCTGTTTCTCTGTGATTGAAGCCATACACACACACACACACACACACACACACACACACACACACACACACACACACACACACACACACACACACACACACACACACACACACACACACACACACACACACACACACACTTTGCACTGATCCTTCATCCAGCTATGACAAAAATGATCACACATATATAACTTACTGTTCAATAAAAGTACAAGTTGCTTTTCAAATTTAAATCGGCTCCTCTTGTTTGAAAACAATTTTTCAATATTTTTGAGAAAGTCATACCCTCATATGTTATTTGTGAAATCTTTATTTAACAACAATCTAATTTAACAACATTATGAAACCTATTTATATAACCTATTTATCCTAACAACGTCTTTATATTTTTACAGTGCAGTAATATGTAATACGCTCTGAAATAAACCCATGTTTTATTTACATAATAACCAGATTCACATATATATATATCATGAGTAAATCGAGTGTATTAAAAAATAAATCTTTTGAAATTCCCAAACATCATAAATTTATGGGAAGTGGCTTAGTGGTTAGCACTGTTGCCTCACAGCAAGAAGGTCGTGAGATCGATTCCTGGCCCTTCTGTGTGGAGTTTGCATGTTCTCCCTGTGTCTGTGTGGGTTTTCTCCGGTTTCCTCCCACAATCAAAAACCTGCTTATTTAGGCTCCTTTCTCTGCCCCTGAGCAAGGCAGCGTCTCTACATCTGGAGTTGGTCCCCTGGCGCCGGACTGTGGCTGCCCACTGCCCCTAGTGGTTGGGTTGTGTCTAACTGTAACTAGGATGAATAAATGCAGAGGACACGTTATGTTGTATGTATGTACAACGACAATAAAGATTCTATTCTATTCCCAGATTACTGAACTCCAACTTTGATATTTCTATTTTATTCAAACTTGCTGTAGGTTTCCATCAGAAAAGACAAATACTGATTTCAAATGCAAACAACACAAATTAATTTTTTAATGTTTACAGATGGTTTCTATAAAATATAAATGTTTGATCCCAACATGAATCCTTGTGGAACACCAAAACTCACACAAAGGTGGGCGGGGTAAAGAAAAGTTTGTTCGTTTTTTCACACAGTGTTATTTTTCGTTATTTGAACCATCGTGTTGTTATTGTTGTTTAATGTGGTACGTGCGCGCGCACGTGTATTGAACCCCGCCCGCCGGGCGTGCCGCGCGGATACAGCGAGCGCACCCTGAGAATGGCCGCTTCCACGGAGTTACGGATGGACCAGCTGCCGTCGGACCCGCTGCTCCACATTCTGTCCTTCCTGGATTATAGAGACCTGGTTCAGTACGTATCCAGAACCGCACCGGAGCACCGGCCAGGAACAACATCAACTACATACTGAAATCAAAAGCAGCTAGCATCTGATTAGCTAACACGCGGCTAACAACAACAAATAAACAGTTTACAGTCAGTGAATAAACTAAACAAACAACGAGTTAAAGGGCCCTAACCTCCAGCATTAGTTTATTGCCGAGATCCTGTTTTTATAGAAGTATTTAAAAAAAAAAAAAAGCTGTTAGCTTCGTTTTAGCAGCTAACTGCTAAATAATGTCAACCAGCTGTAAATAAACTAAATGCTGACCACTTTAAACTACTAATGTTAACCAGTTGTAAATAAACTAAATAAACCAGTTTAAGCTACTAATGTTTACTTAAACTACCAATGTCATCCAGTTTAAACTACTAATGTTAACTAGTTTAAGCTGTTAATGTTAAGTTACGATACAGATGGTTGCCCAGTTTCCGGATCACCTTTTATAAAGTCCCGCTATACGGAGCCATAATGCAGCTGAATATCCTTTATTGTGTATTGTTGTATTGGGTATTTGGATGCTATTTAGCTGAAGAAGTCTGGATGGAGCAGCGCTTCTACTTAAAGTGTGAAGCCACATTATGTGTGGTGCAGATATTTGCCGGAAATGGATCACTTTGCCTGGTTGTGGATCACAACACACTGTGTCACTTTGGGGTCATTCCTGGCATCTGGCTGGTGCCCTTCTAATGTAGAATGATACACACTGTGCCAGAGAATGTGTTTTGAACACAAAATTATATAAATTATACTTATTAAATGAGAATTTACTTAGTTTCGAAAGGCACTGTTATACGTTTTTACGAGCAAAAAATGAAGTGTGGAGGTGAGATTTCTCCCGAATTAAAAAATAAAAGCCCCCACATTCATGTCCATTCGTGATTTTGAGATGACCCCCAAAGTCCACATGACTCACAACTACAGACACGAGGCTGCTGCTTCAGTGATCCACAACCAGCAAATTTTCACGTCAGAGATAAATGTGTGCAGCAATTAAACAGCAAGACATAACACACTGACATTTTCTACCCAAGTAAGTATTTTCCCACTCTAGAACCAATGACACTGAACGGCTAACTCACCTTCGCTACGTCTTAGAGATCATTGCTTTCAAACTTGCAGGAATGAGTGAGTCAGAAAAAGCGTGCACACCACAGACACCGGGATGTTTTGATTCCTCTGCTGATCACAAGGACGGCTGGATCCGGTCGAGCTTGTGGTCATTTGTAGACAAAACATCAGTCTTTCCATTGGTACCAAGTATTAGCTTATTCGCGCTGATTACGAGAAACAGCGGCGCAGATACTACAGCAGTGATCCAGAGCTGGCAATGATCCGGAACTGGGCAAGTGACTGTACCATAAGATAAGATTAACTTTATCCCAAAGGAAATTATTTTGCTGGAGTACAGAAACAACAAACAGTGAACAGTTTAAACTACTAGTCAACCAGCTGTAAATAAACTATATTTTAGCTAGATTAAATTACTCATGTTAATCTGAAAGTTGATCATTGCAAAACACATTTAATTGAACCAGTGACACAATAAAGGCAGAAATAAATCAAATTTATTTAAATTTTTCAGACAGGACTTTAAATTCGTCAGTTATCAAAGTTTATGATTTTGATCATCATGTAAAAATAAATTATTTTCAGTACTGCAGTTTGAACTCAGTAATAATAATAATACTAGCAGTGGTGGGCACAGTTCAGACCGCTAATTAGCAAAGCTAACTTTTTTGTTAGCTGATTAGCTTTTCAGCTAACTTTGAAAACCATCAATGGACCAATTGACTTCCGCTAAATTTAGTTCCGATAGCTTTTAGACCGCTAATATCTTTTTGTGGGCATAGTGAATAAAGCTTAACAGTTGAAAACATTTGTAAAGCCTAAAATAATACATTTTATTTCCTGCTTGTTACGTGTTTTGGAGCAGACAGACAGCTATGACAGGTAGAGCTCAATTCTCTGCCAGCAGAGGAGAGCTGGCTACCAGTCATAAAAGAAAAGAAGAAAAAAAACATTCCATATTTGCCGGGCAAGTCGGGAGGCAGCTCTCATAGAAGTTCAGTTAGTCTCATCAAGAAACAGGTGGAATATGTCGGAAAGCTGCGCATGTTGGCAAAGCCACAAACAGAGGAACAAGGGAGACAAAATTTCCTTCCATAAGTAAGTGGTTTTGGTTCTTGTAATTTTGTCTGACATTTGGTTGATAAACAGGTGTACGTTTCCTGCCCGTACTTGTGTCGTCCGAGGACACGGACGATTAACTCTTCACTTAGACACACACCACTGACTTCATGAATGAAACTCTGTCAATAAAGATAATTGTGTAAAAATATAATATATAAATGTATTGTAATGGTTTTAGGAGCCGCGCTGCGTTGAACACAGCAGCAGCTCAGCTGAGCAGCGTAACTTAACAATGCAGATCCATGTAACTTTCAGCACTAATATTTGGGAATGTGTGTGTGTCAAAGTTTAATGCTTTCCTGACATAATTTAATGTTAATTAATTTTACTGGCTCGTAGAATGGCATTTTAACACGTATTTTGCGAGCGTTTTTCTGAGTGTGTTCAGTTGTGAATCCCCATTGAAAATGCATTAACATCCGGGAACTTGGTCAATATTTTGCCCGGTTAGGAAGCGTCATGTCTCTGTCCATGAAGGGACGTTCGCGTTTAGTGGGCAGCATTGGGAGTGCGCTCTCTCGTACTATATAACCTATTTGGTGTGAACTTATGAGAGTCTGCACTGATGATTTACACATTTGTCATATCCTTAAAAAAAAAAATCTAAATTTTGCAGGTTAGCCTACTGTGTGTTGCACAGCGAGTTAAAGGTGAAATATGCAATGATTACAAACAAAACAACAAACATACATCCTGACTAATACACGTTTTTTGGCAAGATAATAAACACAGATGATTTATTACATCCTTGGCAGACATAATAATGATACATTTGGCACAGGAGTTATTTTTAGCTGAACAGCTGTAAAGATGTTGGTTAAGAACATGCTGAAGTTTCCAGAATAATCATCACTTGCTCTGCTGTTTATTTTCTCTCTCTCTCCCTGATCAGTTGTGTGTTTATGTGTTGGAACTGATCAGTAGGTCGGTGCTGTGTTGGTGATCATGTGTGATGAAGCGTCTCATATTTTCCTCCTCTTGTTTTTTCTTGGTGTGTAGTTCTAGTTACGTCAACCGGAGGCTGAATGATTTGTCCAAACACAACCTGCTGTGGAAGCGTCTGTGCTCCAAACACTGGCTCCTGACAGAGTGAGTACCGCTCACACGTGTCCACGCTGACCTGTGGCAGTAGACAGAGAACACACACACAGCGCTTCAGTGATGGTCTGTGTCCGGGCAGAGGAACACCGCTGACTACTCTCATTATTCTCCGTATACCAACATTCCAACCACTGCTGTGGAAAAGGATTTCTGATTTTCACACATCATGATTCTGACTTTGCAAGTTCTTTGACCTCCATGTGTTCCAGAAGAACCAGACGGTCAGATCCCTCTGTGACAAAAACCAGATCTGAAGCCAGAGACTGGGATCACTTCAGGCTGCACCCTGATCAGAAGAGCTTTGAAGTGATCTTTTCCTTACGATGAAGCATGCTAGTGGCAGGTGTTGGGTTGTTGTGACGTGTGTGTGTGTGTGTGTGTGTGTGTGTGTGTGTGTGTGTGTGTGTGTGTGTGTGTGTGTGTGTGTGTGTGTGTGTGTGTGTGTGTGTGTGTGTGTGTGTGTGTGTGTGTGTGTCTGCAGTGTGGACAGGCTGCAGAGTGGTGCGTCCTGGTGCTGTCTCTTCAGACAGTTCTACAGTGACTTGGGACGCTACATCAAATACTACGCAGTGCTGAAGAGATCCTGGGAGCAGCTGAAGGACTTCCTGCAGCAAAAATGTCCACGCATGATTGCATCTCTGAAAGGTATCTGAGCAGGAAAACAATAGCACGAAACAAACAAAAGGGTTGCCAGCTTTGGGACCTTGGCTGGAGTGAATTAAAAAAGTCCTCATTTACTAATACAACCCCAATACCAGTGAAGTTGGGATGTTGTGTGAAATGTAAATAAAAACAAATCCTCTTCAACCTATATTCAATTGAATACACCACAACGACAAGATAATTAATGTTCAAACTGATAAACTTTATTGTTTTTGTGCAAATATTTGCTCATTTTGGAAAGGATTCCTGCAACAGGTTTCAAAAAAGCTGGGACAGTGGCAACAAAAGACTGGGAAAGTTGATGAATACTCAAAGAACACCTGTTTGGAACATTCCACAGGTGAACAGGTTCATTGGAAACAGGTGCGTGTCATGATTGGGTATAAAAGTAGCATCCTCAAAAGGCTCAGCCGTTCACAAGCAAAGATGGGGTGAGGATCACCACTTTGTGAACAACTGTGTGGAAAAAAATAGTCCAACAGTTTAAGAACAATGTTTCTCAACGTTCAATTGCAAGGAATTTAGGGATTCCATCATCTACAGTCCATAATATAATCAGAAGATTCAGAAAATCTGGAGAACTTTTTACACGTAAGCAGCAAGGCCGAAAACCAACATTGAATCCCCGTAACCTTTGATCCCTCAGGCGGCACTACATTAAAAACCGACATCATTGTGTAAAGGATCTTACCACGTGGGCTCAGGAACACTTCAGAAAACCATTGTCAGTTAGCACAGTTCGTCACTACATCTACAAGTGCAAGTTAAAACTCTACAATGCAAAGTGAAAGCCAAACAACAACATCCAGAAACGCCGCCGCCTTCTCTGGGCCCGAACTCATTTGAAATGGACAGACGCAAAGTGGAAAAGTGTGCTGTGGTCTGATGAGTCCACATTTCAAATTGTTTCTGGAAATCATGGACGTTGTGTCCTCTGGACAAAAGAGGAAGAAGACCATCCAGATTGTTACCAGCTCAAAGTTCAAAAGCCAGCATCTGTGATGGTATGGGGGTGTGTTAGTGTCCATGGCATTGGCAACTTACACATCTGTGATGGCACCATCAATGCTGAAAGGTACATCCAGGTTTTGGAGCAACACATGCTGCCATCCAAGCAACGTCTTTTTCATGGACGTCCCTGCTTATTTCAGCAAGACAATGCCAAGACACATTCTGCACGTGTTACAACAGCGTGGCTTCGTAGTAAAAGAGTGCGGGTACTAGACTGGCCTGTCTGCAGTTCAGACCTGTCGCCCATTGAAAATGTGTGGCGCATTATGAAGCGCAAAGTACAACAACAGAGACCCCGGACTGTTGAACAACTGAAGTCGTACATCAAGCAAGAATGGGAAAGAATTCCACCTACAAAGCTTCAACAATTAGTGTCCTCAGTTCCCAAACACTTATTGAGTGTTGTTAGAAGGAAAGGTGATGTAACACAGTGGGAAACATACCACTGTCCCAGCTTTTTAGAAACGTGTTGCAGGCATCCATTTCAAAATTAGCAAATATTTGCACAAAAATAATAAACTTTATCAGTTGGAACATTAAATATCTTGTAGAGCAAAAACAAAGAGTTCACCACGCTTCTGTATATCACAAACAAATCTGGTGCAGCCAAGTAGGACTAATTTGTAAAAAAGAAAAATAACTGGTGCAACACAGGAATGAGTGCCAGAAAATGTAATAATTTTATTTAATAATATTTGAATAAAATTTCTACCTGCTATACTCCATTTGCGGGAAGAATAAAAAACATAATTTATAAATATTGGCACATTCTGAAGAGTGATCCCACACTTAAAGACATCTGTGCTGAACTGTCTAAATTTATATTTAAGCGTGCCGGAAATATTCGTGATAGACTCGTTCATTCAGATATGATCAGTCCCGTCTCAACTGCCTGGCCCTCCAGCCTGCCAAAAGGTTTCTTCAGATGTGGTAATTGTGCACATTGTTCAAATTCCACTAATGTTTCATGTTTCTCTCATCCTCACACTGGTAAGCAATATCCTCTTTCTTCATATATCAATTGTAATACTACTTATGTAGTATATATTTTAAAATGCCCTTGTGGACTGGCATACATTGACCAAACAAAACGTCAACTTAAATTACGGATAGCGGAACATAAAACAGCAATCCGTACTCAGAATTTAACTTATGCCATGGCAAGGCACTACAAACAGGCCGGTCATGGCTCTCCAGCATCCTTAAAATTTTGGGGGATTGAGAGAATCACAGCCCCACCCAGAGGTGGTGATATTATCAAAAAACTCTTATGTAGAGAAGCGTTTTGGATTTATACTTTAGGCACTTTGGAACCTTTTGGTTTGAATGAAGATGTAAAATTTACTTGTTTTCTCTAACAAGTTTTCTCTACTTGTTTTTTAGTCTGATTTTAGCTTTGTGTGTTTTGGGACAGTGTGTTTCTAATCATGAATTGATTACTAATTGAGTGAGTGTTGTGTCTGATGGATGGTCATGCCCCTTTGGAAGCACCTGCTTCCTATCAGTATTTAAGCTGTACCATCTCTCTTTGCAGGACTCTGAGGAAGATGTGACTCTCACATTGAAACGTTAGTTCTGTTGTACATTTTTTTTACTTTCAGCACCTTATTAAATTTTCTGGCACTCATTCCTGTGTTGCACCAGTTATTTTTCTTTTTTATTAAATATCTTGTCTTTGTGGTGTATTCAATTGAATATAGGTTGAAGAGGATTTGAAAATCATTGCATTTTGTTTTTATTTACATTTTACACAACGTCCCAACTTCATTGGAATTGGGGTTGTACATAAGTATTCACACCCTTTGCTCAGCACTTTGTTGATGCACCTTTGGCAGCAATTCCAGCCTCAAGTCTTCTTGAATATGATGCCACAAGCTTGGTGTACCTATCTTTGGGCAGTTTGGTCCATTCCTCTTTGCAGCACCTCTCAAGCTCCATCAGGTTGGATGGGGAGTGTCGGTGCACAGCCATTTTCAGATCTCTCCAGAGATGTT
Source organism: Thalassophryne amazonica (assembly GCF_902500255.1). Taxonomy (NCBI): domain Eukaryota; kingdom Metazoa; phylum Chordata; class Actinopteri; order Batrachoidiformes; family Batrachoididae; genus Thalassophryne; species Thalassophryne amazonica. The sequence continues at coordinate 172,039,999 of NC_047103.1, forward strand.
CAGTTGGATTCAGGTCTGGGCTCTGGCTGGGCCACTCAAGAACATTCAGTTGTCCTGAAGACACTCCTTTGATATCTTGGCTGTGTGTTTAGGGTCATTGTCCTCCTGAAAGATGAACTGTTGCCCCAGTCTGAGATCAAGAGCGCTCTGGAGCAGGTTTTCATCCAGGATGTCTCTGTACATTGCTGCAGTCATCTTTCCCTCAATCCTGACTAGTCTCCCAGTTCCTACTGCTGAAAAACATCCCCACAGCATGATTCTGCCACCACCATGCTTCATTGTAGGGATGGTGCCTGGTTTCCTCCAAACATGACGCCAAAGAGTTCAATCTTTGTCTCATCAGACCAGAGAATTTTGTTTCTCCTGGTCTGAGAGTCCTTCAGGTGCCTATTGTCAAACTCCAGGTGAGCTGCCATGCGCCTTTTACTAAGAGGTGGCTTCCGTCTGGCCACTCTACCATACAGGCCTGATTGGTGGATTGGTGCAGAGATGGTTGTCCTTCTGGAAGTTTCTCCTTTATCGACAGAGGACTGGTGGAGCTCTGACAGAGTGACCATCGGGTTCTTGGCCACCTCCCTGACTAAGGTCCTTCTCCCCCGATTGCTCAGTTTAGACGGGCGGCCAGCTCCAGGAAGAGTCCTAGTGGATCTGAACTTCTTCCATTTACAGATGATGGAGGTCACTGTGCTCCTTGGGACCTTCAAAGCAGCAGAAATGTTTCTGTCTCCTTTCCCAGATTTGTGCCTCCAGACAATCCTGTCTCTGAGGTCTACAGAAAATTCCTTTGACTTCATGCTTGGTTTGTGCTCTGACTGTCAACTGTGGAACCTTATATGTAGACAGGTGTGTGTCTTTCCAAATCATGTCCAATCAGCTGAATTTACCCCAGGTGGGACTCCAATTAAGCTGTAGAAACATCTCAAGGATGATCAGTGGAAACAGGAGGCACTTGAGCTCAATTTTGAGCTTCATGGCAAAGACTGTGAATACTTATGTACATGTGATGTACATAAACGTTTTTCATGTTGTCAGTATTGTGTGCAGAATTTTGAGGAAAAATGAATTTCATCCATTTTGGAATAAGGCTGTAACATAAAATGTGGAAAAAGTGAAGTGCTATCAATACTTTCTGGATACACTGTGTTTTTGGGTTGGGGTATATTTTTGGGTTAGACTGTATTTTTGGGTTCAAGTGTATTTTTGGGCACTGGTTAGTAGTTTTCATAAGGGGAGGTTTGAATAAGAATAAGATCAACTTTATTTACCCCAAAGGAAATTATGTAATAATATTGGATGGGGTTATTAAAAAGTGACCATCTTATTTCCTCAGTAATTCCTCATGAATTAATTGGACCTAACCTCATCAAGCTACCTTTTAGATTCCGGCTGATATACAGTGGTTTGCAAAAGTTTTCATACCTCTTGGTATTTCACGCATTTTAATTTGTTTATGGCATTTCAAATTAAAAAAATAAATATGGCTTCTCAATATAAAATTTCTAAATTTTCTTCTTTTGACTCAAACTGAAAGTAAATCTCTACAACTTGATATAAATTAATTAAAAATATAAAAGCCAAGATGAAAGGCCTTCGGTCTCAGGGTGTATGGTTTTCTGAAGGCTGTAAAAAGCCATATTCATTGGTAAAACAACTTGATAACGATTTTATCATATACCTATAAATGATAAATGTTGTATGGTTTTCTGAAGGGTGTAAAAAGCCATATTCATTGGTAAAAACAACTTGATAACGATTTTATCATATACCTATAAATGATAAATGTTGTATGGTTTTCTGAAGGGTGTAAAAAGCCATATTCATTGGTAAAACAACTTGATAACGATTTTATCATATACCTATAAATGATAAATGTTGTATGGTTTTCTGAAGGGTGTAAAAAGCCATATTCATTGGTAAAACAACTTGATAACGATTTTATCATATACCTATAAATGATAAATGTTGTATGGTTTTCTGAAGGTTGTAAAAAGCCATATTCATTGGTAAAACAACTTGATAACGATTTTATCATATACCTATAAATGATAAATGTTGTATGGTTTTCTGAAGGGTGTAAAAAGCCATATTCATTGGTAAAACAACTTGATAACAATTTTATCATATACCTATAAATGATAAATGTTGTATGGTTTTCTGAAGGGTGTAAAAAGCCATATTCATTGGTAAAACAACTTGATAACGATTTTATCATATACCTATAAATGATAAATGTTGTATGGTTTTCTGAAGGTTGTAAAAAGCCATATTCATTGGTAAAACAACTTGATAACGATTTTATCATATACAGTGGTCCCTCATTTATCGCAGGAGTTACGTTCTAAAAATAACCCGCGATAGGCGAAATCCACGAAGTAGTCAGCGTTATTTTTTACAATTATTATAGATGTTTTAAGGCTGTAAAACCCCTCACTACACACTTGATGCACTTTTCTCAAACAGGCATTAACATTTTCTGACTTTTCTCTCCTGTGTAAACACTCAAAGTTCAAACCTTAGCAAAAAAAAAAAAAATTGAATGTTTTCCTATAAATAATTATGATGGCTTTTAGAACGAACGAATTTCATTTTAACAATCAACCTACGAGGTTGGACACGTAAGAAATTATTAATAGTGACTCACCAGTATTTTACAGTTCCTCTGACCTCGCCTCTTCATCGTGGCGCCGCTCCACTGTCCGGATTGGCTGATTACTCGGGTGGCATGAAAAATATTACCCGTCTGCGAAAAGGGTGTATTGCTATTTATTCTTTAGTGTTTTATCCAATCATATTGGCGTATCATTTATAGGTATATGATAAGAGTTGATATGAGCCTTTCACAAACATATCGATATCGGAGTTATTTTTACTGACATGAAAACGTAACTGGTCTGCAGAGTTATTAATCAGGCAGCAGACAAAAACTTCATAGTGATCACAGACAAAAAGAAAAAAATGTGCAGATGAGCTAACTGACTTTGTAACGTGTCGATCAGGTTGACCAGCTAGCTTCAACGTTAACGCTACGCTAAAGCATCGAGTTGACGTAAATGCGAGGATGACTGCCTCTTGTCCCGATTGGCTTGACAGTCTCCAGCTTGTTTGATGAGTCTGTGTTTTGCTGACATCATTTTCCTTCTTCCTGGTTGCTTCCTCTTTCAGAGGGCACCACCGAGGCGGAGCTTAATGACATTGAGGCTCATATTGGCTGTCGGCTTCCAGATGACTACCGCTGCTCCTACCGCATCCACAACGGACAGAAACTGGTGATCCCAGGGTCAGTATACGTCTGTGGGTGGAGCGGTGTGTCTGGACCCTGAGTGTCTGTGATTTCTTTTGTATTGTCCTCAGGCTGATGGGCAGCATGTCCCTGTCCAACCACTACCGCTCTGAAGTCCTGTTGGATGTGGAGACAGCGGCTGGAGGCTTCAGACAGAGAAAGGGCATGAGATGCTGCCTGCCGCTCACCTTCTGCTTCCACACTGGCCTCAGTCAGTACATGGCCCTGGAACCCTCAGAGGGACGCCGGAGGTTCGAAAGCTTCTACCCCAGCCCCGTACGTCCGTCCTCAGTCATACAGAACACCCGAAAAAGTCAGTCTGACTTTACTGTGATCCAAACCCGATCAGCTACTCACAAAAACTCACTCTGAACATACGAATGTTCTGTAAAACTGCCACCGTACCAATCAGGTTTTCATGGTTTTCCTTTATTCAAGTAACAGACCTTTTCATATGAAGCTAAACCTGATTACTTTATGTTTACAGTCCACAAACACAACAGCAAGAGTAATCAATAAACAATGAATTCATCAGCGTTATGTTCTCAGAAAACACCCAGAAATTATTCAGTTGAAACGGTGATCAAGAGACAGTTTAGTATGCGAGACAGACAAGAGGGGCGAGACAGACAGATGAGAGGAGAGAGGCAGACAGGTGAGAGAGGTGAGACGGACAGACGAGAAGAGAGAGACAGACGAAAGGAGAGAGACAGACGAGAAGAGAGAGACAGATGAGAGGAGAGACGGACAGACGAGAAGAGAGAGACAGATGAGAGGAGAGACGGACAGACGAAAGGAGAGAGACAGACGAGAAGAGAGAGACAGATGAGAGGAGAGACGGACAGACGAAAGGAGAGAGACAGACGAGAAGAGAGAGACAGATGAGAGGAGAGACGGACAGACGAAAGGAGAGAGACAGACGAGAAGAGAGAGACAGATGAGAGGAGAGACGGAAAGACGAGAAGAGAGAGACAGACGAGAAGAGAGAGACAGACAAAAAGAGAGAGACGGACAGACGAAAGGAGAGAGACAGACGAAAGGAGAGAGACAGACGAAAGGAGAGAGACAGACGAGAAGAGAGAGACGGACAGACGAAAGGAGAGAGACAGACGAGAAGAGAGAGACAGACGAAAAGAGAGAGACGGACAGACGAAGGAGAGAGACGGACAGACGAAAGGAGAGAGACAGACAGAGAGAGAGACAGACGAGAAGAGAGAGACAGACGAGAGGAGAGACGGACAGACGAAAGAAGAGAGACAGACGAGAGAGAGAGACAGACGAGAGGAGAGACGGACAGACGAAAGGAGAGAGACAGACGAGAAGAGAGAGACAGACGAGAGGAGAGACGGACAGACGAAAGGAGAGAGACAGACGAGAAGAGAGAGACAGACGAGAGGAGAGACGGACAGACGAAAGGAGAGAGACAGACGAGAAGAGAGAGACAGACGAGAGGAGAGACGGACAGACGAAAGGAGAGAGACAGACGAAAGGAGAGAGACGGACAGACGAAAGAAGAGAGACGGACAGACGAGAGAAGAGAGACGGACAGACGAGAGGAGAGAAACAGACGAGAGGAGAGAGACGGACGAGAAGAGAGAGGCAGACAGGTGAGAGGGGCGGGACGGACAGACGAGAGGAGAGAAACAGACGAGAAGAGAGAGACAAACAGATGAGAGGAGAGAGGCAGACAGGCGAGACAGAAAGACAAGAGAAGAGAGACGGACAGACGAAAGGAGAGAGACAGACGAGAGGAGAGAGACAGACGAGAGGAGAGAGACAGATGAGAGGAGAGAGGCAGACAGGTGAGAGGGGCGGGATGGACAGACGAGAGGAGAGAAACAGACGAGAGGAGCGAGGCAGACAGGTGAGAGGGGCGGGACGGACAGACGAGAGGAGAGAAACAGACGAGAAGAGAGAGACAGACAGACGAGAAGCGAGAGACAAACAGATGAGAGGAGAGAGGCAGACAGGCGAGACAGAAAGACAAGAGAAGAGAGGCGGACAGACGAGAGAAGAGAGACGGACAGACGAGAGGAGAGAGACGAGAAGAGAGAGACAGACAGGCGAGAAGCGAGAGACAAACAGATGAGAGGAGAGAGGCAGACAGGCGAGACAAAGACAAGAGAAGAGAGACAGACAGACGAGAGGAGAGAGACGGACAGACGAGAGGAGAGAGACGAGAAGAGAGAGACAGACAGACGAGAGACGGACAGACGAGAGGGGCGAGACAGAAAGAGAAGAGAGACAGGTGAGAGGGGTGAGACAGACAGACGAGAGACGGACAGACGAGAGGGGCGAGACAGAAAGAGAAGAGAGACAGGTGAGAGGGGTGAGACAGGCAGACGAGAGGAGAGAGAAAGACAGACGAGGAGAGAGACAGACAGACGAGGAGAGAGACGGACAGACGAGGAGAGAGACGGACAGACGAGGAGAGACAGGCAGACGAAAGGAGAGAGACGGACAGACGAGAAGAGACAGACAGACGAAAGGAGAGAGACAGACAGACGAAAGGAGAGAGACAGACAGACGAAAGGAGAGAGACAGACAGACGAGGGGAGAGAGAGAGATGAGAGGAGAGAGACAGACAGATGAGAGGAGAGAGACAGACAGACGAGGGGAGAGAGAGAGATGAGAGGAGAGAGACAGACAGACGAGGGGAGAGAGAGAGATGAGAGGAGAGAGACAGATGAGAGGAGAGAGACAGATGAGAGGAGAGAGACAGACAGACAAGGGGAGAGAGAGACAGATGAGAGGAGAGAGACAGACGAGGGGAGAGAGACAGACAGACAAGGGGAGAGAGACGGACAGATGAGAAGAGAGAGACAGACAGGCGAGAGGGGCGAGACAGAGAGACGAGAGGAGAGAGAAAGACAGATGAGAGGAGAGAGACGGACACACGAGAAGAGAGGCGAGAGGGGTGAGACAGACAGACGAGAGGAGAGAGACGGACAGACGAGAGGAGAGAGACGGACAGACGAGAGGAGAGAGAAGGACAGACGAGAAGAGAGAGACAGACGAGAAGAGAGAGACAGACGAGAGGAGAGAGACGGACAGACGAGAAGAGAGAGACAGACGAGAGGAGAGAGACGGACAGACGAGAAGAGAGAGACAGACGAGAGGAGAGAGACGGACAGACGAGAGGAGAGAGACAGACGAGAGGAGAGAGACAGACAGACGAGAGAAGAGAGACAGATGAGAGGAGAGAGGCAGACAGGTGAGAGGGGCGGGACGGACAGACGAGAGGAGAGAAACAGACGAGAGGAGAGAGACGGACGAGAAGAGAGAGGCAGACAGGTGAGAGGGGCGGGACGGACAGACGAGAGGAGAGAAACAGACGAGAGGAGAGAGACGGACGAGAAGAGAGAGGCAGACAGGTGAGAGGGGCGGGACGGAGAGACGAGAGGAGAGAAACAGACGAGAAGAGAGAGACAGACAGACGAGAAGCGAGAGACAAACAGATGAGAGGAGAGAGGCAGACAGGCGAGACAGAAAGACAAGAGAAGAGAGACGGACAGACGAGAGGAGAGACGAGAAGAGAGAGACAGACAGACGAGAAGCGAGAGACAAACAGATGAGAGGAGAGAGGCAGACAGGCGAGACAAAGACAAGAGAAGAGAGACAGACAGACGAGAAGCGAGAGACAAACAGATGAGAGGAGAGAGGCAGACAGGCGAGACAAAGACAAGAGAAGAGAGACAGACGAGAGGAGAGAGACGGACAGACGAGAGGAGAGAGACGAGAAGAGAGAGACAGACAGACGAGAGACGGACAGACGAGAGGGGCGAGACAGAAAGAGAAGAGAGACTGGTGAGAGGGGTGAGACAGACAGACGAGAGACGGACAGACGAGAGGGGCGAGACAGAAAGAGAAGAGAGACAGGTGAGAGGGGTGAGACAGGCAGACGAGAGGAGAGAGAAAGACAGACGAGGTGAGAGACGGACAAACGAGGAGAGAGACGGACAGGCGAGGAGAGAGACAGACAGATGAGAAGAGACAGACAGACGAAAGGAGAGAGAAGGACAGACGAGAAGAGACAGACAGACGAAAGGAGAGAGACAGACAGACGAGAGGAGAGAGACAGACAGACGAGAGGAGAGACAGACGAGAAGAGAGAGACAGACAGACGAAAGGAGAGAGACAGGCGAGAAGCGAGAGACAGACAGATGAGAGGAGAGAGACAGACAGACGAGGGGAGAGAGAGAGATGAGAGGAGAGAGACAGATGAGAGGAGAGAGACAGACAGACGAGGGGAGAGAGAGAGATGAGAGGAGAGAGACAGACAGACAAGGGGAGAGAGAGACAGATGAGAGGAGAGAGACAGACAAGGGGAGAGAGACGGACAGATGAGAAGAGAGAGACAGACAGGCGAGAGGGGCGAGACAGAGAGACGAGAGGAGAGAGAAAGACAGATGAGAGGAGAGAGACGGACACACGAGAAGAGAGAGGCGAGAGGGGTGAGACAGACAGACGAGAGGAGAGAGACGGACAGACGAGAGGAGAGAGACGGACAGGCGAGAGGAGAGAGAGAGACAGACGAGGAGAGAGAGAGACAGACGAGGAGAGAGACGGACAGACGAGGAGAGAGACGGACAGACGAGAAGAGAGAGAGAGACAGACGAGAGAGACGGACAGACGAGAGAAGAGAGAGACAGACAGATGAGAGGAGAGACGAGAAGAGAGAGAGAGACAGACGAGAGGAGAGACGGACACACGAGAAGAGAGAGACAGACAGGCGAGAGGGGTGAGACAGAAAGACGAGAAGAGAGACAGGCGAGAGGGGTGAGCCAGACAGGTGAGAGGGGCGAGACAGAAAGACAAGAGAAGAGAGACAGGCGAGAGGGGTGAGACAGACAGGCGAGAGGAGAGAGACGGACAGATGAGAAGAGAGAGACGGACAGACGAGAAGAGAGAGACGGACAGATGAGAGGAGAGAGACAGAAGGAGAAGAGAGACAGGTGAGAGGGGTGAGACGGACAGACGAGAGGAGAGAGACGGACAGACGAGAGGAGAGAGACGGACAGACGAGAGGGGCGAGACAGAAAGAGGGGCGAGACAGAAAGAGGGGTGAGACAGACAGAAAGAGGGGTGAGACAGACAGACGAGAGGAGAGAGACAGACGAGAGGGGTGAGACAGACAGACGAGAGGAGAGAGACAGACGAGGGGAGAGAGACAGACAGACGAGGGGAGAGAGACAGACAGACGAGGAGAGAGAGACAGACAGACGAGGAGAGAGACAGACAGACGAGAGAAGAGAGAGACAGACAGATGAGAGGAGAGGAGAGACGGACACACGAGAAGAGAGACAGGCGAGAGGGGTGAGACAGACACAAGAGAGAAAGACAAGAGAAGAGAGACACAGGCGAGACGGGCGAGACAGAAAGACAAGAGAAGAGAGACAGACAGGTGAGAGGGGTGAGACAGACGAGAGGAGAAAGAAAGACAGACGAGGAGAGAGATGGACAGACGACAGGAGAGAGACAGACAGACAAGAGGGGCAAGATATATTTTAACAGCTGCACGCAAGAAGGAAAGAACACACAACTGTTTTATCAAGCCATGACAATGTAAACAAGACAAATAATTACCTTTTTAGACGGCTCAAAATGCTTTCTGCAGCTTGTTAGGCGGCAAAATGTTGTAATTCCGGCCCAATCTGAACCGGCAGTAAGGAACCAAAGAGGCACAACCAAAAACTTTGAATCATCCAGAATTATCTGCACTGACAAAGCCCTCATTGCTGACATGCAACAGCCGGAGGAGGATAAAGAAACATCCCGAACCGACTCCCGATGAAGAAACCATCACCACCCAGGAAGGAATCACGCTTCAAATGGTCGAAACTATTATAATATGTCAAGGTAAACTGATTTGAAGTTTTTGGTCAACCTTTGTGGTTTCAGATAACTCGCAGTCTGATTTTGTGGACCCCAACTTGCGTGAGTTAACAGGGTTTACTGTATTTGGTCAATCTCGCCTGTTCACTGCAGCAGTGATTACCCACTGGAACACTTGGACTCTGAAATCAATCAAAGTGGCAGAGAGATGGTGCAACTCTACCGAGCCTGAGGCATGTACATAGATAATGGGCGGTTCAGAGGGGACTCTTTAGGGAGGTACTTGTCAGAGGTGGGACAAAGTCAACAGCAAGTCACTCAAGTCATGAATCGGCAGGTCTCAAGTCTTAATGACCACCAGTTGTTTGCAAGCTGACTTGAGACTTGCCGGTTCATGACTTGAGAATGACATTACAGTGACTTCGTCCCACCTCTGGTACTCGTACTCCTCAGGACTTGGCTCTTTAGGGAGGTACTCGTCATGATGTCACAAACCTCTGTGAAGTTCATCATGGTGTTGATCCCTGCTGTAAACAGCACAAGATTATCTGGAGAAACACACCATGATGGTTCTGATGATTCTGTTTTATTTCTTGTGTTTCAGGATCAGACGTCTCAGGATCCTTCTGCCATCGACATGTTCATCACAGGTCAGTTCATTCTTCTTCTTCACACCTGCCTTCATTAGTCAGATTCAAACTCTAGTTTCCTGCTTATTGCATCTAATGTGGACATTTGTTGAAGAGTTGTTGCATTTGGTTCTGGAAGAAAACGAGGACCGAGACTGACTGAAATATGGCTTTGCTCTCATTCCAAATGAACGATGTTCAGTTCATTTCTGGTCTGAGAATTGTTTGACAGGTGATTTGAATAAAGATGGACCAGTATTTTGGTGTTCTCAAATCAGAATTTTACTGTGAATGTTAAACATGCGAGATGTAAAGGGTTATTTAGGAATAAAACCAGATCATAAAAACCAGATCTGAGTGTTAAACATGCGAGATGTAGAGGGTTATTTAGGAATAAAAACCAGATCTGAGTGTTAAACATGCGAGATGTAGAGGGTTATTTAGAAATATAAACCAGATCATAAAAACCAGATCTGAGTGTTAAAGATGCGAGATGTAAAGGGTTATTTAGGAATAAAAACCAGATCTGAGTGTTAAACATGCGAGATGTAAAGGGTTATTTAGAAATATAAACCAGATCATAAAAAACAGATCTGAGTGTTAAACATGCGAGATGTAAAGGGTTATTTAGAAATATAAACCAGATCATAAAAAACAGATCTGAGTGTTAAATATACGAGATGTAAAGGGTTATTTAGGAATAAAAACCAGATCTGAGTGTTAAACATGCGAGATGTAAAGGGTTATTTAGGAATAAAAACCAGATCTGAGTGTTAAACATGCGAGATGTAAAGGGTTATTTAGGAATAAAAACCAGATCTGAGTGTTAAACATGCGAGATGTAAAGGGTTATTTAGGAATAAAAACCAGATCTGAGTGTTAAACATGCGAGATGTAAAGGGTTATTTAGGAATAAAAACCAGATCATAAAAACCAGATCTGAGTGTTAAACATGCGAGATGTAAAGGGTTATTTAGAAATATAAACCAGATCATAAAAAACGGATCTGAGTGTTAAATATGCGAGATGTAAAGGGTTATTTAGGAATAAAAACCAGATCTGAGTGTTAAACATGCGAGATGTAAAGGGTTATTTAGGAATAAAAACCAGATCTGAGTGTTAAACATGCGAGATGTAAAGGGTTATTTAGGAATAAAAACCAGATCTGAGTGTTAAACATGCGAGATGTAAAGGGTTATTTAGGAATAAAAACCAGATCTGAGTGTTAAACATGCGAGATGTAAAGGGCTATTTAGGAATAAAAACCAGATCATAAAAACCAGATCTGAGTGTTAAACATGCGAGATGTAAAGGGTTATTTAGGAATATAAACCAGATCTGAGTGTTAAACATGCGAGATGTAAAGGGTTATTTAGGAATAAAAACCAGATCTGAGTGTTAAACATGCGAGATGTAAAGGGTTATTTAGGAATAAAAACCAGATCTGAGTGTTAAACATGCGAGATGTAAAGGGTTATTTAGGAATAAAAACCAGATCTGAGTGTTAAACATGCGAGATGTAAAGGGTTATTTAGGAATAAAAACCAGATCATAAAACCAGATCTGAGTGTTAAACATGCGAGATGTAAAGGGTTATTTAGGAATAAAAACCAGATCATAAAACCAGATCTGAGTGTTAAACATGCGAGATGTAAAGGGTTATTTAGGAATAAAAACCAGATCTGAGTGTTAAACATGCGAGATGTAAAGGGTTATTTAGGAATAAAAACCAGATCTGAGTGTTAAACATGCGAGATGTAAAGGGTTATTTAGGAATAAAAACCAGATCTGAGTGTTAAACATGCAAGATGTAAAGGATTATTTAGGAATAAAAACCAGATCATAAAACCAGATCTGAGTGTTAAACATGCGAGATGTAAAGGGTTATTTAGGAATAAAAACCAGATCATAAAACCAGATCTGAGTGTTAAACATGCGAGATGTAAAGGGTTATTTAGGAATAAAAACCAGATCATAAAAAACAGATCTGAGTGTTAAACATGCAAGAGGTAAAGGGTTCTTTAGGAATAAAAACCAGATCATAAAAACCAGATCTGAGTGTTAAACATGCAAGAGGTAAAGGGTTCTTTAGGAATAAAAACCAGATCATAAAAACTAGATCTGAGTGTTAAACATGCAAGATGTAAAGGGTTATTTAGGAATAAAAACCAGATCATAAAAACCAGATCTGAGTGTTAAACATGCGAGATGTAAAGGGTTATTTAGGAATAAAAACCAGATCATAAAAACCAGATCTGAGTGTTAAACATGCAAGAGGTAAAGGGTTATTTAGGAATAAAAACCAGATCTGAATGTTAAATGTTTGAGACATAAAGAGGCATCTAGGAATACAAACCAGATCTAAGTGTTAAACATGTGAGATGTAAAGAGTTATTTAGGAATGCAAACCAGATCTGAGTGTTAAACATGCGAGATGTAAAGGGTTATTTAGGATTAAAAACCAGATCTGAGTGTTAAACATGCGAGATGTAAAGGGTTATTTAGAAATAAAAAACAGATCTGAGTGTTAAATATGCGAGATGTAAAGGGTTATTTAGGAATAAACCAGATCTGAGTGTTAAACATGCGAGATGTAAAGGGTTATTTAGGAATAAAAACCAGATCATAAAAACCAGATGAGTGTTAAACATGCAAGAGGTAAAGGGTTCTTTAGGAATAAAAACCAGATCATAAAAACCAGATCTGAGTGTTAAACATGCAAGAGGTAAAGGGTTCTTTAGGAATAAAAACCAGATCATAAAACCAGATCTGAGTGTTAAACATGCGAGATGTAAAGGGTTATTTAGGAATAAAAACCAGATCATAAAAACCAGATCTGAGTGTTAAACATGCAAGAGGTAAAGGGTTCTTTAGGAATAAAACCAGATCATAAAAACCAGATCTGAGTGTCAAACATGCAAGATGTAAAGGGTTATTTAGGAATAAAAACCATATCATTAAAACCAGATCTGAGTGTTAAACATGTGAGATGTAAAGCGTTATTTAAGAATAAAAACTAGATCTGAATGTTAAATGTTTGAGACATAAAGAGGCATCTAGGAATACAAACCAGATCTAAGTGTTAAACATGTGAGATGTAAAGAGTTATTTAGGAATACAAACCAGATCTGAGTGTTAAACCTGCGAGATGTAAAGGGTTATTTAGGAATTAAAACCAGATCATAAAAAAAACAGATCTGAGTGTTAAACATGTGAGATGTAAAGCGTTATTTAAGAATAAAAACTAGCTCGAAGTGTTAAATGTGTGAGATGTAGAGTTATTTAGAATAAAACCAGATCATAAATTTGAGTGTTAAATGTGTAAGACATAGAGTTATTTAGAAATAAAACCAGATCTGAATGTTAAACGTGTGAGACATAAAGAGTTGTTTAGAAATAAAAACCAGATCTGAGTGTTAAATGTGCGAGATGTAGAGTTATTTAGAATAAAACCAGATCATAAATTTGAGTGTTAAATGTGCAAGACATAATTATTTAGAAATAAAATCAGATCTGAGTGTTAAACGTGCGAGACGTAAACTTATTTGGGAATATAAACCTGATGTGATCTTCAGCTCAGTCACCTTGGTGTTGTTCCTCAGGTTTCACTCCCAGTGTTATTTAGAGTGTTAATCTGAGCTGGTTTTATTTTCCTATCATGTGATGGTAGCACACACCTGGCACCCAGTCAGAGTCCAGTACCTACCTGCATTTGTGTTCAGGTTCCTGTTTCTTAGAGTGGTTCTCCGTGTACGTCCGCAATGTTGTCACCGGAGAATATCCGATCATCAGAGACCAGATCTTCAGGTAATGTTTTGATCATCGAAACAAATTATTGATCACATAAGCCTTTTGATTCTCAGAAATAAAAGCTGATCACAACCTTCATGTTACAGTGTGTTATCACCTAAAGTGTGTGTGTGTGTTATCACCTAAAGTGTGTGTGTGTGTGTGTGTGTGTGTGTTATCACCTAAATGTGTGTGTGTGTGTTATCACCTAAAGTGTGTGTGTTTGTGTTATCACCTAAAGTGTGTGTGTTGTGTTATCACCTAAAGTGTGTGTGTGTGTGTGTGTGTGTGTGTGTGTGTTATCACCTAAAGTGTGTTTGTGTTATCACCTAAAAGTGTGTTTGTGTTATCACCTAAAGTGTGTGTGTTTGTGTTATCACCTAAAGTGTGTGTGCTTGTGTTATCACCTAAAGTGTGTGTGCTTGTGTTATCACCTAAAGTGTGTGTTATCACCTAAAGTGTGTGTGTGTCTTGTGTTATCACCTAAAGTGTGTGTGGTCTTTGTGTGTTATCACCTAAGTTTGTGTGTGTCTTTGTGTGTTATCACCTAAAGTTTGTGTGTGTGTGTGTTATCACCTAAAGTGTGTGTGTGTCTTTGTGTGTTATCACCTAAAGTGTGTGTGTGTCTTTGTGTGTTATCACCTAACGTTTGTGTGTGTCTTTGTGTGTTATCACCTGAAGTATGTGTTATCATCACCTAAAGTGTGTGTCATCACCTAAGTGTGTGCATATGAGGTCTATTAGATAATAAACCGACCCTTTTATTTATTTTTTTTTAACTATATGGATTGGATGACGTGAGATTACACTGATCATGCTTGAACACTCGTGTGCATGCGTGAGGTTTTTCAGCGATGTCGGTGTGACGTCATTTCCCTGTGGGCAGGCCTTGAGTGAGATGTGGTCCCGCCTTCTCGGCTGAATTCCTTTGTTTCACACGCTGCTCGAGACGGCGCACGTTGCTTTATCAAAATTTTTTCTGGACCTGTGAGGAATATCTGAGTGGACACTATTCGAGAAATTAAGCTGGTTTTCGGTGAAAAGTTTAACGGCTGATGAGAGATTATGGGGTGTTTCTGTCGGTGTAAGGACTTCCCATGCAGCGGGACGTCGTGCAGCGCTTCCAGGTGCCGTCGTCGGCCTGTTTCGACCTGAAAACATCCTAATTTAAGGCTTAATTCACCCAGGACGTCGTGAGAGAACAGAGAAGATTCAGAAGAGGTTGGCATGAGGACTTTATGCGGACATTCCACTGTTTAAGGACATTTTGTAATGAAAGACGTGCGCGCAAATACGCCGAATCGTTTCCGTGACGACTCGGCAAATCTGTGTGTGCCGCGACAGGAAAAACACCTCCGTGTTGAAAACCATTTGTAAAATTCAGGCAGCTTTTGATGGCTTTCAACAAGTGAGTAACTGAGAAATTGTTTAACAGCTTGGGCATGTTCCAACTTGCCCGTTAAGGTTTCCAACGGAGGTGTTTTTCCTGTCGCGACCCCCCGCGGTTGGGTCCGGCCCAACATGCGACTCTGCCCACACGTTCTTTCATTACAAAATGTCCGTTAACAATGGAATGTCCGAATAAACTCCTCATGCCGACTTCTTCTGAAAGTTCTCTGTTCTCTGACGACTTACTGGGTCAACAGAGCCTGAAATGTGGAAGTTTTCAACTTGAAACAGCGAGACGCTGCCACCTTGAAGCGCAGATCGCCGTCAGGCGCCGTGGGCCGTCCTTACGGCGACACTACCAGACCAAAATCTCTCATCAGCCGTTAAAATTTTTACCGAAAACCAGCTGAATTTATCGAATGGTGTCCACTCAGTTGTGCCTTACAGTTTTTGAAAAAATTTTGATCAAACAAAGCAGCAGTCTCTGAGCCATTCCTAAACAATGAAAAAACGACGAGAGGGTGGGCGACTCCTCACTCAAAGACTGCCCACAGGCGAATGACGTAACCGACAGGCGTGAAAAAACTCTCGCATGCCCTGGAGGGTTCAAGCATGTCTGATGTAATCACACGTGATTCAAATCCATATGTTTTTTGAAAAAAATAATAAGGTCGGATACTTTTCTAATAGCCCTCGTATATCAATCAATCAATCAATCATTTTTTTTTATATAGCGCCAAATCACAACAAACAGTTGCCCCAAGGCGCTTTATATTGTAAGGCAAGGCCATACAATAATTATGTAAAACCCCAACGGTCAAAACGACCCCCTGTGAGCAAGCACTTGGCTACAGTGGGAAGGAAAAACTCCCTTTTAACAGGAAGAAACCTCCAGCAGAACCAGGCTCAGGGAGGGGCAGTCTTCTGCTGGGACTGGTTGGGGCTGAGGGAGAGAACCAGGAAAAAGACATGCTGTGGAGGGGAGCAGAGATCGATCACTAATGATTAAATGCAGAGTGGTGCATACAGAGCAAAAAGAGAAAGAAACAGTGCATCATGGGAACCCCCCAGCAGTCTAAGTCTATAGCAGCATAACTAAGGGATGGTTCAGGGTCACCTGATCCAGCCCTAACTATAAGCTTTAGCAAAAAGGAAAGTTTTAAGCCTAATCTTAAAAGTAGAGAGAGTGTCTGTCTCCCTGATCTGAATTGGGAGCTGGTTCCACAGGAGAGGAGCCTGAAAGCCTGAAAGTATATCACCTAAAGTGTGTGTGTGTGTGTGTGTTTGATGATAATGTCATTTGATAATAGCGCCGTTTGATGATAACTTTAATAATAACGTTTGGTAATTAAGTTATTTGATGATGACGCCGTTTAATGATAACATCCTTTGGTAATTAAGTTGTTTGATGATTAAGTTGTTTGTTGATGACGTTTGATGATGACCTTATTTGATAATTACATTGTTTGATGATAATAATGTCTGCTGGGAACGACTGGCAGAACCCTCTGTGAGCGAGGTCTTCAACTCCCACCTCCGGGAGAGCTTCTCCCAGATCCCGGGGGAGGTTGGAGACATGGAGTCCGAGTGGACCATGTTCTCCACCTTCATTGTCGATGCGGCCGCTCGTAGCTGTGGTCGCAAGGTCTCTGGTGCCTGTCGCGGCGGCAATCCCCAAACCCGGTGATGGACACCGGAAGTAAGGGATGCCGTCAAGCTGAAGAAGGAGGCCTACTTATCTTTGTTGGTAGGTGAGACCCCAGAGGCAGCTGACAGGTACCGGCAGGCCAAGCGTGCCGCAGCCCGTGCAGTCGCAGAGGCAAAAACTCGGGTCTGAGAGGAGTTCGGGGAGGCTATGGAGGAGGACTATCAGTCGGCCTCGAAGAGATTCTGACAAACCGTCCGACGCCTCAGGAGGCGGAAGCAGCTCTCCACCAGCACTGTTTAAGGTGCAGGTGGGGAGCTGTTGACCCCGACTGGGGATGTTGTCGGGCGGTGGAAGGAGTACTTCGAGGATCTCCTCAATCCCATCGTCACGTCTTGCAAAGAGGAAGCAGAGACTGGGGACTCATCAGCGGACTCATCCATTACCCAGGCCGAAGTCACCGAGGTGATTGGAAAGCTCCTCGGTGGCAAGGCTGCTGGGGTGGATGAAGTCCGTCCTGAGTACCTTAAGTCTCTGGATGTTGTGGGACTGTCTTGGCTGACACGCCTGTGCAGCATTGCGTGGCGATCGGGGACAGTGCCTCTGGATTGGCAGACCGGGGTGGTGGTCCCTCTGTTTAAGAAGGGGGACCGGAGGGTGTGTTCCAACTATAGGAGGATCACACTCCTCAGCCTCCCCGGTAAGGTCTATTCCAGAGTACTGGAGAGGAGAATTCGACCGATAGTCGAACCTCAGATTCAGGAGGAGCAGTGTGGTTTTCGTTCTGGTCGCGGCACACTGGACCAGCTCTACACGCTCCATCGGGTGCTCGAGGGTTCATGGGAGTTCGCCCAACCAGTCCACATGTGTTTTGTGTATCTTTAGAAGGCGTTTGACCGTGTCCCTCGGGGCACCCTGTGGGGGGGTGCTCCGGGAGTACGGGGTCCGGGGTCCTTTGCTAAGGGCTATCCGGTCCCTGTACGACTGCAGCAGGAGCTTGGTTCGCATTGCCGGTAGTAAGTCAAACCTGTTTCCAGTGCACGTTGGCCTCCGCCAGGGCTGCCTTTTGTCACCTGTTCTGTTCATTATTTTTATGGACAGAATTTCTAGGAGCAGCCAGGGTGTAGAGGGGGTCTGGTTTGGGAACCACAGAATCTTGTCTCTGCTGTTTGCGGATGATGTGGTTCTGTTGGCTTCATCAAATCAGGACCTTCAGCGTGCACTGGGGCAGTTTGCAGCCGAGTGTGAAGCGTCCGGGATGAAAATCAGCACCTCCAAATCCGAGGCCATGGTTCTCGACCGGAAAAAGGTGCTTTGCCCTCTTCAGGTCGGTGGAGTGTCCTTGTCTCAAGTGGAGGAGTTTAAGTATCTCGGGGTCTTGTTCACGAGTGAGGGACGGATGGAGCGTGAGATCGATAGACGGATCGGTGCAGCATCTGCAGTGATGCGGTTGCTGTATCGGACCGTCGTGGTGAAGAGAGCTGAGTAGGGGGCAAAGCTCTCGATTTACCGATCGATCTACGTTCCGATCCTAATCCTATGGTCATGAGATTTGGCTCATGACCGAAAGAACGAGATTGCGAGTACAAGCGGCCGAGATGAATTTCCTCCGCAGGGTGGCTGGGCGCTCCCTTAGAGATGGGGTGAGGAGCTCGGTCACTCGGGAGGAGCTTGGAGTCGAGCCGCTGCTCCTCCACGTCGAAAGGAGTCAGTTGAGGTGACTCGGGCATCTTTTCCGGATGCCCCCTGCACGCCTCGCTGGAGAGGTGTTCCGGGCACGTCCCATTGGGAGGAGGCCCCGGGGAAGACCCAGGACACGCTGGAGGGACTACATCTCTCGGCTGGCTTGGGAACGCCTTGGGGTTCCCCCGAAGGAGCTGGGGGAGGTGTGTGTGGATCGGGAGGTCTGAGCGGCTTTGCTTGAGCTGCTGCCCCCGCGACCTGACTCCGGATAAAGCGGAAGAAAATGGATGGACGGATGGATAATAACGTTTGATAATTTGATTGATGATTAAAATGTTAGATAGTAACATTGTTTGATGATAACATAGTTTGATAGTAACGTCGTTTGATGATAACGTTGTTTGGTAATTAAGTTGTTTGATTATAATGTTTGATAATAACGTCGTTTGATAATAATGTTTGGTAATTAAGTTGTTTGATGATGACGTTTGATAAATAAGTTGTATGATGATAACGTTTGATGATAATGGCGTTTGATAATTAAGTTGATTGTAATGTTTGATAAGTTGTTTGATAATAACTTCTTTTGATGTTAATGTCGTTTGATAATGTTGTTTGGTAATTAAGTTGTTTGATTATAATGTTTGATAAATAAGTTGTTTGATAATAACTTTGTTTGATAAGTTGTTTGATAATGTTGTTTGGTAATTAAGTTGTTTGATTATAATGCTTGATAAATAAGTTGTTTGATAACTTCGTTTGATGATAATGTCGTTTGATGATAATGTTTGGTAATTAAGTTGTTTGATGATGACGTTTGATAATAACGTTGCAGTCGTGTTTTCTTTCCTCATGATGTAAAATGTAAAAACACATTTGTTTTTGTGCACGTGCAGATACGTGCATGACAAAGGCTGTGTAGCGACTACTGATGACATCACCGTCTCCGTCTCTACCTCCTTCCTGCCAGAACTTTCCTCTGTCCATCCACCGCACTTCTTCTTCACCTATCGGATCAGGTAGCCCCCCCCCCCCCCCCCCCCCCCCCCACACACACACACACACACAAACATGGTGCACGTGATGTGTTTGGAACGGTTCTCTTTTCCTCAGAATTGAGATGTCAAGCAGCGCGCTGCCTGAAGCCGCCTGTCAGCTCGACAGCCGCTACTGGAAAATCACCACCTCTGACGGCAATGTGGAGGAGGTTCAGGGCCCCGGGGTGGTCGGTACGCCGCTCGCATTGCGCCACCACAACAGGACTCTGACTGGCTGAGAGAAGATGCTGATTTTTATATTTTTGTGTGAGCAGGAGAGTTTCCCATCATGACGCCTGGAAAAGTCCACGAGTACGCCAGTTGCACAACCTTCTCCACGCCGTCGGAGTACATGGAGGGTCACTACACCTTCCACAGGCTGGGTAACATCAGCGCCTGCCTTTTAAAATACAGCCGCGTGTAATAGCTCCACCACAGGAGGGCGTCTGGCTTTTGTGACATCATAAGGCAGCAGTCTTTAATCTCAGGGTGCCCGCAGGGCGGCTGGTTTTATTCCAGAGCTGCTGCGGTGGCGGCGGACTGACATTGAGGATTTTATAACACATTTCCTTTTATACAGAAACAAATCAAAACTTAAGATGAACGAGGTTTAAACTTTATCAACCTCATAAACCACTGAACAGAATTTGATGACATTTGTCTGGAATCAGTAGTTTGTGAGCATATTTCCATCATCCTTCACAATAAAAGCATTTTAAAGTCAGACCCGTATTGTGAAAGGGCGGCGCCGGCGCTCAGGCTGCCGTTAGCGCCGGTCTGTGCTGGTGTCCCGTGGTGGGAGTGTTTGCTACAGTGCTGCTTTCTGCTGCTGTTGTTTTGGTGTTTGTCTTCCAGCTGATAAAGAGGAAGTTTTCCACGTGGCCATCCCTCGCTTCCACATGGTCTGTCCCCCCTTCAGAGAGACGGCAAGACGCTCGGTAAGTCCTCGTCCACGCTGAGCACCACATTAACACATCCTGATTCAGCCACGCAGAGTCGCACTGTAGCATGTCCACACGTGCATGCTCATCAGCACAGGGGTGTGCACGAGTTCAAATTTGAAGAGATTATGATTATTATAATCATAGGACAGTAGGGGGCACTCCTGCGACATGTTTGTTTCATCCTCATAGAGACGGTGCCTGCTCCCAGACTACCAATAACCAGCAAAAATCTATTTAAGCATAAAAATTCAAAAAGAAAAAATAATATAGCACCTTCAACTGCACCACAGACTAAAACAGTTAAATGTGGTCTATTAAACATTAGGTCTCTCTCTTCTAAGTCCCTGTTGGTAAATGATATAATAATTGATCAACATATTGATTTATTCTGCCTTACAGAAACCTGGTTACAGCAGGATGAATATGTTAGTTTAAATGAGTCAACACCCCCGAGTCACACTAACTGTCAGAATGCTCGTAGCACGGGCCGGGGCGGAGGATTAGCAGCAATCTTCCATTCCAGCTTATTAATTAATCAAAAACCCAGACAGAGCTTTAATTCATTTGAAAGCTTGACTCTTAGTCTTGTCCATCCAAATTGGAAGTCCCAAAAACCAGTTTTATTTGTTGTTATCTATCATCCACCTGGTCGTTACTGTGAGTTTCTCTGTGAATTTTCGGACCTTTTGTCTGACTTAGTGCTTAGCTCAGATAAGATAATTATAGTGGGTGATTTTAACATCCACACAGATGCTGAGAATGACAGCCTCAACACTGCATTTAATCTATTATTAGACTCTATTGGCTTTGCTCAAAAAGTAAATGAGTCCACCCACCACTTTAATCATATCTTAGATCTTGTTCTGACTTATGGTATGGAAATAGAAGACTTAACAGTATTCCCTGAAAACTCCCTTCTGTCTGATCATTTCTTAATAACATTTACATTTACTCTGATGGACTACCCAGCAGTGGGGAATAAGTTTCATTACACTAGAAGTCTTTCAGAAAGCGCTGTAACTAGGTTTAAGGATATGATTCCTTCTTTATGTTCTCTAATGCCATATACCAACACAGTGCAGAGTAGCTACCTAAACTCTGTAAGTGAGATAGAGTATCTCGTCAATAGTTTTACATCCTCATTGAAGACAACTTTGGATGCTGTAGCTCCTCTAAAAAAGAGAGCTTTAAATCAGAAGTGCCTGACTCCGTGGTATAACTCACAAACTCGTAGCTTAAAGCAGATAACCCGTAAGTTGGAGAGGAAATGGCGTCTCACTAATTTAGAAGATCTTCACTTAGCCTGGAAAAAGAGTCTGTTGCTCTATAAAAAAGCCCTCCGTAAAGCTAGGACATCTTTCTACTCATCACTAATTGAAGAAAATAAGAACAACCCCAGGTTTCTTTTCAGCACTGTAGCCAGGCTGACAAAGAGTCAGAGCTCTATTGAGCTGAGTATTCCATTAACTTTAACTAGTAATGACTTCATGACTTTCTTTGCTAACAAAATTTTAACTATTAGAGAAAAAATTACTCATAACCATCCCAAAGACGTATCGTTATCTTTGGCTGCTTTCAGTGATGCCGGTATTTGGTTAGACTCTTTCTCTCCGATTGTTCTGTCTGAGTTATTTTCATTAGTTACTTCATCCAAACCATCAACATGTTTATTAGACCCCATTCCTACCAGGCTGCTCAAGGAAGCCCTACCTTTATTTAATGCTTTGATCTTAAATATGATCAATCTATCTTTGTTAGTTGGCTATGTACCACAGGCTTTTAAGGTGGCAGTAATTAAACCATTACTTAAAAAGCCATCACTTGACCCAGCTATCTTAGCTAATTATAGGCCAATCTCCAACCTTCCTTTTCTCTCAAAAATTCTTGA
Organism: Thalassophryne amazonica; assembly: GCF_902500255.1. Lineage (NCBI taxonomy): Eukaryota > Metazoa > Chordata > Actinopteri > Batrachoidiformes > Batrachoididae > Thalassophryne > Thalassophryne amazonica. The sequence goes on from NC_047103.1 coordinate 172,062,118, forward strand.
AAGGGTAGTTGTAAAACAGCTAACTGATCATCTGCAGAGGAATGGTCTATTTGAAGAGTTTCAGTCAGGTTTTAGAATTCATCATAGTACAGAAACAGCATTAGTGAAGGTTACAAATGATCTTCTTTTGGCCTCGGACAGTGGACTCATCTCTGTGCTTGTTCTGTTAGACCTCAGTGCTGCTTTTGATACTGTTGACCATAAAATTTTATTACAGAGATTAGAGCATGCCATAGGTATTAAAGGCACTGCGCTGCGGTGGTTTGAATCATACTTGTCTAATAGATTACAATTTGTTCATGTAAATGGGGAATCTTCTTCACAGACTAAAGTTAATTATGGAGTTCCTCAAGGTTCTGTGCTAGGACCAATTTTATTCACTTTATACATGCTTCCCTTAGGCAGTATTATTAGACGGTATTGCTTAAATTTTCATTGTTACGCAGATGATACCCAGCTTTATCTATCCATGAAGCCAGAGGACACACACCAATTAGCTAAACTGCAGGATTGTCTTACAGACATAAAGACATGGATGACCTCTAATTTCCTGCTTTTAAACTCAGATAAAACTGAAGTTATTGTACTTGGCCCCACAAATCTTAGAAACATGGTGTCTGACCAGATCCTTACTCTGGATGGCATTACCCTGACCTCTAGTAATACTGTGAGAAATCTTGGAGTCATTTTTGATCAGGATATGTCATTCAAAGCGCATATTAAACAAATATGTAGGACTGCTTTTTTGCATTTACGCAATATCTCTAAAATCAGAAAGGTCTTGTCTCAGAGTGATGCTGAAAAACTAATTCATGCATTTATTTCCTCTAGGCTGGACTATTGTAATTCATTATTATCAGGTTGTCCTAAAAGTTCCCTAAAAAGCCTTCAGTTAATTCAAAATGCTGCAGCTAGAGTACTGACGGGGACTAGAAGGAGAGAGCATATCTCACCCATATTGGCCTCTCTTCATTGGCTTCCTGTTAATTCTAGAATAGAATTTAAAATTCTTCTTCTTACTTATAAGGTTTTGAATAATCAGGTCCCATCTTATCTTAGGGACCTCGTAGTACCATATCACCCCAATAGAGCGCTTCGCTCTCAGACTGCAGGCTTACTTGTAGTTCCTAGGGTTTGTAAGAGTAGAATGGGAGGCAGAGCCTTCAGCTTTCAGGCTCCTCTCCTCTGGAACCAGCTCCCAATTCAGATCAGGGAGACAGACACCCTCTCTACTTTTAAGATTAGGCTTAAAACTTTCCTTTTTGCTAAAGCTTATAGTTAGGGCTGGATCAGGTGACCCTGAACCATCCCTTAGTTATGCTGCTATAGACGTAGACTGCTGGGGGGTTCCCATGATGCACTGTTTCTTTCTCTTTTTGCTCTGTATGCACCACTCTGCATTTAATCATTAGTGATTGATCTCTGCTCCCCTCCACAGCATGTCTTTTTCCTGGTTCTCTCCCTCAGCCCCAACCAGTCCCAGCAGAAGACTGCCCCTCCCTGAGCCTGGTTCTGCTGGAGGTTTCTTCCTGTTAAAAGGGAGTTTTTCCTTCCCACTGTAGCCAAGTGCTTGCTCACAGGGGGTCGTTTTGACCGTTGGGCTTTTACATAATTATTGTATGGCCTTGCCTTACAATATAAAGCGCCTTGGGGCAACTGTTTGTTGTGATTTGGCGCTATATAAAAAAAATTGATTTATTGATTGATTGATCCTCTGAAAAAGAAAAGAAAAAATAAAAGATGCAGCAAACAGGCGCATTAAGGAAAGACGCTGGTAGACGTTACAGGACGTAACTCTGGTTCTGATACTGTCCTCAGCTTCCAGCAGCTTTGTTTGTTTTTCTTTTACTGTAACACATGAATATCGTCACGGCTAACGTCCGGCGTGTGAGTGACGTCACACCAGACCATCCACCTTTCTTCACGTGGACAACACAAGGCCACGCCTACATTAACCCCCCCCCCCCCCCCCCAGTCCAAATTTGGGGATGATGTGGCTTTTGGTGACCTTCAGGTTCACATATATTTTTGGCCCGACTGGTTCCAGTTTTGGTTCATGGGGCAGAGCAGACACGTTAGACACTCTTCTGAATAAATAAATAAAGGTACCGACCTGGGATTGGTTTGTGTGTTTGTTCTTCACGTCTCTCGCAGAAGGCGTCCACCAGTCATACACCTCGCTTTGACGACCACGACGATGGCGAGTACTGTGATGGAGATGGGGACGACTTTGGTGACCTGAGAGGAATCAACATGGCTGCCTTGGAGGGGACGTGGTGCCCACGTCACATTTGACCTTTGACCTCCACCCCAGTCAGTCATTCAGGTCTGATTGATGATAGTGAAATCGCCACAACAGCCAGAGAGGGCCGTTGTCATGGAAACCGTGTCCATTTGCGGCCATCGTACCGACAGGAATGATTGACAGGTGAAGGCTGATTTGTGAACCTGAACTACATGGGGACACGCCCACTTGGCCTTCCAGCTGTCCAATAGCTAATGTGAACAAGGTGCAGTTTTATAGAACTGATTGAACTTTACTTATGAAGAAGTGAAAGGAAACGATGAGGTCGACCGCTTTCTGAACTGTAACGCACTTTTTTTGTTTGTGATGACGGAAGGTTTTGATGAGACAGACGTGTAGGTGAATCCAAAAAATATATAAAAAAAAACAATAAGAACCCTGGCAAGGAAACTGTTTGTTTAAAAGTCACTTCTTCAAAAATAAAATTGAGTAATAGTTATCCTTTCATAATAAAATGATTCCCTCAGAGCACTTTGTGTTTTATGGCTAAAACATTAAAGTCCAACATAACGTGGACAAAACAGAGAGAGAGAAAAAAAGCCTTTTCTGGTCACTTTTAAACTGAACTGTTTTGTTACAAGTAAATGTAAGACTTTTTTTATACGACTTGATCTGCACAGATTGGACTTTAGTTACATCTGTTTTTGTTTTAATGTGGGCTCTGGTGGTTCTGGACAACTTTGAGGATTTTCTTTGAAATCAGGAGTCATGTATATTTTTCCTTTTTCTTTTTGTTGTGTAAAATTGCCTGGTTTCTGGTGTTTTCAGAAATGCAGCGGGTTTTAGGTTGTGGTGTTTTTATTTACATTAACTTTTTCATCACCTGGAATGTTTGAGGGTGAAAATCTTTACCGTCTTGATGCTTGACGTTGTGAATATCTGATTTGTCAGGATGTGTGGTTACGTGCTGATGGGATTGGTGGGTTTATTTTGTATATTTTGTGGGGTTCTTTTGTTTTGTTTTTGGATAAATAAATATTACAGCAGATTCTTTTTGGTGGTGTTTTCATAACAGCATGTTTTGATCGCTGTTCGAGGTCCTGATCCTGGTCAAGATCCACGAGAACTTTTGCCATATGAGTAAAGACTCAAAAGTCTGAACATTTCTTAAATACAACACAGACAGGTGGCAAAATGCACACAAGTCTGCAAACCATCTCACCAGTAGATGACAGTGTAGCTCACGAGCCTGTGTGTCTTGAGACATGGTCCAGTCAGTCATTGGCATTAAGAAATTTTATGCATCACTTGAATGCAGTCAAAACTATTTTGACTTTTTTTTTTATTATTTTTTTTTTTTTATATTAAGCTGCAGGGACTAAAGTTTGCTGCCGCTACAATGGATTTCTGTCAATTAGGCTGCCAAAAGACAATTTTGCGCTGACACTGTCCTGATGCAGAATCAAGGCAGGACACAAAAGGGATAAAATGTTCCACACTCAAAAATAGTTTTAGAATGTCTGTTTTTTTTTTTTTTTTCTGGCAGCAAGTTGTGTCCTGTCTGCAGGAGGAGGAGGGGGCAGTGTGTCTGTCTCTGTGAGTGTCCTCTCTGTGGTTAAACAAAAAGCACAGCTGAAGACCTGTGACACAACAACAAACACTAATGCTTCCCCCCCCCCCAAATACATCTAAAATGTCTTTCTGAGAGCATGACGTAAATGCACTGATAAAACCTTCTTACCTCTCACTCAGATCGTGCTTTCCACATAAATACACAAATTTTTGATTGTTCCTGCACTGAGACTGTAAACCAGGGGTGTATCCAGATGGAAAGAGGGTGTTGGGGGGGTGCCCTTCACCACACCCCTTGATTAAAGGTCCACTTTTGAAGCAAAAATCTATTTAAGCATAAAAATTCAAAAAGAAAAAATAATATAGCACCTTCAACTGCACCACAGACTAAAACAGTTGAATGTGGTCTATTAAACATTAGGTCTCTCTCTTCTAAGTCCCTGTTGGTAAATGATATAATAATTGATCAACATATTGATTTATTCTGCCTTACAGAAACCTGGTTACAGCAGGATGAATATGTTAGTTTAAATGAGTCAACACCCCCGAGTCACACTAACTGTCAGAATGCTCGTAGCACGGGCCGGGGCGGAGGATTAGCAGCAATCTTCCATTCCAGCTTATTAATTAATCAAAAACCCAGACAGAGCTTTAATTCATTTGAAAGCTTGACTCTTAGTCTTGTCCATCCAAATTGGAAGTCCAAAAACCAGTTTTATTTGTTGTTATCTATCATCCACCTGGTCGTTACTGTGAGTTTCTCTGTGAATTTTCGGACCTTTTTGTCTGACTTAGTGCTTAGCTCAGATAAGATAATTATAGTGGGTGATTTTAACATCCACACAGATGCTGAGAATGACAGCCTCAACACTGCATTTAATCTATTATTAGACTCTATTGGCTTTGCTCAAAAAGTAAATGAGTCCACCCACCACTTTAATCATATCTTAGATCTTGTTCTGACTTATGGTATGGAATAGAAGACTTAACAGTATTCCCTGAAAACTCCCTTCTGTCTGATCATTTCTTAATAACATTTACATTTACTCTGATGGACTACCCAGCAGTGGGGAATAAGTTTCATTACACTAGAAGTCTTTCAGAAAGCGCTGTAACTAGGTTTAAGGATATGATTCCTTCTTTATGTTCTCTAATGCCATATACCAACACAGTGCAGAGTAGCTACCTAAACTCTGTAAGTGAGATAGAGTATCTTGTCAATAGTTTTACATCCTCATTGAAGACAACTTTGGATGCTGTAGCTCCTCTAAAAAAGAGAGCTTTAAATCAGAAGTGCCTGACTCCGTGGTATAACTCACAAACTTGTAGCTTAAAGCAGATAACCCGTAAGTTGGAGAGGAAATGGCGTCTCACTAATTTAGAAGATCTTCACTTAGCCTGGAAAAAGAGTCTGTTGCTCTATAAAAAAGCCCTCCATAAAGCTAGGACATCTTTCTACTCATCACTAATTGAAGAAAATAAGAACAACCCCAGGTTTCTTTTCAGCACTGTAGCCAGGCTGACAAAGAGTCAGAGCTCTATTGAGCTGAGTATTCCATTAACTTTAACTAGTGATGACTTCATGACTTTCTTTGCTAACAAAATTTTAACTATTAGAGAAAAAATTACTCATAACCATCCCAAAGACGTATCGTTATCTTTGGCTGCTTTCAGTGATGCCGGTATTTGGTTAGACTCTTTCTCTCCGATTGTTCTGAGTTATTTTCATTAGTTACTTCATCCAAACCATCAACATGTTTATTAGACCCCATTCCTACCAGGCTGCTCAAGGAAGCCCTACCATTATTTAATGCTTCAATCTTAAATATGATAAATCTATCTTTGTTAGTTGGCTATGTACCACAGGCTTTTAAGGTGGCAGTAATTAAACCATTACTTAAAAAGCCATCACTTGACCCAGCTATCTTAGCTAATTATAGGCCAATCTCCAACCTTCCTTTTCTCTCAAAAATTCTTGAAAGGGTAGTTGTAAAACAGCTAACTGATCATCTGCAGAGGAATGGTCTATTTGAAGAGTTTCAGTCAGGTTTTAGAATTCATCATAGTACAGAAACAGCATTAGTGAAGGTTACAAATGATCTTCTTATGGCCTCGGACAGTGGACTCATCTCTGTGCTTGTTCTGTTAGACCTCAGTGCTGCTTTTGATACTGTTGACCATAAAATTTTATTACAGAGATTGGAGCATGCCATAGGTATTACAGGCACTGCGCTGCGGTGGTTTGAATCATATTTGTCTAATAGATTACAATTTGTTCATGTAAATGGGGAATCTTCTTCACAGACTAAAGTTAATTATGGAGTTCCACAAGGTTCTGTGCTAGGACCAATTTTATTCACTTTATACATGCTTCCCTTAGGCAGTATTATTAGACGGTATTGCTTAAATTTTCATTGTTACGCAGATGATACCCAGCTTTATCTATCCATGAAGCCAGAGGACACACACCAATTAGCTAAACTGCAGGATTGTCTTACAGACATAAAGACATGGATGACCTCTAATTTCCTGCTTTTAAACTCAGATAAAACTGAAGTTATTGTACTTGGCCCCACAAATCTTAGAAACATGGTGTCTAACCAGATCCTTACTGTGGATGGCATTACCCTGACCTCTAGTAATACTGTGAGAAATCTTGGAGTCATTTTTGATCAGGATATGTCATTCAAAGCGCATATTAAACAAATATGTAGGACTGCTTTTTTGCATTTACGCAATATCTCTAAAATCAGAAAGGTCTTGTCTCAGAGTGATGCTGAAAAACTAATTCATGCATTTATTTCCTCTAGGCTGGACTATTGTAATTCATTATTATCAGGTTGTCCTAAAAGTTCCCTAAAAAGCCTTCAGTTAATTCAAAATGCTGCAGCTAGAGTACTGACGGGGACTAGAAGGAGAGAGCATATCTCACCCATATTGGCCTCTCTTCATTGGCTTCCTGTTAATTCTAGAATAGAATTTAAAATTCTTCTTCTTACTTATAAGGTTTTGAATAATCAGGTCCCATCTTATGTTAGGGACCTCAGTAGTACCATATCACCCCAATAGAGCGCTTCACTCTCAGACTGCAGGCTTACTTGTAGTTCCTAGGGTTTGTAAGAGTAGAATGGGAGGCAGAGCCTTCAGCTTTCAGGCTCCTCTCCTGTGGAACCAGCTCCCAATTCAGATCAGGGAGACAGACACCCTCTCTACTTTTAAGATTAGGCTTAAAACTTTCCTTTTTGCTAAAGCTTATAGTTAGGGCTGGATCAGGTGACCCTGAACCATCCCTTAGTTATGCTGCTATAGACGTAGACTGCTGGGGGGGTTCCCATGATGCACTGTTTCTTTCTCTTTTTGCTCTGTATGCACCACTCTGCATTTAATCATTAGTGATTGATCTCTGCTCCCCTCCACAGCATGTCTTTTTCCTGGTTCTCTCCCTCAGCCCCAACCAGTCCCAGCAGAAGACTGCCCCTCCCTGAGCCTGGTTCTGCTGGAGGTTTCTTCCTGTTAAAAGGGAGTTTTTCCTTCCCACTGTAGCCAAGTGCTTGCTCACAGGGGGTCGTTTTGACCGTTGGGGTTTTACATAATTATTATATGGCCTTGCCTTACAATATAAAGCGCCTTGGGGCAACTGTTTGTTGTGATTTGGCGCTATATAAAAAAATTGATTGATTGATTGATTGATACTACTACTACTTATAGTAATAATACAGTTGTATGTACAGTGAGAAAAATAAGTATTTGAACACCCTGTGATTTTGCAAGTTCTCCTACTTAGAAATCATGGAGGGGTCTGAAATTTCATCTTAGGTGCATGTCCACTGTGAGAGACATAATCTAAAAAGAAAAAAAAAATCCGGAAATCAGAACGTATGATTTTTTTAAATAATTTATTTGTGTTACTGCTGCAAATAAATATTTGACCCTCTAGAAAAACAGAGGTTAACAGTTGGTACAGAAACATTTGTCTGCCCTTACAGAGGTCAGTCGTTTCCTGTAGTTTTTCACCAGGTTTTCACACACTGCAGCAGGGATTTTGGTCCACTCCTCCATACAGATCTTTCAGGTTTGGAGTTTCAGCTCCCTCCAAAGATTTTCTATTGAGTTCAGGTCTGGAGACTGGCCAGGCCACTCCAGGACCTTGAAATGCTTCTTATGGAGCCCCTCCTTAGTTGCCCTGGCTGTGTGTTGGGGTCATTGTCATGCTGAAGACCCAGCCATGACCCATCTTCAATGCTCTTACTGAGGGAAGGAGGTTGTTTGCCAAAATCTTGTAATACATGACCCCATCCATCGTCCCTTCAATACGGTGCAGTTGTCCTGTCCCCTTTGCTGAAGAGCACCCCCAGAGTATGATGTTTCCACCCCCATGCTTCACGGTTGGGATGGTTTTCTTGGGGTTGTTCTCATCCTCTAAACATGGTAAGTGGAGTTGATACCAAAAAGCTCTATTCTGGTCTCATCTGACCACATGACCTTCTCCATGCCTCCTCTGGATCATCCAGATGGTCACTGGTGAACTTCAAACGGGCCTGGACATGTGCTGGCTTGAGCAGGGGGACCTTGCTGCCCTGCAGGATTTTAAACCATGACAGCATCATGTGTTACTAATGTAATCTTTGTGACTGTGGTCCCAGCTCTCTTCAGGTCATTGACCAGGTCCTGCTGTGTAGTTCTGAGCTTTCTCAGAATCATTCTTACCCCACAAAGTGAGATCTTGCATGGAATCCCAGACCAAGGGAGATTGACAGTCATCTTGTGTTTCTTCCACTTTCTAATAAATAATCATAACAGTTGTTGTCTTCTACCAAGCTGCTTGCCTGTTGTCCTGTAGTCCATCCCAGCCTTGTGCAGGTCTACAGTTTTGTCCCTGGTGTCCTTACACAGCTCTTTGATGGACAGGTTGGAGTGTGATTGTGTGAACAGGTATCTTTTATACAGAAGTTCAAACAGGTGCAATTAATACAGGTAAAGAGTGAAGAATAAGAGGGCTTCTTAAAGAAAAATGAACAGGTCCGTGTGAGCCAGAATTCTTACTGGTTGGTAGGTGTTCAAATACTTATTTGCAGCAGTAACATACAAATAAATTAAATAATTAAATTAAATTTTGTAGCAGCTACAACTCGTCCTCACCTCTTAAAGTGCGGTGACAACAGCACACCTGCACTGAGCTTTACAAAGACATTTTTACGCTTTTGTTCGTCCTTTATTTATAATTCTGAGCTGAGCCGCTCCGTATCTGCTCGTTAAAAACAGCTGATCCTCCGCGACGTGTCAACAACTAACACTATTTTCCACTCAAATGCACCTAAACTCTCTTTCTGAGCACCACATGATGTGAAAACACAATAAAACTTTCTTACCTGTAAATCTGGTCATGTTTTCTGCATAAATAAATGTTATCCATTCTTTGTGCTCAAACGCCAAAGCAGGGGCGAATCCAGATGGAATGGGGGTGTGGGGCAGGGATGTGCCCCCCTCACAACACCCCTAGATTAAAGGTCCAGTTTACTACAACTACTAATACTACTTAAAATAATAATAATTTCGACAAGTAAAATGTTTAGAGAGAATTTAAATGTTAGAAAAATGTTAGAAACAATTTTATAGTTACATTTATAAACAATGTAGGTTAGAAATAAATATGAGGTCAAGAAAGAGGTCTTTATTTTACTTTTTATAAAACAAGTATTTTCATTGAAGTCAAGAAAGGGTGACTATAAAGTGAGTTTGGCAAAACAGGTATCATTGTCATGTTGAGGTGGCAGAGGGTTGTTGTCAGCAGCTGGGGAAAGTAACTAAAAAAGTAACTAGTAATCTAACTTAGTTACTTTACAATTGAGTAATCAGTAAAGTAACTAAGTTACTTTTTCAAGGAGTAATCAGTAATTGTAATCAGTAATTACTTTTTCAAAGTAACTGTGGCAACACTGGATACCGGTATGCAAACCCTCCTATTGGTGCATAAACTGGTAGATCAGCCCTTAGTCATGATTGATTGTGGCCTGGACCAATGAGGTGAGGGGCAGGCCAATTACCCCTCCATCTCGGGCCTCGGTTGGGCTACACAGTGCTGGACAGAGCGATAACGAGCGATATGGATGGTGGCAAGAAGAGGAAAGGGGGCGCTGAAAGAGCCAGGGATCAGAAGAGAGTAGCCCTTCAGGCAGATGCTACAAATGTCTTAAAATAACAGACATGTTTGCTTAGCGTGGATGCAGGGCATCCACATCTGTGGCAGGCAGCCTCAACAAGTGGCAGAGAAGAAGTTCAACCGGTGGACGAGGCGGGGACCACTACGGCTATGACGGTAAGTGAAGGTTAACTTCAGCTATTAATTGATGAACAACAACCTAACTTGTTCATAAATCAGACATCTGCGTGTGAAGTAAAGTGCTGTCTAACTGGGTCACTCAGATATGAATTAAGGTTGGATATTATTTCGTTCGTGCTAACTCTGCCAGTCACGTAATCTAGCCTAGCAATGTAACCTGTGCAAATGGTGTGCATGGCTAGCTACCATGCTGCCGCTGCCAGGTTGTTTCTTTATTCTATTTGTGTGAGTCGTGCGTCGGTCATACGAAGTATGCTGTTTTGCACAGTCTGCGGTGCGGTGGCGTGGTATAACGGCGTCCCTGTCTAAAATGTATTTTCCCAAGTCCTGGCGTAATTTCACATACCTAACATTTTACTTTAAATTGAGAGTCATTCTCTAAGTTGATTAGCAACACAAATTGGTAATAAAAGAAATCCTTGATGTTACTTGTAGCTTGTAGTGAGATAGACAACTGTCTCCATCTTGTGGCCTTTTTGTGTATTGCAGTTTCAAAAGTTCAACCTTTGTGTCCAGTCATTTCTTGCTTCATATGATGAATTGTATCACACAAGTAATGATATATTATTTATAGTATAGCCTACAGTATTTCTATAACAAATGTTTTTATATAATTTCTATTTCTAAATTTAAGTAACAAGGCTGAATGAAATGATGGCTTATTATGTCTAAAAAGTAATGTGACCTACTGTCAATAGATCGTACTTTTGATAAGCCTATGATAACTGTATTCGGGAGAACTTTTCATAATGCTTCTTATAGTGTAAAAATGTATGTGTCTCCTGGTGCACATTGATCGGTTGAGGGACCAAAAAACACTGTCACAGCAGGCTTAATTTTTTTCCCCTTCGATACCTGGTGGTGGCCTGGTCTGGTTAAAAATGCCCGGCCTGAAAAATTTCCCCAGTCCAGCCCTGGACACCCCCGATATTTCCATGATTTTCCTTTATAAATCATTGTCTCAGTTAAATATATCATATATCAGACAACACAGATATTGAGAAGTGAAATGAGTTTCTAGTATTTACAGAAAATGTGCAATACTTATTTAAACAAATAAGGGGCATAATGGGTTGGTGCATAAATTTGGGCACCCTTGTCATTTTATTGAATACATTTAGCACTAATTATTGGAACACAAAATTGGTTTTGGTAAGCTCATTGACCATTGACCTCCTTACACAGGAATCCAATTGTGATAAAGGGTGTTTAAGCTTGGCCATTTGCAAATTTTCCCCTCTATGCATCTCTTCTAATGAGTAGCAACATGGAAGCCTCTAAACAACTCTCAAATGACCTGAAACAAAGATTGCTCAACATCATCGTTTAGGGGAAGGATACAAAACGCTATCTCAGAGATTTCAGCTGTCAGTTTCTACTGTGAGGAACATAGTGAGGAAATGGAAGACCACAGCACAGTACTAAGGCCCCGAAGTGGCAGGCCAAGAAAAATCTCAGATAAGCTGAAGTGAAGGATGGTGAGAATTGTCAGTCGAACCCACAGACCTGCTCCAAAGACCTACATGATCTTGCTGCAGATAGTGTCTCTGTGCATCGTTCACTACACAGCGCACTTTGCACAAAGATGCTGTATGATGCTGTAATGCAGAGGAAGCCTTTCTGCGCACACGCCACAAAGTCACTTTAGGTATGTTAAAGCACATTTGGACAGCCAGCTTCATTTTGGAATAAGGTGTTGTGGACTGATGAAACTAAAATTGAGTTATTTGGACATTAACATGGGGCGGTATGGTTGAAAGAAACAGCATTCAAAGAAAAACACTTGCTACCTACAGTAAATTTGGAGGTGGTTCCATCACGCTGTGGGGCTGTGTGGCCAGTGCAGGTACTGGGAATCTTGTTAAGTTGAGGGCCTCAAGTCAACATCAGCAGATTCTTGAGAACAATGTTCATGAATCAGTGACAAAGTTGAAGTTGCTCCGGGGCTGGATCTTTCAACAAGATGACGACCCTACACACTGCTCAGAATCTACTAAGGCATTCATGCAGAGGATCAAGTACAATGGTTCTGGAATGGCCATCTGAGTCCCCCAGACCTGAATATTAGTGAAATCTGTTGTGTGATTTCAAGTGGCTGTCCATGCTCGGAAACCAACAAACCTGAGATGTTTTGTAAAGAAGAATGGTCCAAATACCTCAACCAGAATCCAAATTCTCATTGGAAGCTATAGGAAGCGTTTAGAGGCTGTTATTTCTGCTAAAGGAGGATCTACTAAATATTGATGTATTTTTCTGTTGGGGTGCCTAAATTTATGCACCTGCCTAATTTTGTTTAAAGAATTATTGCACTTTCTGCAAATTCTATAACTTCATTTCACTTCTCAAATATCAATGTGTTATCTGCTATATGATATATGAGTATTTAACCGGAAATTGCTGATTCAAACAACCAATGATTTATAAAGGAAAATCATGGAAATCATCAGGGGGGCCCAAACTTTTACATACAACTGTATGTACTTAATCTAGTTTACACATAATGTGGTTGGACAAAATATGTATAAATCTAACAAAATATACAATTGGGAATTTTACAGCATATTTTAACAACTGAGGTATGTGCGACAGAACGCGATTAAGTGAACTATCGGGACATGTTCATTCAAATTTACAATTCATGGATGTTTCGTATGAGAGTTTGCAGCCTGCAGTCTTTTTTTTTCAGGGTCACTTCTAAAATAAATTGTCAATTTTTTTTGGGGGGGGGCTCGCCCGGGGAGTAATTCAGTGTCGAACTGTCACCGTAATTGGTGAACAGATTTTGATTTGGCTGTAAAAAAAATAAATAATAAAATTCATTCCAAAGATTATTTTTGAAGATTAGAATTTTGCTTTAATCCCTGTAGCTGTCAGATATTTGAAAGTAAATGAGCTACTCTGAGTCTAAATCAGGTGATTGTTTTGTGACAAATGGAAGCATCTTAAAGGACGAAAAAAGAAAAAGATACGTGTGTGTCTGTGTGTGCCAGGAGACGTTTCTCCTCCATCAGTACTGAACAAACTGACTTCTACAGGAGCAACAACACTTACTAAAAACATTTTATTGTTCAGGTGATGTGAAAGAAAACAGCCATCAGTCAACGTCCCATCACTGCTCCTCCTCATCTAACCCTGCGCCTCCTTTTCTGGCCCCTCTCAGCTCCATCTTCTTCAGCCCTCCCTCCTCACTCTCTTCTTCCTCCTCGCCGCCGCCGCCCTCCTCCTCCTCCTCCCTCACTCCTCCTCCTCCTCCTCCCCCCTCCTCCCCCCGGGCGTTGCAGCGGCTGCAGTGCCTCCTGAAACCTCCCAGGTAGTGAGACCTGAAGCAGCAGAAGGGGCAGGCGTAGCGTCCGGGCCGGTGCTCCGTCCTGATGTGCTGCTGCAAGGCCGGCTGGGAAGGAAGAAGGCGCGCCGACACTCCTTACACCTGTACGGACGCTCCACCTCATGACTGCGCATCACATGATTGATGGCAAAACCTGCAGACAGTACACCACAAAAACGTAAAAGTGGCCTTTGCTATAACAACCGTTGGTCAGTGAGCCTCACGTTCACGTCCCCACGTTGAGAGCTGTACTCTGTTACAGCCAGGTGAACCTCAGGCTACGCAGATTCAGTGTCTTGTCCAGGCAGCAGGATTCAACCAGGTCTACATATTGGCAGGCCAGTACCTTACCCATTAAGCTACCTCTGCACATTAAACTGTAGGAATGGGAAAATCCTGAGGATGCCAGAATTCAATGGAATAAACTCAGTCATTACTAGGATTCACCGGTACCACTTTTTCCCAGTACAAGTACTTAATTTGGGTACTCATCGATACCGAGTACTGATACGAATACTAATGATTACCATCAAAGTTTTATGATTATTTGAAAAGATGTTTTTATTTCAGCTGTTCTTTACTTTCTGACTGTAACTGCTACTAATATAAATGGCTTTGTTTAATTACAAACATTTCACTTAAATCATATAACTTCACTTTTTGACTACAACAAATTGTCCTTTAAACACTAACTGTGTTTCTTAAACATGATGCTGACAGACTGAAATGTACCTGTGGACTTCAGCACAACAAATATAAAACACCAGGAACTGAAACTGTCCAACAACTTTACTTTGTCTGTGAGCACTAGTGTTGCCACAGTTACTTGAAAAAGTAACTTACTTTACTGATTACTCAATTTTAAAAGTAACTAACTAGATTACTAGTTACTTTAAGCAACTGCTGACACCACTGCCTCCTCAACATGAAAATACTTTATAGTCTCCCTTTCTTGACTACATAAACATAAATACTTGGTTTTTTTTTTAAATAATAGACATCTTTCTTGACCTCATATTTAAATGTTGACAGCACTGAAAAAGTGGACCTTTAATCTCGGGGGGGATTTGCCCCTAGCTGGCCGTCTGAGCAGGCAGAAGTGATGTGTATTTATGGAAAAGGCATGAGCGGATTGCGAGGTAGGGAATTTGTTTTCCATTTTTTGCCATTTTTGTACGCCACGTTATCTTCAGAAAGAGACTTTAGGCGCATTTGGATGGAAAAAAACAAGCGTTAGCATTTGTTAATGTGTGCGGATCAGCTGTTTTTAGTGAGAACGCATACGAAGCGGCACAGAGTTTTAAAGAAAAACGTAAAAATGTCTTAGTAAGCTCAGTGAATCAGAATCACCTTTATTGTCATTGTAATTTACAATGCAACGAGATTTGAGTGCAACTCCAAAAGGTGCTTTTTCCGAGGTGTGAGTAACTGTTAGCCAAATAAAAGATAAGAAAATTTAATAATAAATTATTCAAAGTATATGTACAACTAAATAAAATAAAATGTGGACCAAGTAAAATGTCAAACGAGAATTATATACAACTGTGGAATCATATTGCACAGGAAATATTGCACAGTTTACAGATATTGCACAAGAAACTTGAAGGTGCAGATTAGAGTGATTTGTTATTGTTCAGTGCAGTGATCGCTTTGGGGAGAAAGCTGTCCCTGAGTCTGTTTGTTCCTAGTTTTGATTGACCTATACCGTCGGCCGGAGGGTCATAGGTCAAACAGGTGGTTGCTTGGGGTGGGATGTGTCTTTGCAGATGCTGGCAGCTCTGCTGAGGTAGCGAGAGCTGGTATGTCCTCCAGGCTGGACAGAGAGCAGCCAGTGATCCCCCTGGGCCGTTTTGATCACCCTCTGCAGCGCTCTCCTGTCTGCTGCTGAGCACCCCCCGTACCACACTGTGATGCAGTACGCCAGGATGCTCTCGATGGTGGCTCTGTAGAGCAACACCAGCAGCTTCTCCTCCAGATTGTTTCTCCTGAGCACCCTCAGGAAGTGGAGTCGCTGCTGGGCTTCTTCACCACCACTGTGGTGTTGACGGTCCAGGAGAGGCTGTCAGAGAGCTGCACTCCGAGGAACCTGATGGAGCTGACCCTTTCCACACAGTCCCCTTGGATGTAGAGCGGGGCTGGGTCAGCCCTGTTCTTCCTGAAGTCCAGGATTATTTATTTTATTTTTGTGGTGTTCAGCGGCAGGTTGTTAGCTGAACACCACACTGTCAGTCGATTGACCTCGTCTCTGTAATCAGACTCATCCCCCCGAGATGAGCCCAACCATGGTGGTATCATCTGCAAACTTTATGATGGTGTTTGTGGGATGGGTCAGAGCAGTCGTGCATGTAAAGGGTGAACAGGAGGGGGCTCAGTACACAGCCTTGAGGGGAGCTGGTGCTGAGTGTGATGGTGGAAGAAAGGTGGGGGCCAAGTTTCACGGACTGTGGGCAGTTTGTGAGTAAGTCCTTGATCCATTGGCAGATGGGGGTGGACATGCCCAGATGTGTCACTTTCTGGACAAGGATCTCCGGATGATGTGGTTGAAGGCTGAGCTGAAGTCCAGGAAGAGCATCCTCACATAGCTCCCCTGGTGCTCCAAGTGGCTCAGCACGGTTTGGAGCGCTGTGGTGATAGCGTCCTCTGTGGAGCGGTTTGCCATGTAGGCAAACTGGTGGGGGTCCAGAGTGGGAGGCAGACGGGCTCTGATGTGCTGAGAGACCAGTCTTTTCATGACCGCAGGCATAAGTGCAACAGGCCTGTAGTCATTTATGCTCTCCACTGCTGACTTCTTTAGGACTGGGATGATTGTGGTGGATTTGAGGCAGTGTGGAATGATGGCCTGTGACAGGGACAGGTTGAAGATGCAGGTGAAAACTCCAGCCAGTTGGTCAGCGCACGCTTTCAGTACCTTTCCAGGTACACCATCGGGGCCGGCCACCTTCCTGGGGTTCACCGCCTTCAGCACGTCTCACTTCGTGTTCCTGAAGTGTTAGCGTACTAGTGCTGGAGGGTGGTGGGTGTGGAGTTGCTGCTGGTCTGTCTGCTTCAAAGCAGGCAAAGAAGCGGTTCAGCTCCTCTGCCAGCGAGGCGTCGGACATAGCATTTCCTGGGTTGCTGCTTCTGTAGTTGGTTATACAATTTATTTCCTGCCACATCCTTCTGGGGTCATTCACAGCAAAGTGGTCCTTTATCTTTTTCTTGTAGGCAGCTTTGGCCTCTCTGATGCCTCTTTTCAGGTCGGACCTGGCCGCGCTGTACAGGGCCCTGTCCCCTGATTTAAAGGCAGTGTTGCGGCTTTTTAATAGGGACTGGACTACGCTGTTCATCCAGGACCCGTTTGTTGACGGTGACAGTGTCAACACAGTTCTTAATGTAAGAGAGTACGTGTCAGTGTACTCCTGCAAGTTGTGCCTGGAAAATAAATCCCATACAGTCCGTGAGAAGCAGTCCTGTAGCTGGGAGAGAGCTTCCTCAGACCAGGTTTGGATAGTGCAGGTGTGCTGCTGTCACCGTGCTTTCAGAGACGAAAACTGTTCTCAACTCTGAGCTGCGCCGCAGAAACAAATGGAAAGCTCACGGCATCAAACACTTCGCGGGCGAAGTGGGCAGTTCCATTGAACCACAGCCGCCACCTCACACGAGCTGCAGCAATCGACCAACAATACAAACATGCATTGAGAGGTTGACTTCACACTGCTGTAAAGGAGTATTGGGTGTCTAGTGTCGGAGCAGTTTTATGATTACAGGTACAAGTACATACAGGATCAGGCCAATACACGATACTGGTATCGGCATCGATGCATCCCTAATCTCGAGCCCACTCTGCTCAGCACTCAACCTGGATATGATTCGGCCTGCCGCGATGAAGTGTGTTGGATGATATATTGTCTGACGAAGGGCTTTTGCCTGAAACGTTACCCTTTTTTCCTCTGTTTAATAAAACTTTTTCTGATTGAGAGCGCCGTGGCTGTGCGGCTCATTTTTGATTTTCTCATGGTGATATGCTGTTGATCCTGCACGCCTCTTCAGATGCTTGGGATGTGTGTGTCTGCATCGTATTACAAGAAAATAACACAAACTATAATATCACTATTGTCGTCAACAACATGGTACGACCATTTTATGCCACTGGTACAATATTGCATAAGAATACAAGTATCATTTCACAGCGCAATGAACTTAATTATCAATATTCAACACTGGAATTGAAATGTGACAACTAATTCATCCATCCATTTTCGATACTCGCTTACTCCAATTTAGGGTCGTGGGGGGTGGGACAAATCCCAGCAGAGAGCAGAAGGCGGGGCACACCCTGGACATAACGTCAGTCTGTCGCAGGGGTGACAAAACTAATCCTTTAAGTCTGGGTCCCACCGAATAATGAAGGATGAATAATGAGCCACACATGGATGTGTAGTGATTTGAAGAATGACCCACGTTTTCATCTATCACGTATCCACTACTAAGTACTCTGTACCCCAAATGTGCCACGTAGCAGCCTCTAGTGAGCCACAACCAACCTGTCATTTGAGCCTCAAATGGCTCCCATCCGCCACACTAAGCCACATAGTGCTGTGATAGCACCATGATAATGCAATGTTACCGCACATTTAGGCATGGGATTGGTCCAAACCTCCAGCCCTCCTACACCTGGTCCCTCTAAAGTGTGGGTTTCAATTCACAACAGCATTTAAAGATGTCACATTTTTAAAATGCAGTCCAAATATAGATGCTCCAGTACAGACCCACGGTTGTGCGCTGTGCACCAGGCTGCTGTCCACCTGTAATGCACCAGACCAGCTCGAACCAAACCACGGGTACCTGTACAGCCGCCTTTGTGCTCTTTGCTGGCTTTAAACCAAGATCCCACATTTAACTTGTTCGTCTGTTTTTCTGCAAAATCGCTCTTTGCGTACGCGCTACCGTTCTACATACACAATGAGGTGGTCGCTTTAATTATAACACCTACTGCCACAACTCATGGATCACTTTCAAAGAAAATATTTATTTCTTCCGCAGCTTAGAAGTGACCGTGATACAACTTTTAACTTTGTGTTATGTCTTCAAAATCTGTCTTTTGTGCACTCTCCTGAGTGGCTGCACAGCTCTACGCTGTTTTTCACAGCTTCACTGGAGTTATTTCTTCTGCAGCTTTAAACACACAGCCACTTTCACACAGTCATCCAAATTTTAACTTTGTGTTCGTCCATTATTGACTGAAAAATCAACTCTTTTGTGACCTGGTGTTCTGCCTAAATGCTCCTTTGGAGCGTGATGATGAGTCACTGCATCAGTGTGCACACACAGCGAAGCTCATCTGATCCATAACAAGATATTAAATCAACCATAGACATACTTTTACAGCTAGGAATTGTTTTATCAAGCTATAAAAATAAAATAAAATAAAAAGTTACCTTAAGCTGTTCCACATGGAGCGAGAGAAAAAAAAAAGCATCAGGATGAAACAGTCCTCTGTGATTCCAGAAGTGATTAGAGGTGTTTTCAAGGTTTGGCAGAAAATGATTAATCTACTACAAAATAATTATTTTATATACAGCGTCCAGAGCACAGAGCAGGTGGAATGTGTGCAAGAGAGCAGCCGCTCCCAAAACAGTCTCTCAGGTCCTGCATAGCTGCCAGGCGCACGGATAATGGGATTTTAGCAGACTCATAAGCACCATGCACATTCCTTTAAGTCAGGGGTGACCACGTTCGGTCCTCGAGAGCCACATTCCTGACACTCTTAGTTGTCGCCCTGCTCCAACACACCTGAATCCAATGAAAGGCTCATTAAAAGTCCGCTAACGAGTCTTTCATTGGATTCAGGTGTGTTGGAGCAGGGAGACAACTAAGTGTGTCAGGAATGTGGCTCTCGAGGACCGAACTTGGCCACCCCTGCTCTAAGTTGTCGTAGTAACTCGTACACAAACTGCCCCATGCTGTTGTTGCTAAATTTTGAACATCTTGAAATTAGCACCACACTCAGAGAGGAGCCTCGTTAACTGAAGATAATGTCTTTAAAGTAGACCTGCATTGAAATAAATGTGGTCAGATCTTAGAAAGAAATAGCTGATATGTATTTATAAGACCCTTATGAATGCAGTAAAGTAAATCTGCAAGCCCAAATTTGTAATTCAGTGGAGAAATCTTCATTTAAAAATGACAAATTTGCAGCTAAGATTTGGCCCTCCGCGAAAACTGTTTGTACATCCGGGACATTGCCGTGACTGGCGCCTTCAGTCCGATCCCGCGCGTTGAGTGAATACAATACTAACTATTTCTCAATTGAAATTGATTTTATCTGTTAGTAATGTTACTGTTATACACATCCTGGTTTCAACATCCAAAACTAAGCTGCAATGAATGTGAGATACAGCTCTGCATGTTCAGATCAGCGGCGACATCGACAGCGGGCAACGTTCTTCCCCGACCCTTATTGCGCCAGCCCGTTCGCTAGCGCAGCATGTGAGTGGGTTGTCGCGGTAACCCCAACCCCAGCCCTGCCCTGTGAGAAAATACTGTCTTACATGGAGCGCCTCCGTCCGTTCACTCATACTACAGCTGCACTGATCATGCAGATCCTACTTACACCGCAAAGAAGTCCCAAAAATGTTTATGCAGTCCACAAACATACAGCCTTTGGGCAAGATAATATAAACTCACCAATAATTGTTTTTTACGGGGAAATATGATCAATATAGATCTAGTCTAAAGGCAAAACAATCAAACAACCTCGAAACGGCGGGAGGCTAAAGACAGTAGATTTTCAATGCAACACCACTCAATCAAATGGGCGTATGAAAAAGTCCCCAAAAATAATTGTCAGGCAAAAATAAAAGAAATGTGTACTTACCAAACGTACCGCAAGAAATATGAAGTTTTAAAAAAAGTCGATCCTTCTGTATGACAATAAAAAGGTGCTTTTGTAAGAGATGCAAACTGACATAAATCCACAAATTACAGTTGGCACGCGCAATGCATGCTGGGATAGTGTCTTCTCTTTTATGTCATGTCAACGTCCCGGATATGATGACAGTTTTGCGGAGGGCCAAATTTTAGCTGTAAATTTGTCATTTTTAAATGATTCTCTGTTGAATGACAGATCTGGGCTTGCAGATTTACTTTAATACATTCAGAAGGATCTTATGTATAAATAAGTCATTTTTGGTCCAAAGATCTGACTGCATTATTTCAATGCAGGTCTACTTTAAGAGCCACTCAGAGCCACTATTCTCCCACGATAGTTGAAGAAACCCTCTCGTAACAAAGAAAACATACTGCATGGCTCATTATTCATCCTTTTTATTCGGTGGGATCCAGGCTTTACTCAGGATTTCCAAAGAGTCCTTCAGGCTCAGGACACCTCAGTGCCTGAAGTAATGGGCCATTTTCTCCATATGAGGCAACCTTTTCAGACATCAATGGGCCTATGCAAAGCAGAAATAAAGATATAAAGGATTTGTCTTTTTTGTAGCTATAAAGAACCAAACCCAAACTAGTTAAAGTTAAATATGACGCAAATTTATTTGTTCTGTGTTATATTTCATGTCATTTAATGTTTTGCATAGGTAACAAATAATGTTTAAAAGGATAAAAACATTAATACTTGACATATATAATTGTTGCTCCCTCATTTAAAAAAAAACTGACATAGAACATCTGTAATCTGTGAGCAGCAGAGAGCTACATCAGCCACTTTAACACCATGAGACCATAAACCTAAATTACATACAGTAGCTTTAGCTGTATCCTCCTGCAGACAGAAGCTGCAGAACCCGTTGACATGTTTGGTGATGTGTGTGGAAACACACAAGTATGTAAATGCCAGCATACAGAGGCCAGCTAAATGATCATGTTCATCTTTATACATCGAACGATAACTTGGTAGAGTAATTAACGCGACAGGGCGAGATACGTATGATGTCCAGCAACTTGTTGGGTATCCCACAAATTCTCAGGATGTCCCAGAGCAGCTCAGTCACCTTAATCAAGCACTGAAAAGAAACAGAAGCTGTAAAGAAGCACTGCAGGTATTCGCATTCGTAGGGGTGCTCAATATATATGGTTTATACAGTACACAGTATGAATTTGGCCGACAGTAGAGAGATGAGTGAAACTCCACTGACTAATTGTGATAACGCTGAGTTTATCAGGCCAGGTAAACTCCTCTGAAGTGTCTGTGAAACACTGCTCCTCTGCTGCAGAGTGCGGGTGGGGGGGGGGGGGGGGGGGGGGGGGGGGGGGGGGGGGGGTGGGGGGGGGGGGGGGGGGGGGGGGGGGGGGGGGGGGGGGGGGGGGGGGGGGTGGGGGGATTGTTCTGAGCTGGGG
Source organism: Thalassophryne amazonica (assembly GCF_902500255.1). Lineage (NCBI taxonomy): Eukaryota > Metazoa > Chordata > Actinopteri > Batrachoidiformes > Batrachoididae > Thalassophryne > Thalassophryne amazonica. Next base: position 172,083,931 of record NC_047103.1, read on the forward strand.
AGTGTCTCTCACTGAGCCTAGGGGTGTTCATGTGAGACGCCCGTGTAGAAAATATATGGTAGAAAATAATATGCTTACATCCACTTCAGAGATTGTGCATTGTGTAATTTGGGAGATATTCGTATAGGAAGTGGGTGTCTACCATGACAAAAAACCCCACCCCCATGCAAAAAAGAAAACTGCAATATACGAGGTCTATTAGATAAGAAACCCTAACTTTTATTTTGTTTTTTTAACTATGGATTTGAATGACGTGCGATTACCAACATCATGCTTGAACCCTCGTGCGCATGCGTGAGTTTTTTTCACGCGTCGTCGGTGACGTCATTTCCCTGTGGGCAGGCCTTGAGTGAGATGTGGTTCAGCCCTCTCGGCTGAATTCCTTTGTTTCACACGCTGCTCGAGACGGCGCGCGTTTCTTTATCAAAATTTTTTCTGGACTGTGAGGAATATCCAAGTGGACACTATTCGAGAAATTTACTGGTTTTCAGTGAGAAGTTTAACGGCTGATGAGAGATTATGGGGTGTTTCTGTCGCTGTAAGGACTTCCCACGGAGCGGGACGTCGCGCAGCGCTTCCCGGCGCCGTCGTCAGCCTGTTTCGACCTGAAAACATCCTAATTTAGGCTTAATTCACCAGGACGTCGTGAGAGAACAGAGAAGATTCAGAACAGGCCGGCATGAGGACTTTATGCGGACATTCCACTGTTTTAAGGACATTTTGTAATGAAAGACTGCGCGCAATTCGCCGAGTCGTTTCCCGTGACAACTTGGCGAATCTGTGTGCGCCGCGACAGGAAAACACCTCCGTGTTGAAAACCATTGTAAAATTCAGCGCTGCTTTTTGATGGCTTTCAACAAGTGAGTAACTGAGAAATTGTTTAAACAGCTTGGGCATGTTCTAACTTGCCCGTTAAGGTTTCCAACGGAGGTGTTTTTCCTGTCGCGACCTCCCACGGTCGGGTCCGGCCCGACATGCGACTCTGCCCGCACGTTCTTTTTCATTACAAAATGTCCGTTAACAATGGAATGTCCGAATAAACTCCTCCATGCCGACTTCTTCTGAAAGTTCTCTGTTCTCTGACGACTTCCTGGGTCAACAGAGCCTGAAATGTGGAAGTTTTCAACTTGAAACGGCGAGACGCTGCCGCCGCGAAGCGCAGATCGCCGTCAGGCGCTGTGGGCCGTCCTTAAAGCGACACTACCAGACCAAAATCTTTCATCAGCCGTTAAATTTTTACCAAAAACCAGCTGAATTTATCGAATGGTGTCCACTCAGTTGCCTTACAGTTTTTGAAAAAATTTTTATCAAACAAAGCAGCAGTCTCTGAGCCATCCTAAACAATGAAAAAACGACGAGAGGGTGGGCAACCTCCTCACACAAAGACTGCCCACAGGCGAATGACATAACCGACAGGCGTGAAAAAACTCACGAGGGTTCAAGCATGTCTGATGTAATCACACGTGATTCAATCCATATGGTTTTTGAAAAATAAGGTCGGATACTTTTCTAACAGACCTCGTATACTGTAATTTTAACATCTTTCGAAATATTACAATGTAATTGTTTTGACTTCATTATTAGTTTTGTTGAACCCTGCATTGAACCAACATTCAAGTTTATGATAATCTACCAGACATTAACGCTTGTCCGATTGCCGGGACAAGTGCAAAATGTGATCGGACTAGCATAGCTCTAAATCGTTGTCAACCGGACAAGTTGTTTTCTCATTTACAAATTGTCTCACACCTCGCCAAGAAAGCGTCTTCAGTTTTTCCCGCCACTCACCACACAGCGGACAATTGGAAAACATGATATCACATGTTCTCCCCAGACAATGGAACAACGGCGCCGCACATCCAGAGTTTTCTGACAGCGCCGTCACACTCTGCCCTGCTATCAGGTAGTTTTTTAAAATCCAGCCAGGCTGTTTGTGCTGAACTGCCACTCATCCTCCACCGCCGACAGGCTGCAGCTCAGAGAGAACAGTGTAAAAAAAAAAAAAAAAACTCTGTCCAAGTCTTTAGGTAAAAGAGCTCATTCTGCTTGTATAGCCCCACAAATTCATTTATAGGCTTTATTTTACAGTTGAAAGCCTTCATGTTTCCAAAGTTTGCTCAATACGGTGTGAGAGTGAAAAGTCTTTCGTTCCCTCAGAGAGAGAGAGAGAGAGGGGGAGGGAGGAAAAAGTGTTATTAGACGCTACAGCTGTAAAAAGCAGCGAAACAATTTTAATAAACGATCATCTTCACCACACAGCCTCAGTGAAACAGTAAAGTGTGAAAAACTGATTCAGAAAGTTTATTACCCAGTTTGGCACAGCCCGAAAAGGCAGCATGGAACTTCTATCTCTACCCTGTGGGCTCACCACCTGCAGGGGAACCACTGGTGTCGTGTGCTCTGTCCCATGGGTGGCAGTGAAAAGTCAAGGCCTTGTGCACCACATCCAGACAGCAGGGGCTAGCTCTGGGGTGTGAAACATCACCTCGCTGAGGGCAGAGGTGGGCGATACCAGTTAGATCTGGAGGGCCTCGCCTCCACGCACAGCCTCGGCTCTGGAACCACTCTCCTTGATAGGATTTGGACCTATTCTTCTTGGAGTTACCCAGGGTGTGAGGTGCCGGCAGGTGTGGGGATACTCACAGTCCCCGGCTGAGTGCCGTTATGATGGAGTTTACCCCAGTAGATGAGAGGGTCGCCTCCCTGCGCCTTCATGTGGCGGGGGGAAAACTCTGACTGTTGTTTGTGCGTATGTACCGAACAGCAGTTTGGAGTATTCGGCCTTCTTTGAGTTTCTGAATGGAGTCCTGTATGGGGCTCCGGCGGGGAACTCCATTGTTCTGCTGGAGGAATTCAACGCACACGTGGGCAATGACAGAGACACCTGGAGAGGCATGACTGGAAAGAACGGCCTCCCCAATCTAAACCCAAATGGCTGAAGATTGATGATCTATTTTGTTGTCATATCATCTGATCTGAGGCCACATGTTCTGGACACTCGGGTGAAGAGAAGGGCAGAGCTGTCAACTGATCACCATCTGGTGATGAGTTGGATCAGAGGGTGGAAAGGACTTTGGACAGACCTGGTAAGCCCAAACGGATAGTGCGGGTGAACTGGGAATATCTGGAGGAGCCCACCGTCCGACAGATCTTTAACTCACACCTCCGGCAGAGCTTTTCTAGCATGCCTGTGGAGGTTAGGGGCATTAAACCAGAATGGGCAATGTTTAAAGCTTCCATTGCTGAAGGTGCTGCAGGGAGCTGTGGCCTGAAGGTCTTAAGTGCCTCAAGGTACGGCAACCCTTGAACACCGTGGTGGACACTAGTGGTCAGGGAAGGCGTCCAACTGAAGGACTCTTTCTGGGATATGTTATCTCGGAGGACTCCGGAAGCAGTTGCAAGGTACTGACGGGCCTGAAGGGCGGCAGCCTCTGCTGTGGGGGAGGCAAAGCAGTGGGTGTGGGAGGAGTTCGGAGCAATCATGGAGAAGAACTTGTGTTCGGCACCAAGGTGCTTCTGACGGACTAAGAGACACCTCAGGGGAAAATGGGAAATCATCCAAGCTGTCTACAGTAAGGATGGGACTCGATCAGCCTCAACTGAGGATGTAATCTGTCACTGGAAGGAACATTTTGAGGAACTCCTGCATCAGACGGAGCACCCTCTATAGTAGAGGCAAAGCTGGAAGCTGATGGAGGATTATCATCAATTTCCCTGGTGGAAGTCACTGAGGTAGTCAAACAACTCCGCAGTGGCAAGGCCCCGGGGGTTGATGAGATCCATCCAGAAATGCTGAAGGCTCTGAGTGTGGATGGACTGTCTTGGATGAGATGTCTCTTCAACACTGCTTTGAGGTCTGGGACAGTGCCTAAGGAGTGGCAAACTGGGGCGGTGGTCCCCTATTTAAAAAAAGGGGACAGAGAGTGGTGCCAAGTACAGGGGCATCAATACTCAGCCTCCCTGGTAAAGTCTACTCCAGGGTGCTGGAAAGGAGCCAATAGTCGAACCTCTTATTAAAGAGGAACAATATGGGTTCCGTTCTGGTTGTGGAACACGTGACCAGCTCTTCACTCTCTCAAGGATCCTAGAGGATGCCTGGGTGTATGTCCATGCAGTCTACCTGTCTTTTGTGGACTTGGAGAAGCGTATGATCGGGTACCCCGGAAGATACTTTGGGAGGTGCTGCGGGAGTATGGCATGAGGGGGTCCCTTCTCAGGCCATCCAATCTCTAACTCACAAGCGAGAGCTGTGTTCAGGTGCTCGGCAGTAAGTCAGACTCGTTTCCGGTGAGGGTTAGCCTCCGCCAGGGCTGCGCCTTGTCACCAGTCCTGTTTGTGATATTCATGGATAGGATATTGAGTGTAGTTGGGGGGAGGAGGGTTTCCAGTTTGGTGGGCTCAGGATCATTACTGGTTTTTGCAGATGATGTGGTCCTGTTGGCTTCATCGGTAATTTAATCGCCAAGACTTGGTGGGAGAGAGGAGCTCTCACGACGCAGCTGTGTACAGAGGGAGGGACTTTTCTTCACGTTTAGACACTGTTTTGGATTTGAAAAAGGGACGTTTTATGTGGATTATTTATTCAGATGAATCCCACTGAACTAACAGGCAAAAATTTATATTTACTACGTGTATTTTTATTCTGCCAATCAATGCATTAATGGACGTATTTCGGATGTTTAAGCTGCAGGGTTTAAAGCGTGTGAAAAAAGCAGCAGCTTTTAGTTTGTAAATGACGGTGTATCTAATACAGAGATAAACTGACTTCTAATACTGTGTTTTACTGCTTTTGAAAGATGAGTGTTTGTTGTTTTTTTGTTTTTTTTTTGTTTATTCATTTTTCATGTGTTGTTTGTGTTTGTGATCCTTGAATTTACCCAGCCCCCTGCAGTGATTAAAGTGAAACTGGTTTTGTCAGAAGCCGACAGTGTAGTCTGATGTGGCCGCATCCAAATCAATACTAAAAGTTATCTGTAACAAAGATAACTTTTCAGTTATCTGATTAATGGTTATCAAAGCTAACTTTTTGGTTAGCTGTGCACACCACTGGTAAAGGGTACTATGTACCCAGGACCCAGAGCATTTGGGGGGGGGCACAAAAAACTAGCATTAAATGCATTTTGTGTTGCATGTTAGTAATGTCCATACAATTCATGTAAAAGAATATAATTAGAATGAATGTATAAATGTTGGAAAACATAATTCTGCTCTAACAATAATACTGAAAGATCTCTGAGGGCCCTTCCCACCCCTGCACAGTTGTACATGGTTTAGTCCAGACGCACAGGTGGAACGCTGCCACACACACACACACACACCCAAACGGAATCAGACATGAGGAAAGGTGGTAGGCTGAAATAAGACATGTCTTTGCTAAAAAAAAAAAGTCCAGATTTCAAAAAAGAAGAGAAAAGAAGGACAGGGAAAAAACTGAGGGAAAACAGCTGCTAACCAAATTCTTTGAGAAGAGAGGTGCGCTCGAAAACTAGCTTAACGCACACGCGTTAGTTCTGAAAGTCTGTTGTTAATATAGACTGAGTTTACTGAAGACAATGACTATAAGATGAATAATCTGTTCTTTAACGTTTTGATTGCAGATGACTGTACATTGTATTATGTATTTTCCTTCACAAAGGGAATTACGCACTGTTAAGCCATGAATTACACTTTTATTTAATACTTGTTTTTTCAATTGTGTATTTATTTTTCTTTCTTTGACCAAATATAGAAGTAACATCCATCATCATTAAATGCAGATAAAACATATCAATAATCTGTACATCAGAGTTGTCCCACTTTGGGTCTGCCTCAGCCTCCAGTGCTGTGCAGTTCAATAAAACGTCTGAGAAGGAATTATTTTTATGCTTATACCCTGAACACCCACTCCTCCATCCAGTCACAGTATTATTAAACAAAGCAAATGTATAATAAAAAAAATACAAAAAATAATAAACCAAACGCGTAAAGTATTAATGATTTGAATGTCGAATAGTTGCGATTAAATTTGATATTTTGCTGTGACTGTAGATCTTATATCCCTAACTAGTAGTCAAGTTAACATTGGGGTATAGTCTGTTAAAATGGTGCAATTTGGTCCCCCAGATCCCTCAACTCAATATGGCTCCGCCAACTTAAAAAAAGGGTTCTGACTTCCAGGTGTGAGCTAAGGTATACATGATTTAGCCCTGGTTTGACTACGCATTAGAAATTTGGTGTTTCTGTTAATAAAAAAAGAACATAACAGTGGGGGGGCCTTCAATATGGGCCCAGAATTTGGTGCTATGCCCCTGGTCAGAGGTGGTCAATGTGGCCCAGGAAAGGCAAGACTGCAGTCCCCTGGTGGAGCTGTTGCCCCCGCGACCTGACTCCGGATAACCGGCTGAAGATGAATGAGTGACAGTGTAAGAGATGAATTCTGTCACCAAAACATCAAATCTAAGCTTGCTTAGATGTACCTTCTGGCAAATTGTACCTGTAGTTTTGACATAGGCACAGTAAGTGTTCTTAAAAGTACATTATGTGTTTTTCTTTTTGTTGCCATTTATTTATTTTTATCAATTTAGCTTTGCTAAGGGATCGATTCAGAAACACATCATTAATACACTTAAGTTTATATTGAGATATATATCATTACTGTGAATGGATTCAATTTATACCATGATATGAATTTTAGGTCATGGCCGCGCCCTGTGCACTCGCCTTCATTTGTCAGTTGACAGATTGCCCTCAGTAATGCGTCAGAGAAGGAATCTACGAAATCCGTGAAGGCATCAAAGTACAGACAGTGACCGTTAAGTGGTAGAATCTGTTTCGGTACCTTTCAGTTTGGTCTTCCAGCCACAGATCAAACAGACGAAGCGGCTGGAGGTGTAGTTGATGACTCTGGAGGTGGCTTCCATTTCCTGCTTTAACATCTCTCCGGTCAGCACCTCCTCCTCCTCAGCGCAGCCTCTCTGGGTCTGTCTGAGGGCCGCGGCAGCACTGGCGGTGTCCCGTGTGATGGCCTGGGCGCCGTAGGCTTTGGGAATGTCATGTTTCCGCACCACGTGGCTGACAGCCACAGACTTCAGCTGATGTTTCCAGCCACAGATCGTGCAGCAGTAACAGTAACCGTCGAACAGAAGGACCGATTTCCGCATGTCACGGGTAGACTTTGAATTTGGCGACTTTGTCACTTGTGCGTCATTTCGCTCATCATTCTCCTCTCTTGCCTTACCTTCCCCTTCCTCTCCTGCCTGCCCCTTACCTTCCCCTTCCTCTCCTGCCTGCCCCTTACCTTCCCCTTCCTCTCCTGCCTGCCCCTTACCTTCCCCCTCCTCTCCTGCCTGCCCCTTACCTTCCCCCTCCTCTCCTGCTGCCCCTTACCTTCCCCTTCCTCTCCTGCCTCCCCCTTACCTTCCTCTTCCTCTCCTGCCTCCCCCTTACCTTCCTCTTCCTCTCCTGCCTCCCCCTTACCTTCCTCTTCCTCGCCCCTGATTCCTTTAAGAGCTATGCCTTCCCCATCCTCTCCTACCTCCCCCTTACCTTCCCCATCCTCTCCTGCCTCCCCTTTACCTTCCCCCTCCTCGCTCCTGTTTCGTTTAAGAGCTATGTCTTCCCCCTCCTCTCCTGTGTCCCCCTTACCTTCCTCCTCACTGCTCCTCTTTCGTTTCAGAGGCATACCTTCCCCCCTCTCCTGTTTCACCCTCTGTCTTTTCTCCTCCCTCCTTTGCATCTTTGTCCTCACCCTCAGTATGTTTGGGAGGACTACCTTGTCCTCCTCCTCAGCGCCACGGCTCTGGGCCTGTCCAATGGCAGCGTCCTGCGTGATGGCCTGGGCACCGTAGGCTTTGGGGATGTCGTGTTTCCGCACCACGTGGCTGGCGGCCACAGACTTCAGCTGATGTTTCCAGCCGCAGATCATGCAGCCGTAGTAGTAACCGTCGAACCGAAGTACTGATGTCCGCAGGTCACGAGTAGTCTTTGGCGACTTCATCGCTTGTGTATCAGTTCCCTCATCCTTCTCCTTGTTCTCCCTTCCCACCTCCCCCTCTCCTGTTTTTCCCTCTGTCTTATCTCCTTCCTCCTCCTTACCTTTGTCCTCAGCACAATTAATAGGGCTACCTTCTTTTTCCTCCTCCTCCTGCTGCTGCACTTCATCCTCCCCTACTTTCTGCTCCCTTCTGTCACCCTCTTCTCCATCTCCACTTCCTGCTGGCCCTTTCTCCATCATGCAGTGTTTGGTTATGATGTGTTGGTACAGCTTGTTGAAATCACGGCACGTGTAGAAGCAGTCGAAGCAGTGGAACAGTTGGGCGGTGCTCTGGTACAGCAGGATGTTGCCAAGGCGACCCACAGACACACAGTCCAGGCGGGTGGGATGAGTGGCGGCAATGTGGGCCAGTTCCTGGGCATGACTTTTGGAGAAACTACCACAGAACTGGCACTGGAGGTGAGCCGCTACACTCCCACCCACTTCACCACGTGTTGGCACGGCAATGGACATGGTAGCTATGGTTACAGAGTCTGGAAACAATGGAGAGAAAAGACTAAACTCAGGTTGAAGAACATTGATTCTCAATGATGATTCAAACATTTCAGACTTTTATAATTTAAGAATAACCATTTGATTTATTTATAGAAGTTAACTCTGAACATGGTCTGCTTGTTTGGACTGGTTGCTGCAATCTAGGGCCCAAGATGGTTCCTTAGTAAACAGTTCCTACTGATGTATCTGTTGGCTGATAATAACGGCCGATATGAGCCAGCATTATTTTTGCGATATGAAAATGTTTATTTTACCAAATAATGCAGAAAGCGCTTTGCTGGAAATAGTGTCATTGCATAGTTTGTCCAGCAGATGGCGAGAGCATAGTTTACAACACTGTCAGGCAGGTCTGCGACCCCATCACCCCTTGGTCACATAAGCAACAAGGAGTTGTCAAAGCAGCCAGCTGCCATTCATTTTCAGGCAGAGTGGGCGGTTTAAGTCAGCAGGCAAAAATATTCCTGAGTGCGGTGATGCATAGCACCACCGCATGCTGCCACAAATTGTATACATTTTTTTCTACCCACACTTGCACAGTTAAAAACAGTAATATTGCGGAAGAAGGAACATTTCCAAGATCAGTCACCAGTATAAAAATGCTCTTTCACAAATTATGCTGAAATGACAATAACATTGTGATCACAAGGGGAACACTGTAATCAAAGCTCATCAATAATTAACCTTTTAAGTTATTTCAGATGTCAGGAGCGACGTTAGAAATGAGAAATGGAATGCATTCATGTCACGCTTTTCCATCTGCATCAGAAGCTCAAAGCACTTTGCAGTAATGCCTCACATTCACACCGATGTCAGAGTGCTACCATGCACCACACACCAGGAGAAACTGGGGATTAAGGACCTTGCCCAAGGGCCCATAGTGATTTTCCGGTCAGGCTGGGTTTTGAACCAAGGATCCTCTGGTCTAAAGCTCAACACTTAACCACTAGACCATCACCTCTTATAAGGAAGGTACAACTAACGGCTGGTTTCACTGCTGATGATTTTGTAAAATGGCAAAACTCTATTAAATTGACATTTTTCTGCTCAACATGCATTTTAAACACTTAGAAGGGAATGGGACTCATGCCACACTTTTGTCTGTGGATTTTTTCCTCTGCTTTTAATACAATCCAGCCCATGTATTGACCAGAAGGTTATTAGAACACTTTGATTTACATAACAATCTGGTGGGCTGGATTCTTGATTTTGTTAATAAACAGGACTCAGAGAGTGAGGGTAAATGGCATTTTCTCTGATCACAAGTGCACATCCACAGGTTCTCCTCAAGGGTGTGTACTGTCACCTTTACACTAATAGTGTTGGAGCAGACATGATAATAGAACGATACTGAAGCATGCAGACGATTCTGTAATTGTGAGTCTGCTCAAAGAGAATATCCGTCACGGCCCTGTGTTGATTAATTTGTAAAGTGGTGTGAGGAGTCTTACTGAAGGCCAGGCCATAGAATATGTGCAATCACACAAACCTTGGGACATTTATTGACTCGAAGCTGAAATTTGGAGCCAACTGTGAAGCAGTGTGTAAAAAGGGTCCAGCGCCTGTATTGTCTGAGAAGACTAGCACAATTTTGTATTGACCAAACAATAACTATGTTTTAGTGTGCTTTTACTGAATTGATTTATCATTTTCTTTGGTGGCATGGTTTGGACATATGTGTTTAAAGGAGAGAAATTCCCTTAATCAGATAGTGAAGTGGTCCATTAAGCTGATTTGGGGGGGGGGGGGGGGTGGCACAGCTCCATCCAGCTTCTCTGTATAAGAAGCAATTGCAGTGGATTGCTTCTTATATTTTAGAGGACAGCTCCCATCCTTTGCACAGTGATTTTAAACTTCTTCCCTCCAGATGGAGGTTTTCAGTCCCAAGGTGTAGGACAAAGCAAAACAGAAACAGCTTTGTTCCCGCTGCTATCACTGAACTGAATAAACACCAGCTATTGCACATGGATTTTTACTGTCTTTTACCAATCTATTCTTTAAAAATGCCCTGGACTTGTTGGAACCTTGAGCACTTTATTTTTAATCTTTCTTTAGTTATTTTTAATTTTTTTTTTTACAATTTTATGTCATATGTGTGGTGTAAGTGTGTTTTCTGTACATGGATACTGGATGTGTACCTCGATGGCTGCAAGCAAATCTACCTACAGTAACCTATTAAATCAAAACGTTAATTTTTTATTAAATGTCTAAATTATTAGTGATAATCCAAATAGGTGATCATTTGTCTGTGGATAAGCTAATTGATTTTTCACTTTAGCTCTACCTACTCCTAAAAAAAACTGCACAAAAATACTTTTCTGGGTGATAAATCACATGGGAGTATTCCTTGTATCTGTCAAAAAATGCACCATGAAGAGTGAAAGAAAAAATAATAATCTGGAAATAACATACTGTCAGACAAAATCTGAAACAAGACACTAAATAGCTTTCACTAACAGGCCACAGTTTTTAAAAGTTTCCGATCTTTGAATCCACTGAATTCTTCATCCTGTATTGCTTCTAAACAATTTGGTGGATGATGAAGAGCCGGTTCCTCCACTGCTAGGCTGCCATCATACTCACCATCAGCATCCGTTTCGATCAGTCCAGCCTTTCTGAATCCCGAGCGGATGGTGTCTCTTGTCACTGCACCCAGGCTTTGTCGATCCATCCCATGACTTCCTGGGAATTCGCGTGCGGCATCGTCCCAGTTGCAGTGAAGCTATGCTCCGTGCTGACCAACCATTTCTCCCACAGGTGACGTAAGATGGCCTTAAAGCTGCCGTTCACTGCAATGTCAAGCGGATGGAGGATTTTCTTCAAGCGCCAGGGGTGACGGCAGGTACGGTGTTGCAAGCTTTGATTTTGTCTGTGATCTGAGTGGTGACATGCGCTTGCTTACTGTCCATCACCAGCAGTGCTTTATGGGTTTTAAAGGCGCCATCCGGACGTTTGGAGTAACACTCGTCAGCCAGACGTTCATCGCCTCTTCATCCATCCAGCCTTTCTCATTGATGGTCACAACAACGCTGGAGGAAGATTCAGCACTCGGCACAGTCTTCCGTTTGAAAATGACCAACGGTGGCAACTTGGAACCGTCTCCGCAGCATGACAGCACCACAGTGAAGTAAGACTTCTCCTGAACAGCTGTCATGATACTCATGCTTCCTTCTTCCTCTGCCACACTTTGGCTCACAGGGATGTCAAAGGTCAGGGGAATCTCGTCCATGTTATCATATGCTCTGGCAACACATTGTGTGACGCAATCTCCTCTTTTACAAAAGCGTGGAAACTGTCGACTTTGGTTTGGAAATCTGGCGGCAGTTTCTTCGACGTGGTGGTCCGCTCTCTAATCGACAGGCGGTTGCGTTGCATGAAGCGGTAGCTCCAAGAACGCCCGCCTGCAAAGTCATCGATGTTCATCTCCTTGGCGATGATCTGGGCATAAAAAAGGAGCTGTTCGGTGGAGATGCGTCTGCCAGCAGCACGCTGTTCAAGGACCCAGCCGTGGACTCGATCCTCCAGCTCCGGCCATCGCGTTTTCAGCCCCCGGTTGGCCTTCTTGGACTTCTTCATGCTGCTGAGCATCACCTCGGCCTTCCTCCAGTCTCTGATCAGCTTCTCGCTCACGCCGAACTTCCTCTGCGCTGCTCGATTCCCCTCCTTGGCTGCGTAATTTATCAGACGCAGTTTAAACTCTGCGGTGTAGCTTTTTCTTGTCAACGGTGTTTTATTTGTGTGTTCCATCGGTTTTACTTCACTAATCTGACTTTTATTGATTCGGAGGCAGCAGTAGCGTGCAAAGAATATAAATCACTAAGAAATAATAACTTAAAGTCCGGAAAACAGAATGTCTGAGTTCCTGTCAGTCATGAAAAATAGCGCACATGTAAATGGGACCTGTGAGATTTAAACGTTAATAAAACCTGTCAGATTAGCACACGGAGCTAACAGGCTAACTGAGGCTAATTCTGTTCATCAGTCGTCTTCAGGACCCACCTGCTGTCTGACTTTATCTTAAACAAAGCTCCAGGAACGCCTGAAGATTACACGATGAGAATTAACCGTTGGTATCACCGCGTTTCGTCTTTTTATTAAATTATCTTTTTAAGAATTGACGCCGCTAACTTCCGTGTTTATGACGGTCACAGCCAATCAGCGTGCTGCCGCCGCACGTCTTTCGATCAATCACAACAACGCTTCTGATCAAGACCTATCGCGAGATCTGAGCCTGTCCACTATTCAAAAAAAAAAAAAATCGTCGTCCTTTGTTCGAATACTTAATAAGCACTAATGCCGGTTACTAAATAAAAAACACAAATACCCGTAAGTGCGGCACGAAGTATAAGTGGCCGAGCGCGGAGAGGAGCGCCGTTAGCGCGCCGCCACCATGTTCCCTGCCCTTTGACCCGGATGTTTACAGACAACGCGTTTGCGCAGACAGAGTCGTTTTTAAACGTTTCTTAGAGGATATTTTTTATAATTATTCAGACGTTGTTGACGTTTATTCATCTTTTCGTTCCGCCACCGCCGTTGAAGTTTGCCGGTAAGTTCTTGCTGCTCGAGATGCAGCGCTGCTGATTTTTCTTCTTCTTCTTTGGTTTTTGAAAAACAATTGTGGTGCAGAGCGCCATCTATTGCTTCTTAAAACTAAAACCCCTGACCTAAAAATAATAATAATAATCCTATTATTTATATCTTCAGTCATGTCTCACATTTCTTATTTTTACTACAACCTCTTTTTTTGCTGTACAGTTAGTCAGTAAAGGTGTAGATTTAACTCAGGAGTCATCAGTAGTGATGGCAATTTTGAAGCCTTATGAACCAATGAGCCACTGCAACACAACTGGCTGAAAATCGACACACTGCTTCGACGCGTTTGATACAGTTTGAAGGGTGACATCTGCTGGATTGCTTTGAGAATGACCTTGAGCGAGTGCTCTGACAAATGTTTGCATTAATTCATGACTGATGTGGTTTGTTCTTGAAAAATAATACATAAAAAAGTCATATGTATTATTGTGTCTTTTTAATGAAATAAATAGTCCCTACAGATGCACCATAATGGTTCTGAAAGCCTTTATTGTAGACTATATGTAGATTTGTGTTATCATTCCTCAAACTATATTTGGATAAAATGTGACGGGAAAAGTGAGAAAGACATGTGCTTCTGCAACTGGTGCTTATGTTGCTGTAATTTGTAAATTAGAATAGAGGGGATAGGAGACGGTGATTGTGCAACTTTCAACAATTTTTATTAAAAAAAAAAAGAATAATGTCAACGGTGCTGGACTTTAATCGGCTCCTCTTCTGCCTCACCACCTCTCCAGCTTTGGAGAAGACCCACTCACAAGGCACTGATGTTGCTGCATTGACAAATATTTTTTTGCCATTCTCTGTAAATTGGGATAGACTGTGACTCGTGTCACCCAATATTTGAGCCGGTCTTCTCCTCTGGAGGTGGGTGTTGGGAAAGTGTAGTGACACGGACCCACAACAGGGGGCGCAAATGAACGGACAATAGAGGGAGTTAAATTTGAACACTTTACGTTGTGAATGTCACAACCACACACAGCAGATTATAGAATAAATACAAGTCAATGGATAAAGGTGTCGTGTGGGCAGGCTCGACGATAGGAGACTCCGTCTGGAGATGAACCGGAACCACACGATTTCCACCACCACCGAACCTGAAGATACTGGAGCCGCCAGGTCCCGAATTCCCCAGGTGGCCACCGTCTCAGCGTGTCGGATCTGGTACTGCTGGCGAAGAGCAAAGACAGTCAAGTGTGGGTGTGTGTACACTCAGTAACAACAACAGTGGGAATTCCACCTCCACCTCTAACACACACTCATGCAACGTCTGAGTACCACTTATCTGGTGGGACGTAGAACGAAACAGTCGCGGCCCACACCGGTCCTCTGGGTGGACAGCTGCAACAAAGTAGCTCTTGAAATCAATTAGTACAATAGGCAGAGAAAGTTACCTCCAAGAAGTACGATATCTTGGCGACGTGGTGGAGGTGTCATCCTGCTTTTATCCAGGGTGAAGGGCAGATGATCGGTGACAGCTGTCATAGTTGATGAGTGACAGCTGTCACCTCAGCTGTTCCTGTAAGGCAGCAGCGCCCCCTCGTGCCTGAAGCCCGCACTTCAGGCAGGGCGCCCTCTGGTGGTGGGCCAGCAGTACCTCCTCTTCTGGCAGCCCACACAACAGGACCCCCCCCCTCAACGGGCGCCTCCTGGCGCCCGACCAGGCTTGTCCGGGTGGCGACGGTAAAAATCGACCAGGAGGGCCGGGTCCAGGATGAAGCTCCTCTTCACCCAGGAGCATTCTTCGGGTCCATACCCCTCCCAGTCCACCAAATATTGGAAGCCCCGGCCCATTCGACGGACATCCAAGAGCCGGCGTACTGTCCAAGCTGGCTCCCCGTCGATGATACGGGCAGGAGGTGGCGCCGGACCGGTGTACAGAGGGTGAGGTGTGATGCGGTTCGAACCGAGACACATGAAAGACTGGATGGATCCACAGTGAGGCCAGGAGTTGGAGCCTCACTGCGGTGGGACTGAGGACCTTGAGGATCCGGAAGGGCCCTATGTAGCGGTCCTTTAGTTTGGGGGAAGCCCCTGGAGGGGTATGTCCCGTGTGGATAGCCATACCTCCTGCCCGGGCTGATATGCGGGAGCCGGGGACCGTCGACGGTCTGCATGGGACTTTGCCCTTCCGGGCCCTCAACAAGGCCGAACGGGCGGTCCGCCACACCCGACGGCATCTTCGCAGGTGGGCCTGGACCGAGGGTACACCGACCTCTCCCTCCACCACAGGAAACAAAGGGGGCTGGTACCCCAGACACACCTCGAACGGGGAGAGGCCGGTGGCAGAGGACACTTGGCTGTTATGCGCGTACTCGATCCAGGCCAGGTGTTCACTCCAAGCCGTCGGGTGTGCGGATGTAGTACATCGTAGGGCCTGCTCCAGCTCTTGATTAGCCCGTTCAGCCTGTCCGTTGGTCTGAGGGTGATACCCAGACGAGAGGCTCACGGTGGCCCCCAGTTTCCAGCAAAACTTCTCCAAACCTGCGAGGAAAACTGGGGACCGCGATCCGAGACGATGTCTGTTGGTATCCCATGCAGACGGACGACATGGTGGACCAGGAGATCCGCCGTCTCCTGGGCCGACAGGAGCTTCGGGAGGGCCACGAAGTGGGCCACCTTGGAGAACCGGTCCACTATCGTGAGGATGGTGGTGTGCCCCCGGGACGGCGGGAAGCCCGTGACGAAATCCAGACCAATGTGAGACCAGGGGCGATGAGGCACAGGAAGTGGCTGAAGGAGTCCCTGTGCCTTTTGGTGGTCCGCCTTGCCCCTGGCGCAGGTGGTGCAGGCCTGGATGTAAGCCCGGACGTCAGCCTCCAGGGACGCCCACCAGAAGCGCTGCCAGACCACTGCCACGGTCCTACGCACCCCTGGGTGGCAGGAGAGCTTGGACCCGTGACAGAAGTCCAGGACGGCAGCCCTGGCTTCTGGTGGGATGTATAGTCTATTCTTCAGCCCTGTTCCGGGATCCGGGCTCTGTGCCAGGGCCTCCGGACGGTCTTCTCACGTCCCAGGTAAGGGTAGCCACGATAGTGGACTCCGGTACGATGGGTTCCGGTGGATCCGACAGCTCGGTCTTGACTTCATGTTCATGCACCTGGGACAAGGCATCCGACCTCTGGTTTTTGGTCCCGGGGCGGTAGGTGATCCGGAAGTCAAAACGGCCGAAGAACAGTGACCAGCGGGCTTGCCTGGGGCTCAGTCGCTTGGCGGTCCTGATATACTCCAGGTTCCGGTGGTCATAAAACCGTGAAAGGCACTGACGCCCCCTCCAGCAGGTGTCTCCACTCCTCAAGAGCCTCTTTCACCGCAAGGAGCTCTCGATTGCCCACGTCATAGTTCCGCTCTGCTGGGGTCAACCTGCGGGAGAAATAGGCACATGGGTGAAGAACCTTATCGGTCTCTCCGCTGGGATAGCACAGCTCCTATCCCTGAGTCAGAGGCGTCCACTTCAACCAAAAACTGGCGACTGGGATCAGGCTGCACCAAGAGGGTGCAGTCGAGAAGCGCTGTTTCAACTCCCTGAACACGGCATCGCACCGATCCGACCAGGTGAAGGGAACTTTTGGTGAGGTCAGGGCTGTCAGGGGGCTAACTACCTGACTATACCCCTTAATGAACCTCCTGTAAAAATTTGCGAAGCCGAGGAACTGTTGCAGCTTCCTACGGCTCGTATTGGGGCCAGTCTCTCACCGCTGCGACCTTGGCCAGATCCGGGGTGACGGAGTTGGAGGAGATGATAAACCCCAGGAAGGACAAAGATGTGCGGTGAAACTCACACTTCTCGCCCTTCACAAACAGCCAGTTCTCCAACAACCGCTGCAGGACCTGACGTACATGCCGTACATGAGTCTCAGGGTCTGGAGAAAAAATGAGTATATCGTCCAGATACACGAAGACGAATCGGTGCAGGAAGTCCCGCAAGACGTCATTTACCAAGCTTGGAACGTCGCGGGGGCGTTAGTGAGGCCGAACGGCATGACCAGGTACTCAAAATGACCTAACGGGTGTTGAATGCCGTCTTCCACGTCTCCCTTCCGGACCCGAACTAGGTGATATGCGTTCCTAAGATCCAGCTTTGTGAATATTTTGGCTCCATGCAGGGGGGTGAACACCGAATCCAACAAAGGCAACGGGTATCGGTTGCGAACCGTGATCTCGTTCAGTCCCCGATAATCAATGCATGGACGAAGACCGCCATCTTCTTGCCCACAAAAAAGAAACCTGCTCCCATCGGGGAGGTGGAGTTACGGATCAGCCCGGCAGCTAAGGAGTCCCGGATGTAGGTCTCCATCGATTCGCGCTCAGGTCGTGAGAGGTTGTACAGCCTGCTGGACGGGAACTCCGCCTGGAATCAAATCGATGGCGCAATCGTACGGACAGTGCGGGGGAAGGGTGAGTGCCAGATCCTTGCTGAAAACGTCAGCAAGATCGTGGTACTCAACCGGCACCGCCGACAGATTGGGAGGGACTTTGACCTGCTCCTTAGCCTGGGAACCGGGGGGGACCGAGGATCCTAAAACACCCGATGGCAGGTCTCGCTCCACTGTACCACCACCCAGGACGGCCAATCAATCCGGGGATTGTGTTTAGCATCCACGGGAAGCCCAAAATCACGCGGGAGGTAGAAGGAGTCACAAAAAACTCGATCTCCTCCCGATGATTACCAGACACCACCAGAGTTACAGGTGGTGTCTTGTGCATGATTAAAGGGAGAAGGGTGCCATCTAGTGCCCGCACCTGCAATGGCGAAGAAGCGCCACCAGAGGGAGCCCTACCTCCCTTGCCCATCTGCTGTCTAGCAGATTTTGTATGTTGTATATGTTGTGTTTGGTGTGTGTCTGTCTATGTTAGATCCTATGTGTATGTTGCTAACTATACTAAATGAACTCTAAACTAGACCTAAATATAAACTAATGCTTTCCTTGGCTCCAATTCACGCGGTAATTGGCAATAACAGAGTCGCTAGCGATCTCCTCCTCTCAAAAACCCACGGTTTGAGCTGTGATTCAGATCTCATTTAAATACTTGGTGGGTCATATTGAAACGCCCAGATTATTCGGATTTTCCGCGAAGCTCGACACGTAGTGTGACGTAATGAGGCCTCACTCGCAGTGGTCACGTGATGGGGCGTGCACGAAACGCTGCTCACTGACACTTCTGGTTCAAAAAGCTCGATGCTGTGTCGAGTAGACTGACTCGAGCTTAACATCACTAGTCATCAGTAACATATGTACCTTCTGGTTGTGTAGTAACCTGGTCTGCCGTTGGACATGTGGACACAATAGGAGACAGATGGACACCCAGATGATCTGATGGAAGGTTTCTCTCGGGTTCTTCACAGTCATTGCAGATCTTCTGTGGTGGACCTGGCTGGAACGTGGACTTATGGAATGGATGGAATGGAATGAGATTTATTATCATTGTCATTACAAATGCAACAACGAGATTACGTTTACACTCCAATTACCTCAGAATACGAGGTCTGTTAGAAAACTCTCCGACCTTTTTATTTTTTTAAAAAACTATATGGATTTGAATCATGTGCACTTGCATCAGCCAAGCTTGAACCTTCGTGCTCATGCGTGAGTTTTTTCACACCTGTCGGTTGCGTCATTCGCCTGTGGGCAGGCTTTGAGTGAGCACTGGTCCACCCCCCCTGTCGGATTTTCATTGTCAGGAAAATGGCTGAGCGATTGGAGCAGCGCTGAATCGGAAGATTCAGACGGCTTTCGGTGAGGATACTCTGGGCGTCACACAGATTAAGGAGCGTTACAACCGGATTAAAGACGGCCCACAGCGGCAGAGGGCGCTCCGCACTCCGAGCGGCCATCAACAGGCTGAAACGACCAGATCATTTCCAAAGTGAAGGCTGTGTTGATCCGGGACGTCGTCTGACTACCAGAGAAATTGCAGAAGAGTTGGACATCAGCACTTTTGCGGCACATTCAACTGTTACAGGAGATTTTGTAATGAAAGACGGGCGGAGGAATTCACGCATCGGGATGGAGTTGCAATGGCACGCAACAAAAAGCACGTCCGTGTTGGAAACCATTCGGAAGATTCAGACGGCTTTCGGTGGCTTTTCAGTCGAGTGAGTATCCGAGAAATTGTGTAACAGCTGGGCATGTCACAAATTGTCCTGTGAGACTTCCAACACGGATGTGCTTTTTGTTGTGCGCCATTGCAGCTCCGTCCCGACGCGTGAATTCCTGCACGTCTTTCATTACAAAATCTCCTGTAACAGTGGAATGTGCCGCAAAAGTGCTGATGTCCAACTCTTCTGCAATTTCTCTGGTAGTCAGATGACGTCCCGGATCAACACAGCCTTCACTTTGGAAATGATCTGGTCGTTTCAGCCTGTCGATGGCCGCTTGGAGCGCGGCGTGCCCTCCGCCGCTGTGGGCCGTCTTCAATCCGGTTGTAACACTGCTTAATCTGTGTGACGCCAGAGTATCCTCACCAAAAGCCGTCTGAATCTTCCGAATGGTTTCCACCTGGCTGTCTTCATAGTTTCTGGAAAAATTTGATTCAGCGCTGCTCCAATCGCTCAGCCATTTCCCTGACAATGAAATCTGACGAGGGGGGTGGACCAGTGCTCACTCAAAGCCTGCCCACAGGCGAATGACGCAACCGACAGGCGTGAAAAAACTCACGCATGAGCATGAAGGTTCAAGCTTGGCTGATGCAAGCACACATGATTCAAATCCATATAGTTTTTTAAAAAATAAAAAGGTCAGATAGTTTTCTAACAGACCTCGTACAGCAATTAATCCACAATTATTACTTGTTTACCATAATAATGGCACACATCAAAATTAAAGACAACGCATATACATTGTTTATGTGCTCTAAACGTGAAGCAGTCCGTCATCCAAATTGAGGCAAAGTGGGTGAAGGCCGCAGCAAACATGAGTTGCACCGCCATCAGCTTGGGGGGGAATGGTGTGAGCGGGGGCCGGTAGGGCGGGGGGGGGGGGGGGGAATGGAACATGCTTCCAGTCTCTGTCCATGTGTGAGTCAGTTCTGTCCATGTGGGAGTTAAGATAAGGGCAGCCGAATGTTCACCAAGGCCATAGACATTCTTCTGGAGGAAAACAATGGGCATTTTGTCCTTCAGAGGCTGATAAGCCTGCTGTGTTTGTGGTTGAGTAGTGAAAAACACTTTTATAGTTTCACATGAACAAGCCAGATCCCAAATTATGAATATTCCCTGGTCTCTGAAATGTTCTTCTGCAAGGTGCGCATTTGCTCCGAGATGTCATCCAACTTGCGTCTGTTAGCGCAGTCTGAGAATGCATCGCCTTGCCCAACTCATTAATCATGACGGACAGGTGAGGGGTTGTGGTTCTGGTGGCAGCCGTCTTGCCAATTTTCCGGTAGGTCAGAGCAGCACATAAGCCAATAAGTACCAGCCCTCCTACAGTAAAACCAAATATAAATAAATCCTGGACGTCCTCCACAGAGAATGACGCAAAGCATGTGACTCGCCACATCACCCATCAAGAACATAGCCCACAGCTTAGGTTCCATCTGGGCACGCAGGGTCTCCCGGCCCTGATCTTCTTGTAGAAAAAATGGTGTCAATAGCATTCAGAGACCAGCTGATCAATTCCATGGTTAATCCAATATAGTTTGACAAATTCAGTCTGGTGAAGTAGGGACTTTGAAAGTTGGAGCAGAGATAGAGGAGAGAGAAGGACATGCGTCCGCCCTCGCCGAAGTCCAAGCCAAAGTTTTATATGTCCACATCTGCCCCAGCCTCCTTTGGTGCTTTGGAGTCAGGACCAGGTGTCCTTTTGGCAGCTTTATTCCACTGACAGAGTTTTTCCGTGAATCTGTTTCAAACCTCTGGCCACCAAGTCCTCCACAGCAGAGCAGCTACACGACTTCACGCTCCAAACAACAAGAAGAACTACTGCAGAAGTTTACTGTCATCAAATAAAGTACAAGAAGTATTTGGTTTGTGTGTGTGTGTGTGTGTGTGTGTGTGTGTGTTGTGTGTGTGTTGTGTGTGGTGTGTGTGTGTGTGTGTGTGTGTGTGTATGTCTGCCTGTGTGTATGTGTGTGTCTGTCTGTGTGTATGTGTGTGTCTGTCTGTCTGTGTGTGTGTCTGTCTGTGTGTATGTGTGTGTGTCTGTCTGTGTGTATGTGTGTGTGTCTGTCTGTATGTGTGTTTGTGTGTGTATGTGTGTGTCTGTCTGTGTGTATGCGTGTGTGTCTGTCTGTCTGTATGTGTGTGTTGTGTGTGTATGTGTGTGTGTCTGTCTGTCTGTATGTGTGTGTGTGTTTGTGTGTGTATGTGTGTGTGTCTGTCTGTGTATGTGTGTGTGTCTGTCTGTGTGTATGTGTGTGTGTTTGTGTGTGTATGTGTGTGTGTCTGTCTGTGTGTATGTGCGTGTGTCTGTGTGTGTTTGTGTGTGTATGTGTGTGTGTCTGTATGTGTGTGTGTCTGTCTGTCTGTGTGTATGTGTGTGTGTCTGTCTGTCTGTGTATGTGTGTGTGTCTGTCTGTCTGTCTGTGTGTGTATGTGTGTGTGTCTGTCTGTTTGTGTGTGTATGTGTGTGTGTGTGTGTCTGTCTGTGTGTGTGTGTATGTGTCTGTCTGTCTGTGTGTGTGTTTGTGTATGTGTCTGTCTGTCTGTGTGTGTATTTGTGTGTGTGTCTGTCTGTCTGTGTGTCTGTATGTGTGTGTGTGTGTGTGTGTGTGTGTCTGTCTGTATGTGTTTGTGTGTGTGTGTCCCCATAACCAAAAATTTACATATATTCAAACGAATTTTGAGATTTTAACTTTCCTCAGTCCCAACATTTTTAATGATGTGTGACTCAGACACATACGTGCAGATTCTAGCCAAAACATCTGCGATTCCGTGTGCGTTTCTTTGTGTCACAGATGTCAGAAGTTTGGATTGTATGTGACATTTCTGTCTGTCACCAGGATGAACCTGGATCTCCTGCACTCACCCTTCACAGAACAACTTGTACACTTTCTGTGTTCTCTTCTAAATGTTTGTGTGGTGGGATTGTTGACTTTGTGCGGTGGGATTGTTGACTTTGTGCGGTCGGATTATTTACTTTGTGTGGTGGGATTGTTGACTGTGTACGGTGGGATTGTTGACTTTGTGTGGTGGGATTGTTAACTGTGTGCATTGGGATTGTTGACCGTGTGCGGTGGGAATGTTGACTGTGTGCAGTGGGATTGTTGATTTTGTGCGATGGGACTGACTTTGTGCGGTGGGATTGTTGACTTTGTGCGGTGGGATTGTTGACTTTGTGCGGTGGGATTGTTGACTGTGTGAGGTGGGATTATTTACTTTGTGTGGGGGATTGTTGACTTTGTGCAGTGGGATTGTTGACTGTGTGTGGTGGGATTGTTAACTGTGTGCATTGGGATTGTTGACTGTGTGCGGTGGGAATGTTGACTGTGTGCAGTGGGATTGTTGATTTTGTGCGATGGGACTGACTTTGTGCGGTGCGATTGTTGACTTTGTGCGGTGGGATTGTTGACTGTGTGCGGTGGGACTGTTGACTTTGTGCGGTGGGACTGTTGACTGTGTGCGGTGGGATTGTTGACTTTGTGCGGTGGGATTGTTGACTGTGTGTGGTGGGACTGTTAACTGTGCGGTGGGACTGTTGACTGTGTGGTGGGATTGTTAACTGTGTGCGGGGGACTGTTGACTGTGTGTGGTGGGATTGTTAACTGTGTGCGGTGGGACTGTTGACTCTGTGTGGTGGGATTGTTAACTGTGTGCAGTGGGACTGTTGACTCTGTGTGGTGGGATTGTTGACTTTGTGTGGTGGGATTGTTGACTTTGTGTGGTGGGACTGTTGACTTTGTGTGGTGCGATTGTTGACTTTGTGTGGTGCGATTGTTGACTTTGTGTGGTGGGATTGTTAACTGTGTGCGGTGGGACTGTTGACTGTGTGTGGTGGGTTTGTTAACTGTGTGTGGTGGGACTGTTAACTGTGTGCGGTGGGACTGTTGACTGTGTGTGGTGGGATTGTTGACTTTGTGTGGTGGGACTGTTGACTTTGTGTGGTGGGACTGTTGACTTTGTGCGGTGGGATTGTTGACTTTGTGTGGTGGGATTGTTAATTGTGTGCGGTGGGACTGTTGACTTTATGTGGTGGTATTGTTGACTTTGTGTGGTGGGATTGTTGACTTTGTGCGGTGGGATTTGTTGACTTTGTGTGGTGGGATTTGTTGACTTTGTGTGGTGGGATTGTTAACTGTGTGCGGAGGGACTGTTGACTGTGTGCGGAGGGACTGTTGACTGTGTGCGGAGGGACTGTTGACTGTGTGTGGTGGGATTGTTGACTTCGTGCGGTGGGATTGTTAACTGTGTGCGGTGGGATTGTTGACTTTGTGCGGTGGGACTGTTGACTGTGTGCGGTGGGATTGTTAACTGTGTGCGGTGGGACTGTTGACTCTGTGTGGTGGGATTGTTAACTGTGTGCGGTGGGACTGTTGACTCTGTGTGGTGGGATTGTTGACTGTGTGAGGTGGGATTATTTACTTTGTGTGGTGGGATTGTTGACTCTGTGTGGTGGGATTGTTGACTTTGTGCGGTCAGATTATTTACTTTGTGTGGTGGGATTGTTGACTGTGTGTGGTGGGATTGTTAACTGTGTGCATTGGGATTGTTGATTGTGTGCGGTGGGAATGTTGACTGTGTGCAGTGGGATTGTTGATTTTGTGCGATGGGACTGACTTTGTGCGGTGGGATTGTTGACTTTGTGCGGTGGGACTGTTGACTTTGTGCGGTGGGACTGTTGACTTTGTGCGGTGGGACTGTTGACTCTGTGTGGTGGGATTGTTGACTTTGTGCGGTGGGACTGTTGACTTTGTGTGGTGCGATTGTGGACTTTGTGTGGTGGGATTGTTAACTGTGCGGTGGGACTGTTGACTGTGTGTGGTGGGTTTGTTAACTGTGTGTGGTAGGACTGTTGACTTTGTGCGGTGGGACTGTTGACTTTGTGCGGTGGGATTGTTGGAGTAGCCAAACAAATACATAAAAGAGGTGATCAAAAAATACTAAGTGAAGGTCTGTAACAGAAAAGCAACGTGGGGCTCAGCATAAAAATAAACATGCTACAAAAACTAAACAATAACCACAAGGAAGTACATTAACCAAAAAGTAGAGAAGAACTGAAACCAGTGAGGGAGTGCAACAGAAAAATAAAACGGGACAGAGAAATCAGCACACAAAACCATCTTGCAAAAACCAAACATAGTGACACTTAAAGGGGCACTAATGGGACAAACCACAACAGGATGAGAGTGCCTTGATTGGAGAGGCGTCAACTCAGAACATGATGCCATTTACTATTGACTACTGAATGGACCTTTTATATTTTTAACATTTTTTTAAATCATTTAACCACATACTGTTATGTGTCGGACGCAGTCGGAGCACCGACCCAGCGTTTGACATTAGGACCCAGCATAAAGGAAACAGAGCACGGGTCAAAGGATAACAGAATTTAATGACATAACAGTGAGTGCTCAATTAATAACCAATAAGTGCGCGGTCTGGCGAGGTGGAAAAACGGCGCGCTCCCAGCAGCACAAATGGTCCGGAGCCAGAACAGTTCAGACCCAAGGACCCTGCCGACACCCCCCAGGTGGCCGCGACCAACCGAGTCTGTGAAAGAAAAACCATAATGTGAGTCCACCACTCCACACACAGAGAGACCACTCAAAGGTGTACATAATCAGCAAACACTTCCTGGCTTAATCACCAATCAGCTTCCCACCCTGCAGGCATGGAACACCCAGTTCAATTCTCCACTGCAGTGGAAGCTGATTAAACGACTAACATAACAGCTCATATAATAAGGTGTGAGGGACACCACATCTACTGACTGTACTCATGTTAGTCACAAAACCTAAAGTACCTCAGGAAGTGTGCTGACAAGCGTGAGACCTCACCCCCTCCTCTTTCACAGACCATGGCATCAAACCTGGTACGGTCTCTGCGTCCATAATGATGAGATGGTTCTCCAAACGTCGATCTCACCCGTCTGGTCACAAGGTCGAGTCTCTGGCAAATACACACTGTGTACTCCAGACTTAAATGCCACCATGCCCCAATCCATACAGATGCACCACAGCTGTGAGTCCTGACGAGCTGCACATGACAAGCCTCAGGTGATCAGGGTGAGGTCCTGATAACTCAGCCCACATCAGACTCATTCCTGAACACCTGGAAGGAAAGACAGAAAACAGAAACAAAAGCCAGCCAGGCACCCCAGCCACACAACAGATACAGCAACACATCCAGGTACAGGTGCTATCAAAATAAATATAAAAACAGTTAAACTATCACATTTACATAAATTTACAATTTATGATGATTTATTTAATTAATTTAAAGCCTGATTTATGCAGTTGCTGCTCTGGAACTCCGTGTCATGCAGTGACGTGTGTGACAGTTTTAAAGTTCTCCGTCTCTGGATTATGTTTTATTCTGGATTAATTTGACCCTCAACAAGCTTTTCTTTCTGTAATCATCATTTCCAAATCAAAGGTAAGCTGAACATTTTTCTCTTTTACTGACTTTGTGCTGTAAATTTGCAGACTTTTCTGATCCATTTATCAGCGTGCGCGCTATAATATGATGAGAGACAAGGATTAAAAGCGGAAAAGTGTCAAATCACAGCCTTTTGTGTCAGATTTTACAGGTGCACGTCAGGTTTCGGGTCCGTGTCTGAGCACCATTTGAAAAAACTAAACAGTCGGACTTTTAATCACAGAAATGATTCCTCTCCCACTTTCCACAAATTGGCGAGTGTCAGCACTGAACTTTAATTTGTACCTCAGTTACTGTGCACGTCCAGACTGCTCTGGGTTTTTAATGGAAATCCAGTGGTCCCTCGTTTATCACGGGAGTTACGTTCTAAAAATAGCCTGTGATAGGTGAAATCTGCGAAGTAGTCAGAGTATTTTTTACAATTATTGTAGATGTTTTAAGGCTTTAAAACCCCTCACTACACACTTTATAACTTTTCTCAAACAGGCATAAACATTTTCTCACTTTTCTCTCCTGTGTAAACACTGTCAAAGTTCAAATCAAATCAAATCATTTTATTTATATAGCGCCAAATCACAACAAACAGTTGCCCCAAGGCGCTTTATATGGTAAGGCAAAAGCCATAACCATAATTAGGAAAAACCCCAACTGTTCAAACGACCCCCTGTGCGCAAGCACTTGGCGGACAGTGGGAAGGAAAAACTCCCTTTTAACAGGAAGAAACCTCCAGCAGAACCAGGCTCAGGGAGGGGCAGTCTTCTGCTGGGACTGGGGGGGTTCACACCTTAGTAGAAAAATAAGTCCAGTATTATAAATGAAACCAAAGATCAAAACCTGTTTTCAGGCCCAAACATTTGTTTGAGAAATAAAAATAGAACGTTTTCCTATAAATAATTATGATGGCTTTTAGAACTAATGAATTTAATTTTAATGATCAACCTACGAGGTTGGACACATAAGAAATTATTAATAGTGACTGACCAGTATTTCACAGTTCATCTGATCGCGCCTCTTCATCCTGGCGCCGCTCCGCAGCGTGTTTTTCCACTGAGTGACACCTCGGTGCAGGTGTCTTTTTCTGAGTGAAGAAAACAGTTATGGGTAGTTGTTGGCGCTCTTTTTTCTTCTGGGTGAGAAGATTCTTATAAACAGACACGCAGAACACAATGCGCGTGCTCTCCCTTCGCTCACTGCCTCTGGTGATACCGTTGCGGGACGGATGTGGGACCCGCAAAGAATCCAAGTCATTAAAAAAACTTTTCTTAGTGGCCACAGAGCTCTGTGGCTGCAGTGACCGAGACCATGCAGCACTGCGTATTTTTCCGCAAGAATTCTATCCTTGCGGGCTGCTAGAGCGCTCTGCATCAAAACAGCGAGCGTAGTCTCTGGACCTGTTGCCAGATTTTGGCTGCAACTCCGCACAGCAGACAGTGGGGCGGTGTGAGTGGCCCGCTGCAGCGCTTACTGAGCCCGCAGACTTGGTAAGCGCATCGGAGGCAGTGAGAGCAATTGCGGTGATGCCTGATGAGGAAGCAGAACACAATGCACTGTTAAAAAAAAAAAAGAAGAAGCATGCAAAATTGCACTAAAAAAAATCCGCGAAAATGCGAGGCCGCGAAAGGTGAACTGCGATTATAGCGAGGGGACCACTGTATATTATGATCGGAGGGACATTTTATCCGATGTGAATGAAAAATCCGTTATACAAAATCTGTTATATACGATGTTTATTACATGGAAAACAATACAAAACATTGGGACTTTTTTGTCCGCGTGACTGTGAATATCTGGTTTCTATGATGACGGTTTCGGTGAGTTTTACTGTACATGGGACTCTCTGAACAATAAATTTACCTCTCAAGCTTTGATGAAGTCATTTTCCATCCCACATGGCTGACTTTATTTTCACAAAAGTTTTCTCTGTTCAGATTTGAAGGGAATCTGTACATCTTGAAGCCCTTGTTGTGTCTATTTGTGCCTCCGAATGCACAA
The DNA here is from genome assembly GCF_902500255.1 of Thalassophryne amazonica. NCBI lineage: Eukaryota > Metazoa > Chordata > Actinopteri > Batrachoidiformes > Batrachoididae > Thalassophryne > Thalassophryne amazonica. Next base: position 172,111,575 of record NC_047103.1, read on the forward strand.
TAACCCGACATTTTCAGCAAATAAATAAATAAAATAGCTGAATTTACATGCAGACAGATTAACAGCCAATGGCTATTTTTGCCCCAAGATGGCACCATGAGTCACGTGACAGATTTTTTTTTTGACTCCTCATGTCGCCACTCTCTCTAATCAAGGCACTCTAAACAGGACCCCCCCCAAGGGACGGCCACCGATGTCCCACAAAGACCCCACCCCAACACAAAATGGAACCAACAATGCAGAGGAAGCAAAACACACACATGTAAAATGAGAAACAAAAAACAAAACCCGAAACCCACCAAAACATCAATAACCCGGGAGGGAGGTGGGGGCTAGAAAAGCAGAAAACCGCAAAAAACAAAACCAGGTACACACCCAGGAAGACCAATCTACAACACAACACACCACGAAACAGGCCGAACTGGCCAGCAGGACTCAAAATCCAGTCTGGAAGATGATGTATCGGCTGACAGAAGTCCAGAACCGAAGCAGGAGGAGAACAGAAGCTCACCACAGGGTTGGGGAGACAGTCAGGTGGTTCGACCAGACTGTAGAGGCAGGAGGAAAGCCAGTCATCTCCTGATGTTCATCGCAGCAACAGGAAGGAGGTGACCAACTCCCCCGAGTCCATGGCTGAGGCAGGAGAGCTGCAGGATGACCCCCCCAAGAAGACACTGCTATGACTGAAGTGCAGCCGGACGTCCTCCAGAGTCTACAGTGATAACTGGCAGGGTGGACGGTCCACCAGAGTCTACAGAGATGACTTGACGAGGCACTGGACGACCCACTGGAGTCCACAGTGGTGTCAGGTGGGCTGCTGGCTGATCCAAATAAGTTCACAGTGGCATCAGGCAGGCTGCTGAACGGCCCCACCAGAATCCACAGCCAGAGCAGGAGGGTGATCATACGGTGCACAGTGATCCACAGCAGATGTAGGAGGGTGACCCTGCTTCTCACAGTTTGACTGGAGCCCACCGGACTGGAGGCAGATGATTCCTTTTATGACACCATCGGAGACTGAGATGAATGATCCCTCTGTGACATTCTCAGGGAAGGAACCGATCATCTTCACCACCTCCAGCAAGGAACCAGACCCACTTATCGGCCTGAAACACAAAGCAGATGGTAAACGATCCTCATGCCCATCCGAGAGCCAAAAGACGGCTTGGCTGGGGCCCACGCATCAGCGAGCACAGGGAACAGATGGTTCCTCTGTGATGTTGCCAGGTCCAGAGGAGGCCAGTTCCACAGGAGCACCAGTTCTCAGGAGCACATCCAGATGGCTCTACCAGACCGGTGACATCAGAGGGAGAGTGCCCTGAAGGATCCTCCAGGAGCAGAGATGCTTTCAGGCACAGTGCTGATGTCATCCGGTAGGGGCGGAACCCGCAAGAGGGAGTAAGAAGAAGTGAGGACCTTAAATAGCAAATGATTAACTCAGCACAGATGTGTAACTAAGGCACAGCAGGTGCCTGTGGAAATCAGGGACGGAGGAGGAGGAAGTGCACATGAGGAAGTGACTGAGCAAAATGGAGGACTGGTGTGTGATTGGGTTCAAGGTCATGTGTAAAAAAACCTCAACATGTAATGGAAGGTGAGGAAAGGAAAAAACATAGTAAATTAGAAGAAAAGATGTCAAACCCTAAAGATGCAAAATACAAATCAAGTACCCAAAACCATGGACTTAAAAGGTGTGTAAAAGGAGTAACCAAAAAAATACATAAAAGAGGTGAACAAAAATACTAAGTGAAGGTCTGTAACAGAAAAGCAACGTGGGGCTCAGCATAGAAATAAACATGCTAATACTGTATACATAATGCACAAAAACTAAACAATGACCACAAGGAAGTACATTAACCAGAAACTATAGAAGAACTCAAACCAGTGAGGGAAGTGCAAAAAAAAATAAAACAGGACAGAGAGATCAGCACACAAAACCATCTTGCAAAAACCAAACATAGTAACCACTTAAAGGGGCACTAACAGGGGCAACAGGGGGATTGTTGACTTTGTGTGGTTGGATTTTTGACTGTATATGGCAGGATTTCTGACTTTGTTTGATGTAATTGTTTACTTTGTGCCCCGGGATTGCTGACTTTGTGCAGTGGAATTGTTTGCTTTGTGTGGTGGTATGTTGACTGTGCGTGGCTGGATTTTGACCTTGTTTGATGTAATTGTTTACTTTGTGTGCTGGGATCATTGACTTTGTGTGCTGGGATTTTTAACTTTGCATGGTAGGATTGCAGAGCTCTCAAGTTGAGATACACTCAAGGAATTATTTTCCACCAAATCTTGTCTTGCAGGTGATTTTGGTGAAATATCATGCATTAGCATGAGAGTGTGACAACATATTGAGTCTCATGCCAAGTGTATGAGACCTTAAAAGCGAGACCTTTAAAGAGTGAGTCTCACTCCGAATGAGTGAGACTTGAGAGCTCTGGGGTTGTTGACTTTGTGCGATGGGATTGTTGATTTTGTGCAGGGGGATTGTTCTCAATTTCAACTTATTTTCATTTATATAGCGCCAAATCACAACAAAGTTGCCTGAAGGCGCTTCACACAAGTAAGGTCTAACCTTACCAACCCCCAGAGCAAGAACACAGGCGACAGTGGTAAGGAAAAACGCTCTCTGATGGTCTGAGGAAGAAACCTCAAGCAGAGCAGACTCAAAGTGGTGACCCTCTGCTTGGGCCATGATACAGACACAAACTACAAAACAATTCGCAAAATGAAAATGCAGGAAATGTTGTTGGTGTGCAGGACAGGAGGGTACAGAAACAGATACCACTCCCATCTCTGGATAGAGCTGCACCTCAAACAGAGAGAAAAAACAGAATCAGGTATCAGAAAGACAACAAATACAGTATAATTTGTCAGCATTAAACAACAAGACAAACAGGAAATACTAAGGTGATCGCCGGCCACTAGCCCTAAGCTTCTCTAAAAGACCCAGACTTTAGATAAAGTTGAGGCCGCGGCATGCTCCGTTTACTAATAAAATGAATGTGAAAGAGTAAAAAGCATAGTAACATATAGTAAGTATAGTATAGTAGTATATAGTAGTATAGTATAGTATAGTAGCATAGTAACATACTATACCAGTATGCTAGCCATACGAAAGAGAAAATAAGTGTGTCTTAAGTCTGGACTTGAAAGTCCAGACTGTTTTATTGATGCAGGGAGATCATTCCACAGAACAGGGGCACGATAAGAGAAAGCTCTGTGACCTGCAGACTTTTTATTCACTCTAGGGACACAAAGTAGTCCTGCACCCTGGGAATGCAAAGCCCAGGCCGGTAGCTAAGGTTTAATTAGGTCAGCTAAGTTGGGAGGTGCCAGTCCGTGAACAATTTTATAGACTAGTAGCAGAAACTTGAAATCTGATCTCACTGAGACAGAAAGCCAGTGAAGAGACGCCAAAATTGGTGTAGAGCCCTAATGCTGGACTGCGGTAAACCAGAAAATAGAACATTGCAGTAGTCCAATCTAGAAGAGACAAACACATGAATCAGGGTCTCAGCATCAGCCATAGACAGGATGGGACGAATCTTTGCTATATTTCACAGGTGGAAGAAAGCAGTCCTAGTAATATCTCTAATGTTGACTATGTGTAGTGGGATTGTTGACTTTGTGTGGTGGGATTGTTGACTTTGTGTGCTGGGATTGTTGACTTTGTGTGCTGGGATTGTTGACTTTGTGTGCTGGGATTGTTGACTTTGTGTGCTGGGATTGTTGACTATGTGTGGTGGGATTGTTGACTTTGTGTGCTGGGATTGTTGACTTTGTGTGGTGGGATTGTTGACTATGTGTAGTGGGATTGTTGACTTTGTGTGCTGGGATTGTTGACTTTGTGTGGTAGGATTGTTGACTTTGTCTGCTGGGATTGTTGACTTTGTGGGCTGGGATTGTTGACTTGTGGGCTGGGATTGTGACTTTGTGGGCTGGGATTGTTGACTTTGTGTGCTGGGATTGTTGACTATGTGTAGTGGGATTGTTGACTTTGTGTGGTGGGATTGTTGACTTTGTGTGGTGGGATTGTTGACTATGTGTATGTTGGGAAAGTGTAGTGACACGGACCCACAACAGGGGGCGTAAATGAACAGACAATAGAAGGAGGTAAATTAGAACACTTTACTGTTGTGAATGCCACAACCAAACACAGCAGATTACAGAATGTATACAAGTCAATCAATAAAGGTGTCGTGTGGGCAGGCTCGACGATAGGAGACGCCGTCTGGAGATGAACCGGAAACCACACGATTTCCACCACCACCGAACCCGAGGGATACTGGAGCCGCCAAGTCCCGAAGTCCCCAGGTGGCCACCGTCTCGGCGTGTCGGATCTGGTTACTGCTGGCAGAAAACAAAAACAGTCAAGTGTGGGAATTCCACCTCCACCTCTCACTCAATACGTGTAAGCAGTGATCCCTCAGAGGAAAAGAGTGCCGTCTGCACTCACTCAGCCTCCACAAACTAAGGACCGATACTCCTGCAAACACTCACAATAGATAGATTAGTAGATTACCACAAAGGCTGAGGATATTACCTCTCGATGAAGATGATATCTCGGCGATGTGGTGGAGGTGTCTTCCTGCTTTTATTCCAGATGTGATGTAGATGATCAGTGACAGCTGTCATGGTTGATGGGTGACAGCTGTCACCTCGGCAGTTCCTGAAGGCGGCAGCGCCCTCTCGTGCCTGAAGCCCGCACTTCAGGCAGGGCGCCCTCTGGTGGTGGGCCAGCAGTACCTCCTCTTCTGGCGGCCAACACAACAGTGTAGTGGGATTGTTGACTATGTGTAGTGGGATTGTTGACTTTGTGTGCTGGGATTGTTGACTATGTGTAGTGGGATTGTTGACTTTGTGTGCTGGGATTGTTGACTTTGTCTGCTGGGATTGTTGACTTTGTGTGGTAGGATTGTTGACTTTGTCTGCTGGGATTGTTGACTTTGTGTGCTGGGATTGTTGACTTTGTGTGCTGGGATTGTTGACTTTGTGTGGTAGGATTGTTGACTTTGTCTGCTGGGATTGTTGACTTTGTGTGCTGGGATTGTTGACTTTGTGTGCTGGGATTGTTGACTTTGTGTGCTGGGATTGTTGACTTTGTGTGCTGGGATTGTTGACTTTGTGTGCTGGGATTGTTGACTTTGTGTGGTAGGATTGTTGACTTTGTCTGCTGGGATTGTTGACTTTGTGTGGTAGGATTGTTGACTTTGTCTGCTGGGATTGTTGACTTTGTGTACTGGGATTGTTGACTTTGTGTGCTGGGATTGTGACTTTTTGGGCTGGGATTGTTGACTATGTGTGCTGGGATTGTTGACTATGTGTAGTGGGATTGTGACTTTGTGTGCTGGGATTGTTGACTATGTGTGCTGGGATTGTTGACTTTGTGTGCTGGGATTGTTGACTTTGTGTGGTAGGATTGTTGACTTTGTGTGCTGGGATTGTTGACTTTGTGTGCTGGGATTGTTGACTTTGTGTGGTAGGATGTTGACTTTTTGGGCTGGGATTGTTGACTTTGTGTGCTGGGATTGTTGACTTTGTGGGCTGGGATTGTTGACTTTTTTGGGCTGGGATTGTTGACTATGTGTGCTGGGATTGTTGACTATGTGTAGTGGGATTGTTGACTTTGTGTGCTGGGATTGTTGACTATGTGTAGTGGGATTGTTGACTTTGTGTGCTGGGATTGTTGACTATGTGTGCTGGGATTGTTGACTTTGTGTGCTGGGATTGTTGACTTTGTGTGCTGGGATTGTTGACTATGTGTGCTGGGATTGTTGACTTTGTGTGCTGGGATTGTTGACTTTGTGTGGTAGGATTGTTGACTTTGTCTGCTGGGATTGTTGACTTTGTGTGGTAGGATTGTTGACTTTGTCTGCTGGGATTGTTGACTTTTTGGGCTGGGATTGTTGACTATGTGTGCTGGGATTGTTGACTATGTGTAGTGGGATTGTTGACTTTGTGTGCTGGGATTGTTGACTATGTGTGCTGGGATTGTTGACTTTGTGTGCTGGGATTGTTGACTTTGTGTGGTAGGATTGTTGCCTTTGTGTGGTAGGATTGTTGACTTTGTCTGCTGGGATTGTTGACTTTGTGTAGTGGGATTGTTGACTTTGTGTGCTGGGATTGTTGACTTTGTGTGGTAGGATTGTTGACTTTTTGGGCTGGGATTGTTGACTTTGTGTGCTGGGATTGTTGACTTTGTGTGGTAGGATTGTTGACTTTTTGGGCTGGGATTGTTGACTTTGTGTGCTGGGATTGTTGACTTTGTGTGCTGGGATTGTTGACTTTGTGTGGTAGGATTGTTGACTTTGTCTGCTGGGATTGTTGACTTTGTGTGGTAGGATTGTTGACTTTGTCTGCTGGGATTGTTGACTTTGTGTAGTGGGATTGTTGACTTTGTGTGCTGGGATTGTTGACTTTGTGTGGTAGGATTGTTGACTTTGTGTGCTGGGATTGTTGACTTTGTGTGCTGGGATTGTTGACTATGTGTAGTGGGATTGTTGACTTTGTGTGCTGGGATTGTTGACTATGTGTGCTGGGATTGTTGACTTTGTGTGCTGGGATTGTTGACTTTGTGTGGTAGGATTGTTGACTTTGTCTGCTGGGATTGTTGACTTTGTGTGGTAGGATTGTTGACTTTGTCTGCTGGGATTGTTGACTTTGTGTACTGGGATTGTTGACTTTGTGTGCTGGGATTGTTGACTTTTTGGGCTGGGATTGTTGACTATGTGTGCTGGGATTGTTGACTATGTGTAGTGGGATTGTTGACTTTGTGTGCTGGGATTGTTGACTATGTGTGCTGGGATTGTTGACTTTGTCTGCTGGGATTGTTGACTTTGTGTGGTAGGATTGTTGACTTTGTCTGCTGGGATTGTTGACTTTGTGTGGTAGGATTGTTGACTTTTTGGGCTGGGATTGTTGACTTTGTGTGCTGGGATTGTTGACTTTGTGGGCTGGGATTGTTGACTTTGTGTGCTGGGATTGTTGACTTTGTGTGGTAGGATTGTTGACTTTGTGTGCTGGGATTGTTGACTTTGTGTGCTGGGATTGTTGACTATGTGTAGTGGGATTGTTGACTTTGTGTGCTGGGATTGTTGACTATGTGTGCTGGGATTGTTGACTTTGTGTGCTGGGATTGTTGACTTTGTGTGGTAGGATTGTTGACTTTGTCTGCTGGGATTGTTGACTTTGTGTGGTAGGATTGTTGACTTTGTCTGCTGGGATTGTTGACTTTGTGTACTGGGATTGTTGACTTTGTGTGCTGGGATTGTTGACTTTTTGGGCTGGGATTGTTGACTATGTGTGCTGGGATTGTTGACTATGTGTAGTGGGATTGTTGACTTTGTGTGCTGGGATTGTTGACTATGTGTGCTGGGATTGTTGACTTTGTGTGCTGGGATTGTTGACTTTGTGTGGTAGGATTGTTGACTTTGTGTGCTGGGATTGTTGACTTTGTGTGCTGGGATTGTTGACTTTGTGTGCTGGGATTGTTGACTTTGTGTGGTAGGATTGTTGACTTTTTGGGCTGGGATTGTTGACTTTGTGTGCTGGGATTGTTGACTTTGTGGGCTGGGATTGTTGACTTTGTGTGCTGGGATTGTTGACTTTTTGGGCTGGGATTGTTGACTATGTGTGCTGGGATTGTTGACTATGTGTAGTGGGATTGTTGACTTTGTGTGCTGGGATTGTTGACTATGTGTAGTGGGATTGTTGACTTTGTGTGCTGGGATTGTTGACTATGTGTGCTGGGATTGTTGACTTTGTGTGCTGGGATTGTTGACTTTGTGTGCTGGGATTGTTGACTATGTGTGCTGGGATTGTTGACTTTGTGTGCTGGGATTGTTGACTTTGTGTGGTAGGATTGTTGACTTTGTCTGCTGGGATTGTTGACTTTGTGTGGTAGGATTGTTGACTTTGTCTGCTGGGATTGTTGACTTTGTGTACTGGGATTGTTGACTTTGTGTGCTGGGATTGTTGACTTTTTGGGCTGGGATTGTTGACTATGTGTGCTGGGATTGTTGACTATGTGTAGTGGGATTGTTGACTTTGTGTGCTGGGATTGTTGACTATGTGTGCTGGGATTGTTGACTTTGTGTGCTGGGATTGTTGACTTTGTGTGGTAGGATTGTTGACTTTGTGTGCTGGGATTGTTGACTTTGTGTGCTGGGATTGTTGACTTTGTGTGGTAGGATTGTTGACTTTGTGTGCTGGGATTGTTGACTTTGTGTGGTAGGATTGTTGACTTTTTGGGCTGGGATTGTTGACTTTGTGTGCTGGGATTGTTGACTTTGTGTGCTGGGATTGTTGACTTTGTGTGCTGGGATTGTTGACTTTTTGGGCTGGGATTGTTGACTATGTGTGCTGGGATTGTTGACTATGTGTAGTGGGATTGTTGACTTTGTGTGCTGGGATTGTTGACTATGTGTAGTGGGATTGTTGACTTTGTGTGCTGGGATTGTTGACTATGTGTGCTGGGATTGTTGACTTTGTGTGCTGGGATTGTTGACTTTGTGTGGTAGGATTGTTGACTTTGTCTGCTGGGATTGTTGACTTTGTGTGGTAGGATTGTTGACTTTGTCTGCTGGGATTGTTGACTTTGTGTACTGGGATTGTTGACTTTGTGTGCTGGGATTGTTGACTTTTTGGGCTGGGATTGTTGACTATGTGTGCTGGGATTGTTGACTATGTGTAGTGGGATTGTTGACTTTGTGTGCTGGGATTGTTGACTATGTGTGCTGGGATTGTTGACTTTGTGTGCTGGGATTGTTGACTTTGTGTGGTAGGATTGGTTGACTTTGTGTGCTGGGATTGTTGACTTTGTGTGCTGGGATTGTTGACTTTGTGTGCTGGGATTGTTGACTTTGTGTGGTAGGATTGTTGACTTTTTGGGCTGGGATTGTTGACTTTGTATGCTGGGATTGTTGACTTTGTGGGCTGGGATTGTTGACTTTGTGGGCTGGGATTGTTGACTTTTTGGGCTGGGATTGTTGACTATGTGTGCTGGGATTGTTGACTATGTGTAGTGGGATTGTTGACTTTGTGTGCTGGGATTGTTGACTATGTGTAGTGGGATTGTTGACTTTGTGTGCTGGGATTGTTGACTATGTGTGCTGGGATTGTTGACTTTGTGTGCTGGGATTGTTGACTTTGTGTGCTGGGATTGTTGACTATGTGTGCTGGGATTGTTGACTTTGTGTGCTGGGATTGTTGACTTTGTGTGGTAGGATTGTTGACTTTGTCTGCTGGGATTGTTGACTTTGTGTGGTAGGATTGTTGACTTTGTCTGCTGGGATTGTTGACTTTGTGTACTGGGATTGTTGACTTTGTGTGCTGGGATTGTTGACTTTTTGGGCTGGGATTGTTGACTGTGTGCTGGGATTGTTGACTATGTGTAGTGGGATTGTTGACTTTGTGTGCTGGAATTGTTGACTATGTGTGCTGGGATTGTTGACTTTGTGTGCTGGGATTGTTGACTTTGTGTGGTAGGATTGTTGACTTTGTGTGCTGGGATTGTTGACTTTGTGTGCTGGGATTGTTGACTTTGTGTGGTAGGATTGTTGACTTTTTGGGCTGGGATTGTTGACTTTGTGTGCTGGGATTGTTGACTTTGTGTGCTGGGATTGTTGACTTTGTGTGGTAGGATTGTTGACTTTGTCTGCTGGGATTGTTGACTTTGTGTGCTGGGATTGTTGACTTTGTGTGCTGGGATTGTTGACTTTGTGTGCTGGGATTGTTGACTTTGTGTGCTGGGATTGTTGACTTTGTGTGGTAGGATTGTTGACTTTTTGGGCTGGGATTGTTGACTTTGTGTGCTGGGATTGTTGACTTTGTGTGCTGGGATTGTTGACTTTGTGTGGTAGGATTGTTGACTTTGTCTGCTGGGATTGTTGACTTTGTGTGCTGGGATTGTTGACTTTGTGTGCTGGGATTGTTGACTATGTGTAGTGGGATTGTTGACTTTGTGTGCTGGGATTGTTGACTATGTGTGCTGGGATTGTTGACTTTGTGTGCTGGGATTGTTGACTTTGTGTGGTAGGATTGTTGACTTTGTCTGCTGGGATTGTTGACTTTGTGTGGTAGGATTGTTGACTTTGTCTGCTGGGATTGTTGACTTTGTGTGCTGGGATTGTTGACTTTTTGGGCTGGGATTGTTGACTATGTGTGCTGGGATTGTTGACTATGTGTAGTGGGATTGTTGACTTTGTGTGCTGGGATTGTTGACTATGTGTAGTGGGATTGTTGACTTTGTGTGCTGGGATTGTTGACTATGTGTGCTGGGATTGTTGACTTTGTGTGCTGGGATTGTTGACTTTGTGTGGTGGGATTGTTGACTTTGTGTGCTGGGATTGTTGACTTTGTGTGGTAGGATTGTTGACTTTTTGGGCTGGGATTGTTGACTTTGTGTGCTGGGATTGTTGACTTTGTGTGCTGGGATTGTTGACTTTTTGGGCTGGGATTGTTGACTTTGTGTGCTGGGATTGTTGACTTTGTGTGCTGGGATTGTTGACTTTGTGTGCTGGGATTGTTGACTTTGTCTGCTGGGATTGTTGACTTTGTGTGGTAGGATTGTTGACTTTGTCTGCTGGGATTGTTGACTTTGTGTGCTGGGATTGTTGACTTTGTGTGCTGGGATTGTTGACTATGTGTAGTGGGATTGTTGACTTTGTGTGCTGGGATTGTTGACTATGTGTGCTGGGATTGTTGACTTTGTGTGCTGGGATTGTTGACTTTGTGTGGTAGGATTGTTGACTTTGTCTGCTGGGATTGTTGACTTTGTGTGGTAGGATTGTTGACTTTGTCTGCTGGGATTGTTGACTTTGTGTGCTGGGATTGTTGACTTTGTGTGCTGGGATTGTTGACTTTTTGGGCTGGGATTGTTGACTATGTGTGCTGGGATTGTTGACTATGTGTAGTGGGATTGTTGACTTTGTGTGCTGGGATTGTTGACTTTGTGTGCTGGGATTGTTGACTATGTGTGCTGGGATTGTTGACTTTGTGTGCTGGGATTGTTGACTTTGTGTGCTGGGATTGTTGACTTTGTGTGCTGGGATTGTTGACTTTGTGTGGTAGGATTGTTGACTTTTTGGGCTGGGATTGTTGACTTTGTGTGCTGGGATTGTTGACTTTTTGGGCTGGGATTGTTGACTATGTGTGCTGGGATTGTTGACTATGTGTAGTGGGATTATTGACTTTGTGTGCTGGGATTGTTGACTATGTGTGCTGGGATTGTTGACTTTGTGTGCTGGGATTGTTGACTTTGTGTGGTAGGATTGTTGACTTTGTGTGGTAGGATTGTTGACTTTGTCTGCTGGGATTGTTGACTTTGTGTGGTAGGATTGTTGACTTTGTCTGCTGGGATTGTTGACTTTGTGTGCTGGGATTGTTGACTTTGTGGGCTGGGATTGTTGACTTTGTGGGCTGGGATTGTTGACTTTGTGTGCTGGGATTGTTGTCTTTGTGTGGACTTTGTGCAGTATTACAGTCATATCTCGTGTACAGTAGAGTGCGCTGTGTGCGCTGTAGTAGGTCGGCGTTGTGTGCAGACCATCTGTAGGCCCGGATAATCCTCATTAGTAGATTAGAGAGAGGAGAAGTGGAGCAACACAGTCACATCTTCTGTTGAAATATCACTTCAGTGTTTGGAAGATTTTGGACTGTAAGTGTTTTTGGATGGATGATGGGACTGATGGATGTGGTTTGGTTTTTGAGGATTTCTACAATGACAGTTATGTGTTGAGATTTTATTGTGATGGACAGAATTACAGTGTTTTTCCATGAAGGGTGTGAGCTTTTATTGTGTAAAGAAAAAGTGAAATTTTATTTTATTTTGAAGACATGCTTTTTCAATGAAGAACTGAGCATGTTTGGGACATGTGTTGTGAGCAAGTGTGAAAGATTTCACTATTATTACTTATTTATATTTTTTTCTAAACAAAATTCTGGCTGTGGATTCTTCACTGAAGGAGTAGACAAAAATATTTATGTAGTTATTAATTAATTAATATATTTATTTATGTTCTTATTTATTGTAAATTTGAAGAATTAACAATCTTTTGTGACTTTTTGTTTGAGAAACATTTCATTTTGTGGACTAATCTGAAGAATTACAAGTAACATTTGTTTTGAATTTTTCAATTATACTTTTGTTAATTTTGAATTATGGTTTGAATTTTTTTTTTCCACTTTGTTTAAGTGATTGTCTTTTTTTTACAAAATAGTTTTTGGGGGGCATTAATGGTTAAATGTGATGGACTAAAAAATAATTTGTTTCATATAAAATTACAGTTTTACTGTGAAAATTTTTTTTTTTTTAAATCACATGGACTTTTATTCTGAAGAACCAAGAATGTCAATCACCTGTATTTTGCATTAAAGGCGGAGTCAGTCCACCACCAGCTCATCAGCTCTTGGTACAGGATGATTTCTTATGTGGAGTGTCTGGGAGGTGAAGGGGCGGGGCCAGGCGGGGCGGCTCACTGCTGGAAACCCAGTCCCGATGAAGAGCGAGATAAGCTGCTTCCACACAAGATGGCTGCCCTACAGCCCAAGACTGATGGCAGCCTGCGGCGCCGGCTGCTCAAGGCCAAAATGTACCAGCGCCACGATGCTGTCTGGGGACTGAATGCAGGTAGCCCCAGTGGGATGGGCATGTCTCCAGGTGAAAGAAAGCCCCTCCTACCTCACGGTCAGTGTCCTGGGAACAACCCCTGGTTTCTCCACCAGCAGTTCCCACTGCGACCACACAGTCACGTTTTTCTCGAGCCTGACAGAAAATTAGTCTTCACTCCAGAAACGCACAAGAAACCCCTCCCATTGGCTCCACCCTTTCAGATGTCACGCTCCACCTGCCCCATACTCACCCAGCAACGGCGAACAACTTTGTGTCCTGTCACTCCAGAGCCCCGCCGCGGCTACTCCCTGCCCCTTACCTCCATTAGCGCATCACCACCCCCTCTGAAGGAGCGGAAGCAGCTGCCGCAGTACCACTGGTGGTCCACTGGACGAAGCATCTTCAGCTTCACGCACCACAATGTGAAGCACTTGAAACAGGAAGCTACACAATCCTCACCCCTCATACAGAAAGGTAGATTTCCTGGATTGATTCTTTCTTTTTTAACACTATATAGGTAAACTGTTTAAGCTCCTTGTTATTATATCCTAGCATCCCTGAGGTCACTCTGTTTAATCCTGTGAAGTTAAACCAGCCTGTTAGTTATCAGGTCACCTGATTCCAATATGGCTTAGTTTGGTCTTGAAATAGGGCCACCTATAGTGGTCCGGCTGTGTTTAGTTCCTGATCCCAGTGATCCTATTGCAGCTCCATTAGGTTTCAGTTTGGCTGTTTTGGTGATTCCCCTGGTTCAGCCCTGTTTGACAGTGACCCCAGCAGTCTTGGTACCTGGATCTGTTGTGTCTGACTATGTCCACACTGTCTTGCCGTTTCTCTGTTTCTCTGGTCTGAATGGTACCAGACCAGTCAATTCAGTTTATTTATATAACACTAAATCACAAAATAAGTTGCCCCAAGGTGCTTCACCAGGGTATAGTCTAAGTGGTAGCTAAGCAAAAACTCCCTTCAGGAAGAAACTTAAAGCAGACCAGACTTATGGGGTGACCAACTGCTTCTGCCAAACAAGCAATAACAAAGCTCAATGAAACAAAATGCAACAAAGATTTTCAAACATGCAAAAGGCTGAGACCTGCTCTAATTTAGTAACAAAATTAAAATGGACAGAAAAGTAGTTCAGCGCAACACTAATGTTTTAGTCATACAAAAGGGAGAACTGTAAACTGGACTTAAATGGCTGCAGACAATCAGACTGTTTAATCTCAGCAGGAAAATCATTCCACAGAACAGGCGCACAATAAGAAAAGTTCTGTGACCGGCTGACTTCTTTTCAACCTTTGGAACACACAGTATTTTGGCTCCTGAGAACGCAGATCACAGGCTGATATGTAAGATTTAATTAGAGCAGCCAGACAAGGAGCCACTAGTCCAAGAAGCACTTTGTATCTTACTAACAAAACCTTTAAAATGTGACCTCGCAGGGACAGGAAGCCAGTGAAGGGAGGCCAAATTTGGGGTAAAATGGTCAAACCTTCTACTCCTAGTTACAACGATTGTTCCTGGTCTGTTGGTTAATGTCTGATTCCTGTCAGCTTTATTGAATAACAGTTGTTCCTGGTCTGTTGGCGAATGTCTCGTTCCTGTCGGTTTTATCGAGCGACGGATGTTGCCTCTTTGCTTCACTTGTTGACTTTGCAGATTGTCTTCGTCTGCTGAGCTGCAGCCCAGCTCTGGTTCGACCAGGTGTTTGTGGTCAGGAGGAGGAACACGATATCCTGTAGTTGGTGTGGTATCACTTCAGTTGACTTGAAAGGGGTCTTGATGGTGCCTTTGAACCTTGTCCTAGGATGACTATGTTTGTGACTGACATGAACCAAATCCCTGTGAACATGGCCTTGGGATTCTGGACTCATCTCTCTATGATATTGAAGTTTCTGTTGCAGGATCCTGGATTCAGTGATTGTTTTGTTGGCATGATTTGCTATTAAATGCCTTGTTTGTGTAAACAGCTTTTCTTCTCATTGATCAGTCGAGAATTGATCATTTTTAAACGTGTAATCCTTCGGTGATGTAACAGCAGCCTGACCTACTTAGGGTCTTATCTCAGTCTGTCACCTCTAAAGAATTAAACTCATTAATATGAGATGGAGGCAAAGTGAGATGAGCTGTCAGCCACTCCGGTGATTTAATTAGCCGGCCCGAATACTCGGCACACTTTCTGACCAAATCCACCCCAGTTTGTGACAAAGACAATCAAAATATCCTGTCTGAAGCTGAATGAGGAATCAGAGTCTGTGGGTTTGTGATGGTTCTGGATCCAGACGAAGATCCAGGTTTCAGTGATTTCCTGGAGTCGCCCATCAGAAGTGTCTCTGAATGTGGTCCATATGTTGAACTTGCAGAGACGTTCATTGATCTCAGCAGGGACGTTCATGTCTCTGGGTCCTCAGCCTTTGAGATCCAGAGACACCTGGGAAGATGAAGAAGAGCCTTTATTGTCATTGTACATACAACATAATGTGTCCTCTGCACTTAACGGCCCTGATTACAGTTAGACACAATCCAACCACTAGGGGCAGTGGGCAGCCACAGTCCAGTGCCCCGGGACCAACTCCAGATGTAGAGACGCTGCCTTGTTCAGGGGCAGAGAAAGGAGCAGACCCTAAATAATTAGGTTTTTGACTGTGGAAGGAAACCAGAGGAAACCCACACAGAAAGGGCAGGAAGTGATCCCACAACTTTCTTACTGTGAGGCAACAGTGCAAACCACTAATCAATCAATCAATCAATCAATTTTTTTTTTATATAGCGCCAAATCACAACAAACAGTTGCCCCAAGGCGCTTTATATTGTAAGGCAAGGCCATACAATAATGATGTAAAACCCCAACGGTCAAAACGACCCCCTGTGAGCAAGCACTTGGCTACAGTGGGAAGGAAAAACTCCCTTTTAACAGGAAGAAACCTCCAGCAGAACCAGGCTCAGGGAGGGGCAGTCTTCTGCTGGGACTGGTTGGGGCTGAGGGAGAGAACCAGGAAAAAGACATGCTGTGGAGGGGAGCAGAGATCGATCACTAATGATTAAATGCAGAGTGGTGCATACAGAGCAAAAAGAGAAAGAAACAGTGCATCATGGGAACCCCCCAGCAGTCTACGTCTATAGCAGCATAACTAAGGGATGGTTCAGGGTCACCTGATCCAGCCCTAACTATAAGCTTTAGCAAAAAGGAAAGTTTTAAGCCTAATCTTAAAAGTAGAGAGGGTGTCTGTCTCCCTGATCTGAATTGGGAGCTGGTTCCACAGGAGAGGAGCCTGAAAGCTGAAGGCTCTGCCTCCCATTCTACTCTTACAAACCCTAGGAACTACAAGTAAGCCTGCAGTCTGAGAGCGAAGCGCTCTAGTGGGGTGATATGGTACTACGAGGTCCCTAAGATAAGATGGGACCTGATTATTCAAAACCTTATAAGTAAGAAGAAGAATTTTAAATTCTATTCTAGAATTAACAGGAAGCCAATGAAGAGAGGCCAATATGGGTGAGATATGCTCTCTCCTTCTAGTCCCCGTCAGCACTCTAGCTGCAGCATTTTGAATTAACTGAAGGCTTTTTAGGGAACTTTTAGGACAACCTGATAATAATGAATTACAATAGTCCAGCCTAGAGGAAATAAATGCATGAATTAGTTTTTCAGCATCACTCTGAGACAAGACCTTTCTGATTTTAGAGATATTGCGTAAATGCAAAAAAGCAGTCCTACATATTTGTTTAATATGCGCTTTGAATGACATATCCTGATCAAAAATGACTCCAAGATTTCTCACAGTATTACTAGAGGTCAGGGTAATGCCATCCAGAGTAAGGATCTGGTTAGACACCATGTTTCTAAGATTTGTGGGGCCAAGTACAATAACTTCAGTTTTATCTGAGTTTAAAAGCAGGAAATTAGAGGTCATCCATGTCTTTATGTCTGTAAGACAATCCTGCAGTTTAGCTAATTGGTGTGTGTCCTCTGGCTTCATGGATAGATAAAGCTGGGTATCATCTGCGTAACAATGAAAATTTAAGCAATACCGTCTAATAATACTGCCTAAGGGAAGCATATATAAAGTGAATAAAATTGGTCCTAGCACAGAACCTTGTGGAACTCCATAATTAACTTTAGTCTGTGAAGAAGATTCCCCATTTACATGAACAAATTGTAATCTATTAGACAAATATGATTCAAACCACCGCAGCGCAGTGCCTTTAATACCTATGGCATGCTCTAATCTCTGTAATAAAATTTTATGGTCAACAGTATCAAAAGCAGCACTGAGGTCTAACAGAACAAGCACAGAGATGAGTCCACTGTCCGAGGCCATAAGAAGATCATTTGTAACCTTCACTAATGCTGTTTCTGTACTATGATGAATTCTAAAACCTGACTGAAACTCTTCAAATAGACCATTCCTCTGCAGATGATCAGTTAGCTGTTTTACAACTACCCTTTCAAGAATTTTTGAGAGAAAAGGAAGGTTGGAGATTGGCCTATAATTAGCTAAGATAGCTGGGTCAAGTGATGGCTTTTTAAGTAATGGTTTAATTACTGCCACCTTAAAAGCCTGTGGTACATAGCCAACTAACAAAGATAGATTGATCATATTTAAGATCGAAGCATTAAATAATGGTAGGGCTTCCTTGAGCAGCCTGGTAGGAATGGGGTTTAATAAACATGTTGATGGTTTGGATGAAGTAACTAATGAAAATAACTCAGACAGAACAATCGGAGAGAAAGAGTCTAACCAAATACCGGCATCACTGAAAGCAGCCAAAGATAACGATACGTCTTTGGGATGGTTATGAGTAATTTTTTCTCTAATAGTTAAAATTTTGTTAGCAAAGAAAGTCATGAACTCATTACTAGTTAAAGATAATGGAATACTCAGCTCAATAGAGCTCTGACTCTTTGTCAGCCTGGCTACAGTGCTGAAAAGAAACCTGGGGTTGTTCTTATTTTCTTCAATTAGTGATGAGTAGAAAGATGTCCTAGCTTTACGGAGGGCTTTTTTATAGAGCAACAGACTCTTTTTCCAGGCTAAGTGAAGATCTTCTAAATTAGTGAGACGCCATTTCCTCTCCAACTTACGGGTTATCTGCTTTAAGCTACGAGTTTGAGAGTTATACCATGGAGTCAGACACTTCTGATTTAAAGCTCTCTTTTTCAGAGGAGCTACAGCATCCAAAGTTGTCTTCAATGAGGATGTAAAACTATTGACGAGATACTCTATCTCCCTTACAGAGTTTAGGTAGCTACTCTGCACTGTGTTGTTATATGGCATTAGAGAACATAAAGAAGGAATCATATCCTTAAACCTAGTTACAGCGCTTTCTGAAAGACTTCTAGTGTAATGAAACTTATTCCCTACTGCTGGGTAGTCCATCAGAGTAAATGTAAATGTTATTAAAAAATGATCAGACAGAAGGGAGTTTTCAGGGAATACTGTTAAGTCTTCTATTTCCATACCATAAGTCAGAACAAGATCTAAAATATGATTAAAGTGGTGGGTGGACTCATTTACTTTTTGAGCAAAGCCAATAGAGTCTAATAATAGATTAAATGCAGTGTTGAGGCTGTCATTCTCAGCATCTATGTGGATGTTAAAATCGCCCACTATAATTATCTTATCTGAGCTAAGCACTAAGTCAGACAAAAGGTCTGAAAATTCACAGAGAAACTCACAGTAACGACCAGGTGGACGATAGATAATAACAAATAAAACTGGTTTTTGGGACTTCCAATTTGGATGGACAAGACTAAGAGACAAGCTTTCAAATGAATTAAAGCTCTCTCTGGGTTTTTGATTAATTAATAAGCTGGAATGGAAGATTGCTGCTAATCCTCCACCCCGGCCCGTGCTACGAGCATTCTGACAGTTAGTGTGACTCGGGGGTGTTGACTCATTTAAACTAACATATTCATCCTGCTGTAACCAGGTTTCTGTTAGGCAGAATAAATCAATATGTTGATCAATTATTATATCATTTACCAACAGGGACTTAGAAGAGAGAGACCTAATGTTTAATAGACCACATTTAACTGTTTTAGTCTGTGGTGCAGTTGAAGGTGCTATATTATTTTTTCTTTTTGAATTTTTATGCTTAAATAGATTTTTGCTGGTTATTGGTAGTCTGGGAGCAGGCACCGTCTCTACGGGGATGGGGTAATGAGGGGATGGCAGGGGGAGAGAAGCTGCAGAGAGGTGTGTAAGACTACAACTCTGCTTCCTGGTCCCAACCCTGGATAGTCACGGTTTGGAGGATTTAAGAAAATTAGCCAGATTTCTAGAAATGAGAGCTGCTCCATCCAAAGTGGGATGGATGCCGTCTCTCCTAACAAGACCAGGTTTTCCCCAGAAGCTTTGCCAATTATCTATGAAGCCCACTTCATTTTTTGGACACCACTCAGACAGCCAGCAATTCAAGGAGAACATGCGGCTAAACATGCGGCTAATCCACCATGCCACCCTATGGAGTCATCTTATGGAGTCATGAGGTCAAAGGTCAGAGGTGTTTGGTGATGCTGATATCTTTGCAGGAGAATGAAGGTCCAAGTCTTCAGGGTCCTGGTGCTTCTTGTCTGGTTGTCAGACTTGGACTCTAACCAGTGACCTCAGGTGAGGACTGAATGTCTTTGGTCCCAGGTCTCTGTGGAGGATCTTTGGGTCCTGGTGGAATGACTTTGTGTCCAGGGAACGGTTACTTAGTGAGACTCAGATGAGGAGGATCACTGACACTGTGAGGGAACATCAGACACCACATTTAGTCCATGTGGGGAGTTTCTCTGGACAGGATCAAAGACACAGGTGTGGAGGACCACAGAGACTGGAGAAAGTCAAGGACACGCCCACATTTCAACTGACGGTTACTTTGAAGAGGTGTTGATGACCTGGCTGTCTGCCCGGCTGGTTGCCGTCCAGGCCCTGGGGTGGTTCTGCTGTGTGATGTGCAGCTGCAGTGGTCTGAGTAGATATTTTGGAGGTTGTATTTAAAGAGGCTGTGAGGAGCTGAAACGTCCTCAGTTTGTGGAAACTGTCTCTGATGAAGAAGACAGAATAAAAGATGAACACAGCTTCAAAGTGAACGCTTTGACATTTAACCTTCATCACCTACACACACACACACACACACACACACACACACACATAAAGGACACGCATGCGTGCTGGCGTCCTGCCAGCATGGCGTGTGCTGCAGGGTGAGAGACGGAGAGGGGAGGGGGAGGAGAGCAGCGCTGCAGCAGGTCCAGCTGCATCACTGCTGCTGCTGCGTCGCCATGGTTCTGATCGGAGCAGCTTTCAAATCCATCCTGAAGTATCTTCACAGGAGCTCAGGTAGGCGAGCGTAACGTGTTCACCACAGGATGAGAGAGCATCATGTAATTCTGTAGAATCCTTTTTTCCGATTGGCTGCCTAAATGCTTTGCACTTTAGACGGAGTTTGACTTTAAAATGTGTGAGGATTTAAACGCGACCATATACTTTAATCTGCTGCAGCAGTGGACACCTGAGGGTTGCTGGTTCTATTCCCTCTGGGTCAGGACCATGAAAGAGCTGTGTTAGCGCCACTCTTATTAGCAGTGCTGAGGTATCCTTGAGCAAGGCACTGCTCAGTGGGCTTCAGTGTGCAGTAACAGTCAGCATCATAAAATATGACAATGACTGTATGTCCACATGGATGTAGCCCACCTAGGATTCAGGTGTCAGCAGACCGAGGTTTCAGTGGCCAGCAGACCGAGGTTTCAGTGGCCAGCAGACCGAGATTTCAGGGGCCAGCAGACAGAGATTTCAGTGGCCAGCAGACCGAGATTTCAGTGGCCAGCAGACCGAGATTTCAGTGGCCAGCAGACCGAAGTTTCAGGGGCCAGCAGACAGAGATTTCAGTGGCCAGCAGACCGAGATTTCAGGGGCCAGCAGACAGAGATTTCAGTGGCCAGCAGACCGAGATTTCAGTGGCCAGCAGACCGAGATTTCAGTGGCCAGCAGACCGAAGTTTCAGGGGCCAGCAGACCGAAGTTACAGTGGTCAGCAGACCGAAGTTTCAGGGGCCAGCAGACCGAAGTTTCAGGGGCCAGCAGACCGAAGTTTCAGGGGCCAGCAAACCGAAGTTTCAGGGGCCAGCAGACCGAAGTTTCAGGTGCCAGCAGACCGAAGTTTCAGTGGCCAGCAGACCAAAGTTACAGTGGTCAGCAGACCGAAGGTTTCAGTGGCCAGCAGACCGAAGTTTCAGGGGCCAGCAAACCGAAGTTTCAGGGGCCAGCAAACCGAAGTTACAGTGGTCAGCAGACCGAAGTTTCAGGGGCCAGCAGGCCGAAGGTTTCAGGGGCCAGCAAACCGAGATTTCAGTGGCCAGCAGACCGAGATTTCAGTGGCCAGCAGACCGAGATTTCAGGGACCAACAAACCGAAGTTTCAGGGCCCAGCAAACCAAAGTTACAGTGGTCAGCAGGCCAAAGGTTTCAGGGGCCAGCAGACTGAGGTTTCAGGCACCAGCAGACCGAAGTTTCAGGCACCAGCAGACTGAGATTTCAGTGGCTAGCAGACTGAGATTTCAGTGGTCAGCAGACCGAAGTTTCAGGGACCAACAAATCGAAGTTTCAGGGGCCAGCAAACCAAAGTTACAGTGGTCAGCAGACCGAAGTTTCAGGGGCCAGCAGGCCGAAGGTTTCAGGGGGCAGCAGACCAAGGTTTCAGGCACCAGCAGACTGAGATTTCAGTGGTCAGCAGACCGAGATTTCAGGGGTCAGCAGATCGAAGTTTCAGAGGTCACCAGACCGAAGTTTCAGGGGTCACCAAACCGAAGTTTCAGGGGTCACCAAATTGAACTTTCATGGGTCAGCAGACTGAGGTTTCAGTGGTCAACAGACCGAGATTTCAGTGGCCAGCAGACCGAGATTTCAGTGGCCAGCAGACCGAGATTTCAGCGGCCAGCAGACCGAAGTTTCAGGGGCCAGCAAACCGAAATTTCAGGAGCCAGCAAACCGAGATTTCAGTGGTCAGCAGACCGAGATTTCAGGGACCAACAAACCGAAGTTTCAGGGGCCAGCAAACCGAAGTTACAATGGTCAGCAGACCGAAGTTTCAGGGGCCAGCAGGCCGAAGGTTTCAGGGGCCAGCAAACCGAGATTTCAGTGGCCAGCAGACCGAGATTTCAGGGACCAACAAACCGAAGTTTCAGGGGCCAGCAAACCGAAGTTACAATGGTCAGCAGACCGAAGTTTCATGGGCCAGCAGGCCGAAGGTTTCAGGGGCCAGCAAACCGAGATTTCAGTGGCCAGCAAACCGAGATTTCAGTGGCCAGCAGACCGAGATTTCAGTGGTCAGCAGACTGAAGTTTCAGGGACCAACAAACCGAAGTTTCAGGGGCTAGCAAACCAAAGTTACAGTGGCCAGCAGGCCGAAGATTCAGGGGCCAGCAGGCCGAAGATTCAGGGGCCAGCAGGCCGAAGGTTTCAGGGGGCAGCAGACCAAGGTTTCAGGCACCAGCAGACTGAGATTTCAGTGGTCAGCAGACCGAGATTTCAGGGGTCAGCAGATCGAAGTTTCAGAGGTCACCAGACCGAAGTTTCAGGGGTCACCAAACCGAAGTTTCAGGGGTCACCAAATTGAACTTTCATGGGTCAGCAGACTGAGGTTTCAGTGGTCAACAGACCGAGATTTCAGTGGCCAGCAGACCGAGATTTCAGCGGCCAGCAGACCGAGATTTCAGTGGCTAGCAGACCGAAGTTTCAGGGGCCAGCAAACCGAAATTTCAGGAGCCAGCAAACCGAGATTTCAGTGGTCAGCAGACCGAGATTTCAGGGACCAACAAACCGAAGTTTCAGGGGCCAGCAAACCGAAGTTACAATGGTCAGCAGACCAAAGTTTCAGGGGCCAGCAGGCCGAAGGTTTCAGGGGCCAGCAAACCGAGATTTCAGTGGCCAGCAGACCGAGATTTCAGGGACCAACAAACCGAAGTTTCAGGGGCCAGCAAACCGAAGTTACAATGGTCAGCAGACCGAAGTTTCATGGGCCAGCAGGCCGAAGGTTTCAGGGGCCAGCAAACCGACATTTCAGTGGCCAGCAAACCGAGATTTCAGTGGCCAGCAGACCGAGATTTCAGTGGTCAGCAGACTGAAGTTTCAGGGACCAACAAACCGAAGTTTCAGGGGCTAGCAAACCAAAGTTACAGTGGCCAGCAGACCGAAGTTTCAGGGGCCAGCAGGCCGAAGATTTCAGGGGCCAGCAGGCTGAAGGTTTCAGGTACCAGCAGGCCGAAGTTTCAGGCACCAGCAGACTGAGATTTCACTGGTCAGCAGACTGAAGTTTCAGGGGTCAGCAGACTAAGGTTTCAGTGGTCAGCAGACTGAAGTTTCAGAGGTCAGCAGACTGAGGTTACAGTGGTCAGCAGACCGAAGTTCCAGGGGTCAGCAAACCGAAGTTACAGTGGTCAGCAGACTGAGGTTTCAGGGGTCAGCAAACCGAAGTTACAGTGGTCAGCAGACTGAGGTTTCAGGGGTCAGCAGACTGAGGTTTCAGTGGTCAGCATACTGAAGTTACAGTGGTCAGTAGACTGAGGTTTCAGTGGTCAGCAGACTGAAGTTACAGTGGTCAGGAGACTGAGGTTTCAGGGGTCAGCAGACTGAGGTTTCAGTGGTCAGCAGACTGAGGTTTCAGGGGTCAGCAAACCGAAGTTACAGTGGTCAGCAGACTGAGGTTTCAGGGGTCAGCAGACTGAAGTTTCAGTGGTCAGCAGACTGAAGTTACAGTGGTCAGCAGACTGAGGTTTCAGTGGTCAGCAGACTGAGGTTTCAGTGGTCAGCAGACCGAAGTTTCAGGGGCCAGCAGACCGAAGTTTCAGTGGCCAGCAGACCAAAGTTACAGTGGTCAGCAGACCGAAGGTTTCAGTGGTCAGCAGACCGAAGTTTCAGGGGCCAGCAAACCGAAGTTTCAGGGGCCAGCAAACCGAAGTTTCAGTGGTCAGCAGACCGAAGTTTCAGGGGCCAGCAGGCCGAAGGTTTCAGGGGCCAGCAAACCGAGATTTCAGTGGCCAGCAGACTGAGATTTCAGTGGCCAGCAGACCGAGATTTCAGGGACCAACAAACCGAAGTTTCAGGGCCCAGCAAACCAAAGTTACAGTGGTCAGCAGGCCAAAGGTTTCAGGGGCCAGCAGACTGAGGTTTCAGGCACCAGCAGACCGAAGTTTCAGGCACCAGCAGACTGAGATTTCAGTGGCTAGCAGACTGAGATTTCAGTGGCCAGCAGACCGAGATTTCAGTGGTCAGCAGACCGAAGTTTCAGGGACCAACAAACCGAAGTTTCAGGGGCCAGCAAACCAAAGTTACAGTGGTCAGCAGACCGAAGTTTCAGGGGCCAGCAGGCCGAAGGTTTCAGGGGGCAGCAGACCAAGGTTTCAGGCACCAGCAGACTGAGATTTCAGTGGTCAGCAGACCGAGATTTCAGGGGTCAGCAGATCGAAGTTTCAGAGGTCACCAGACCGAAGTTTCAGGGGTCACCAAACCGAAGTTTCAGGGGTCACCAAACCGAAGTTTCATGGGTCAGCAGACTGAGGTTTCAGTGGTCAACAGACCGAGATTTCAGTGGCCAGCAGACCGAGATTTCAGCGGCCAGCAGACCGAGATTTCAGTGGTTAGCAGACCGAAGTTTCAGGGGTCAGCAAACCGAAATTTCAGGAGCCAGCAAACCGAGATTTCAGTGGTCAGCAGACCGAGATTTCAGTGGCCAGCAGACCGAGATTTCAGGGACCAACAAACCGAAGTTTCAGGGGCCAGCAAACCGAAGTTACAATGGTCAGCAGACCGAAGTTTCAGGGGCCAGCAGGCCGAAGGTTTCAGGGGCCAGCAAACCGAGATTTCAGTGGCCAGCAGACCGAGATTTCAGGGACCAACAAACCGAAGTTTCAGGGGCCAGCAAACCGAAGTTACAATGGTCAGCAGACCGAAGTTTCATGGGCCAGCAGGCCGAAGGTTTCAGGGGCCAGCAAACCGAGATTTCAGGGGCCAGCAAACCGAGATTTCAGTGGCCAGCAGACCGAGATTTCAGTGGTCAGCAGACTGAAGTTTCAGGGACCAACAAACCGAAGTTTCAGGGGCTAGCAAACCAAAGTTACAGTGGCCAGCAGACCGAAGTTTCAGGGGCCAGCAGGCCGAAGATTTCAGGGGCCAGCAGGCTGAAGGTTTCAGGTACCAGCAGGCCGAAGTTTCAGGCACCAGCAGACTGAGATTTCACTGGTCAGCAGACTGATGTTTCAGGGGTCAGCAGACTAAGGTTTCAGTGGTCAGCAGACTGAAGTTTCAGAGGTCAGCAGACTGAGGTTACAGTGGTCAGCAGACCGAAGTTCCAGGGGTCAGCAAACCGAAGTTACAGTGGTCAGCAGACTGAGGTTTCAGGGGTCAGCAGACTGAGGTTTCAGTGGTCAGCATACTGAAGTTACAGTGGTCAGTAGACTGAGGTTTCAGTGGTCAGCAGACTGAAGTTACAGTGGTCAGTAGACTGAGGTTTCAGGGGTCAGCAGACTGAGGTTTCAGTGGTCAGCAGACTGAGGTTTCAGGGGTCAGCAAACCGAAGTTACAGTGGTCAGCAGACTGAGGTTTCAGGGGTCAGCAGACTGAGGTTTCAGTGGTCAGCAGACTGAAGTTACAGTGGTCAGCAGACTGAGGTTTCAGGGGTCAGCAGACTGAGGTTTCAGGGGTCAGCAAACCGAAGTTACAGTGGTCAGTAGACTGAAGTTTCAGGGGTCAGCAAACCGAAGTTACAGTGGTCAGCAGACTGAGGTTTCAGGGGTCAGCAGACTGAAGTTTCAGTGGTCAGCAGACTGAAGTTACAGTGGTCAGCAGACTGAGGTTTCAGGGGTCAGCAGACTGAGGTTTCAGTGGTCAGCAGACTGAGGTTTCAGGGGTCAGCAGACTGAGGTTTCAGTGGTCAGCAGACCGAAGTTTCAGGGGCCAGCAGACCGAAGTTTCAGGGGCCAGCAGACCGAAGTTTCAGGGGCCAGCAGACCAAAGTTACAGTGGTCAGCAGACCGAAGGTTTCAGTGGCCAGCAGACCGAAGTTTCAGGGGCCAGCAAACCGAAGTTTCAGGGGCCAGCAAACCGAAGTTTCAGTGGTCAGCAGACCGAAGTTTCAGGGGCCAGCAGGCCGAAGGTTTCAGGGGCCAGCAAACCGAGATTTCAGTGGCCAGCAGACCGAGATTTCAGTGGCCAGCAGACCGAGATTTCAGGGACCAACAAACCGAAGTTTCAGGGCCCAGCAAACCAAAGTTACAGTGGTCAGCAGGCCAAAGGTTTCAGGGGCCAGCAGACTGAGGTTTCAGGCACCAGCAGACCGAAGTTTCAGGCACCAGCAGACTGAGATTTCAGTGGCTAGCAGACTGAGATTTCAGTGGTCAGCAGACCGAAGTTTCAGGGACCAACAAACCGAAGTTTCAGGGGCCAGCAAACCAAAGTTACAGTGGTCAGCAGACCGAAGTTTCAGGGGCCAGCAGGCCGAAGGTTTCAGGGGGCAGCAGACCAAGGTTTCAGGCACCAGCAGACTGAGATTTCAGTGGTCAGCAGACCGAGATTTCAGGGGTCAGCAGATCGAAGTTTCAGAGGTCACCAGACCGAAGTTTCAGGGGTCACCAAACCGAAGTTTCAGGGGTCACCAAATTGAACTTTCATGGGTCAGCAGACTGAGGTTTCAGTGGTCAACAGACCGAGATTTCAGTGGCCAGCAGACCGAGATTTCAGCGGCCAGCAGACCGAGATTTCAGTGGCTAGCAGACCGAAGTTTCAGGGGCCAGCAAACCGAAATTTCAGGAGCCAGCAAACCGAGATTTCAGTGGTCAGCAGACCGAGATTTCAGTGGCCAGCAGACCGAGATTTCAGGGACCAACAAACTGAAGTTTCAGGGGCCAGCAAGCCGAAGTTACAATGGTCAGCAGACCGAAGTTTCAGGGGCCAGCAGGCCGAAGGTTTCAGGGGCCAGCAAACCGAGATTTCAGTGGCCAGCAGACCGAGATTTCAGTGGCCAGCAGACCGAGATTTCAGGGACCAACAAACCGAAGTTTCAGGGGCCAGCAAACCGAAGTTACAATGGTCAGCAGACCGAAGTTTCAGGGGCCAGCAGGCCGAAGGTTTCAGGGGCCAGCAAACCGAGATTTCAGTGGCCAGCAAACCGAGATTTCAGTGGCCAGCAGACCGAGATTTCAGTGGTCAGCAGACCGAAGTTTCAGGGACCAACAAACCGAAGTTTCAGGGGCTAGCAAACCAAAGTTACAGTGGCCAGCAGACCGAAGTTTCAGGGGCCAGCAGACCGAAGTTTCAGGGGCCAGCAAGCCGAAGTTTCAGGGGCCAGCAAACCGAAGTTACAGTGGTCAGCAGACCGAAGTTTCAGGGGCCAGCAGGCCGAAGGTTTCAGGGGCCAGCAAACCGAGATTTCAGTGGCCAGCAGACCGAGATTTCAGTGGCCAGCAGACCGAGATTTCAGGGACCAACAAACCTAAGTTTCAGGGCCCAGCAAACCAAAGTTACAGTGGTCAGCAGGCCAAAGGTTTCAGGGGCCAGCAGACTGAGGTTTCAGGCACCAGCAGACCGAAGTTTCAGGCACCAGCAGACTGAGATTTCAGTGGCTAGCAGACTGAGATTTCAGTGGCCAGCAGACCGAGATTTCAGTGGTCAGCAGACCGAAGTTTCAGGGACCAACAAACCGAAGTTTCAGGGGCCAGCAAACCAAAGTTACAGTGGTCAGCAGACCGAAGTTTCAGGGGCCAGCAGGCCGAAGGTTTTCAGGGGGCAGCAGACCAAGGTTTCAGGCACCAGCAGACTGAGATTTCAGTGGTCAGCAGACCGAGATTTCAGGGGTCAGCAGATCGAAGTTTCAGAGGTCACCAGACCGAAGTTTCAGGGGTCACCAAACCGAAGTTTCAGGGGTCACTGGTCTCTGTGGAGGATCTTGGGTCCTGGTGGAATGACTTTGTGTCCAGGGAACGGTTACTTAGTGAGACTCAGATGAGGAGGATCACTGACACTGTGAGGGAACATCAGACACCACATTTAGTCCATGTGGGGAGTTTCTCTGGACAGGATCAAAGACACAGGTGTGGAGGACCACAGAGACTGGAGAAAGTCAAGGACACGCCCACATTTCAACTGACGGTTACTTTGAAGAGGTGTTGATGACCTGGCTGTCTGCCCGGCTGGTTGCCGTCCAGGCCCTGGGGTGGTTCTGCTGTGTGATGTGCAGCTGCAGTGGTCTGAGTAGATATTTTGGAGGTTGTATTTAAAGAGGCTGTGAGGAGCTGAAACGTCCTCAGTTTGTGGAAACTGTCTCTGATGAAGAAGACAGAATAAAAGATGAACACAGCTTCAAAGTGAACGCTTTGACATTTAACCTTCATCACCTACACACACACACACACACACACACACACACACACACACACACACATAAAGGACACGCATGCGTGCTGGCGTCCTGCCAGCATGGCGTGTGCTGCAGGGTGAGAGACGGAGAGGGGAGGGGGAGGAGAGCAGCGCTGCAGCAGGTCCAGCTGCATCACTGCTGCTGCTGCTGCGTCGCCATGGTTCTGATCGGAGCAGCTTTCAAATCCATCCTGAAGTATCTTCACAGGAGCTCAGGTAGGCGAGCGTAACGTGTTCACCACAGGATGAGAGAGCATCATGTAATTCTGTAGAATCCTTTTTTCCGATTGGCTGCCTAAATGCTTTGCACTTTAGACGGAGTTTGACTTTAAAATGTGTGAGGATTTAAACGCGACCATATACTTTAATCTGCTGCAGCAGTGGACACCTGAGGGTTGCTGGTTCTATTCCCTCTGGGTCAGGACCATGAAAGAGCTGTGTTAGCGCCACTCTTATTAGCAGTGCTGAGGTATCCTTGAGCAAGGCACTGCTCAGTGGGCTTCAGTGTGCAGTAACAGTCAGCATCATAAATATGACAATGACTGTATGTCCACATGGATGTAGCCCACCTAGGCTTCAGGTGTCAGCAGGACCGAGGTTTCAGTGGCCAGCAGACCGAGGTTTCAGTGGCCAGCAGACCGAGATTTCAGGGGCCAGCAGACAGAGATTTCAGTGGCCAGCAGACCGAGATTCAGTGGCCAGCAGACCGAGATTTCAGTGGCCAGCAGACCGAAGTTTCAGGGGCCAGCGACAGAGATTTCAGTGGCCAGCAGGACCGAGATTTCAGGGGCCAGCAGACAGAGATTTCAGTGGCCAGCAGACCGAGATTTCAGTGGCCAGCAGACCGAGATTTCAGTGGCCAGCAGACCGAAGTTTCAGGGGCCAGCAGACCGAAGTTACAGTGGTCAGCAGACCGAAGTTTCAGGGGCCAGCATACCGAAGTTTCAGGGGCCAGCAGACCGAAGTCTCAGGGGCCAGCAAACCGAAGTTTCAGGGGCCAGCAGACCGAAGTTTCAGGGGCCAGCAGACCGAAGTTTCAGTGGCCAGCAGACCAAAGTTACAGTGGTCAGCAGACCGAAGGTTTCAGTGGCCAGCAGACCGAAGTTTCAGGGGCCAGCAAACCGAAGTTTCAGGGGCCAGCAAACCGAAGTTACAGTGGTCAGCAGACCGAAGTTTCAGGGGGCCAGCAGGCCGAAGGTTCAGGGGCCAGCAAACCGAGATTTCAGTGGCCAGCAGACCGAGATTTCAGTGGCCAGCAGACCGAGATTTCAGGGACCAACAAACCGAAGTTTCAGGGCCCAGCAAACCAAAGTTACAGTGGTCAGCAGGCCAAAGTTTCAGGGGCCAGCAGACTGAGGTTTCAGGCACCAGCAGACCGCAGTTTCAGGCACCAGCAGACTGAGATTTCAGTGGCTAGCAGACCGAGATTTCAGTGGTCAGCAGAGCGAAGTTTCAGGGACCAACAAACCGAAGTTTCAGGGGCCAGCAAACCAAAGTTACAGTGGTCAGCAGACCGAAGTTTCAGGGGGCCAGCAGGCCGAAGGTTCAGGGGGCAGCAGACCAAGGTTCAGGCACCAGCAGACTGAGATTTCAGTGGTCAGCAGACCGAGATTTCAGGGGTCAGCAGATCGAAGTTTCAGAGTCACCAGACCGAAGTTTCAGGGGTCACCAAACCGAAGTTTCAGGGGTCACCAAATTGAACTTTCATGGGTCAGCAGACTGAGGTTTTCAGTGGCAACAGACCGAGATTTCAGTGGCCAGCAGACGCGATTTCAGCGGCCAGCAGACCGAGATTTCAGCGGCCAGCAGACCGAAGTTTCAGGGGGCCATCAAACCGAAATTTCAGGAGCCAGCAAACCGAGATTTCAGTGGTCAGCAGACCGAGATTTCAGGGACCAACAAAACCGAAGTTTCAGGGGCCAGCAAACCGAAGTTACAATGGTAGCAGACCGAAGTTTCAGGGGCCAGCAGGCCCGAAGGTTTCAGGGGCCAGCAAACCGAGATTTCAGTGGCCAGCAGGACCGAGATTTCAGGGACCAACAAACGAAAGTTCAGGGGCCAGCAAACCGAAGTTACAATGGTCAGCAGACCGAAGTTTCATGGGCCAGCAGGCCGAAGGTTTCAGGGGCCAGCAAACCGAGATTTCAGTGGCCAGCAAACCGAGATTTCAGTGGCCAGCAGACCGAGATTTCAGTGGTCAGCAGACTGAAGTTTCAGGGACCAACAAACCGAAGTTTCAGGGGCTAGCAAACCAAGTTACAGTGGCCAGCAGGCCGAAGATTCAGGGGCCAGCAGGCCAAAGATTCAGGGGCCAGCAGGCCGAAGGTTTCAGGGGGCAGCAGACCAAGGTTTCAGGCACCAGACTGAGATTTCAGTGGTCAGCAGACCGAGATTTCAGGGGTCAGCAGATCGAAGTTTCAGAGGTCACCAGACCGAAGTTCAGGGGTCACCAAACCGAAGTTTCAGGGTCACCAAATTGAACTTTCATGGGTCAGCAGACTGAGGTTTCAGTGGTCACAGACCGAGATTTCAGTGGCCAGCAGACCGAGATTTCAGCGGCCAGCAGACCGAGATTTCAGTGGCTAGCAGACCGAAGTTTCAGGGGCCAGCAAACCGAAATTTCAGGAGCCAGCAAACCGAGATTTCAGTGGTCAGCAGACCGAGATTTCAGTGGCCAGCAACGAGATTTCAGGGACCAACAAACTGAAGTTTCAGGGGCCAGCAAGCCGAAGTTACAATGGTCAGCAGACCGAAGTTTCAGGGGCCAGCAGGCCGAAGGTTTCAGGGGCCAGCAAACCGAGATTTCGTGGCCAGCAGACCGAGATTTCAGTGGCCAGCAGACCGAGATTTCAGGGACCAAACCAACCGAAGTTTCAGGGCCAGCAAACCGAAGTTACAATGGTCAGCAGACCGAAGTTTCAGGGGCCAGCAGGCCGAAGGTTTCAGGGGCCAGCAAACCGAGATTTCAGTGGCCAGCAAACCGATTTCAGTGGCCAGCAGACCGAGATTTCAGTGGTCAGCAGACCGAATTTCAGGGACCAACAAACCGAAGTTTCAGGGGCTAGCAAACCAAAGTTACAGTGGCCAGCAGACCGAAGTTTCAGGGCCAGCAGACCGAAGTTTCAGGGGCCAGCAAACCGAAGTTTCAGGGGCCAGCAAACCGAAGTTACAGTGGTCAGCAGACCGAAGTTTCAGGGGCCAGCAGGCCGAAGTTTCAGGGGCCAGCAAACCGAGATTTCAGTGTCCAGCAACGATTCAGTGCCAGCAGACCGAGATTTCAGGGACCAACAAACCGAAGTTTCAGGCCCAGCAAACCAAAGTTACAGTGGTCAGCAGCCAAAGGTTTCAGGGGCCAGCAGACTGAGGTTTCAGGCACCAGCAACCGAAGTTTCAGGCACAGCAGACTGAGATTTCAGTGGCTACAGACTGAGATTTCAGTGGCCAGCAGACCGAGATTTCAGTGGTCAGCAGACCGAAGTTTCAGGGACCAACAAACCGAAGTTTCAGGGGCCAGCAAACCAAAGTTACAGTGGTCAGCAGACCGAAGTTTCAGGGGCCAGCAGGCCGAAGTTTCAGGGGCAGCAGACCAAGGTTTCAGGCACCAGCAGACTGAGATTTCAGTGGTCAGCAGACCGAGATTTCAGGGGTCAGCAGATCGAAGTTTCAGAGGTCACCAGACCGAAGTTTCAGGGGTCACCAAACCGAAGTTTCAGGGGTCCACAATGAACTTTCATGGTCAGCAGACTGAGGTTTCAGTGGTCAACAGACCGAGATTTCAGTGGCCAGCAGACCGAGATTTCAGCGGCCAGCAGACCGATTTCAGTGGCTAGCAAACCGAAGTTTCAGGGGCCAGCAAACCGAAATTTCAGGAGCCAGCAAACCGAGATTTCAGTGTCACAGACCGAGATTTCAGGGACCAACAAACTGAAGTTTCAGGGGCCAGCAAACCGAAGTTACAATGGTCAGCAGACCGAAGTTTCAGGGGCCAGCAGCCGAAGGTTTCAGGGGCCAGCAAACCGAGATTTCAGTGGCCAGCAGACCGAGATTTCAGTGGCCAGCACCGAGATTTCAGGGACAACAAACCGAAGTTTCAGGGGCCAGCAAACCGAAGTTACAATGGTCAGCAGACCGAAGTTTCAGGGCCAGCAGGCCGAAGGTTTCAGGGGCCAGCAAACCGAGATTTCAGTGGCCAGCAACCGAGATTTCAGTGGCCAGCAGACCAAGATTTCAGTGGTCAGCAGACCGAAGTTTCAGGGACCAACAAACCGAAGTTTCAGGGCAGCAAACCAAAGTTACAGTGGCCAGCAGACCGAAGTTTCAGGGCCAGCAGGCCGAAGATTTCAGGGGCCAGCAGGCTGAAGGTTTCAGGCGCCAGCAGGCCGAAGTTTCAGGCACCAGCAGACTGATTTCACTGGTCAGCAGACTGAAGTTTCAGGGGTCACAACTAAGGTTTCAGTGGTCAGCAGACTGAAGTTTCAGAGGTCAGCAGACTGAGGTTACAGTGGTCAGCAGACCGAAGTTCAGGGGTCAGCAAACCGAAGTTACAGTGGTCAGCAGACTGAGGTTTCAGGGTCAGCAAACCGAAGTTACAGTGGTCAGCAGACTGAGGTTTCAGGGTCAGCAGACTGAGGTTTCAGTGGTCAGCATACTGAAGTTACAGGGTCATAGACTGAGGTTTCAGTGGTCGCAGACTGAAGTTACAGTGGTCAGTATACCAAAGTTTCAGGGTCAGCAAACCGAAGTTACAGTGGTCAGCAGACTGAGGTTTAGGGGGCAGCAGACTGAGGTTTCAGTGTCAGCAGACGAAGTTACAGTGGTCAGCAGACTGAGGTTTTCAGGGGTCAGCAGACTGAGGTTTCAGTGGTCAGCAGACTGAAGTTACAGTGGTCAGCAGACTGAGGTTTCAGGGGTCAGCAGACTGAGGTTTCAGTGGTCAGCAGACTGAAGTTCGTGGTCAGCAGACTGAGGTTTCAGGGTCAGCAGACTGAGGTTTCAGTGGTCAGCAGACTGAGTTACAGTGGTCAGCAGACTGAGGTTCAGGGTCATCAGACTGAGGTTTCAGTGGTCAGCAGACAGCGCACAATAAGAAAAGTTCTGTGACCGGCTGACTTCTTTTCAACCTTTTGGACACACAGTATTTTGGCTCCTGAGAACGCAGATCACAGGCTGATATGTAAGATTTAATTAGAGCAGCCAGACAAGGAGCCACTAGTCCAGAAGAGCACTTTGTATCTTACTAACAAAACCTTTAAAATGTGACCTCGCAGGGACAGGAAGCCAGTGAAGGGAGGCCAAATTTGGGGGGAAAATGGTCAACCTTCTACTCCTAGTTACAACGATTGTTCCTGGTCTGTTGGTTAATGTCATGATTACCCTGTCAGCTTTATTGAATAACAGTTGTTCCTGGTCTGTTGGCGAATGTTCTCGTTCCTGTCGGTTTTATCGAGCGACGGATGTTGCCTCTTTGCTTCACTTGTTGACTTTGCAGATTGTCTTCGTCTGCTGAGCTGCAGCCCAGCTCTGGTTCGACCAGGTGTTTGTGGTCAGGAGGAGGAACACGATATCCTGTAGTTGGTGTGGTATCACTTCAGTTGACTTGAAAGGGGTCTTGATGGTGCCTTTGAAACCTTGTCCTAGGATGACTATGTTTGTGACTGACATGAACCAAATCCCTGTG
Organism: Thalassophryne amazonica; assembly: GCF_902500255.1. Lineage (NCBI taxonomy): Eukaryota > Metazoa > Chordata > Actinopteri > Batrachoidiformes > Batrachoididae > Thalassophryne > Thalassophryne amazonica. The sequence continues at coordinate 172,145,255 of NC_047103.1, forward strand.
AACATGGCCTTGGGATTCTGGATCATCTCTCTATGATATTGAAGTTTCTGTTGCAGGATCCTGGATTCAGTGATTGTTTTGTTGGCATGATTTGCTATTAAATGCCTTGTTTGTGTAAACAGCTTTTCTTCTCATTGATCAGTCGAGAATTGATCATTTTAAACGTTGTAATCCTCGGTGATGGTAACAGCAGCCTGACCTACTTAGGGTCTTATCTCAGTCTGTCACCTCTAAAGAATTAAACCTCATTAATATGAGATGGAGGCAAAGTGAGATGAGCTGTCAGCCCACTCCGGTGATTTAATCTAGACGGCCCGAATACCGGCACACTTTCTGACCAAATCCACCCCAGTTTGTGACAAAGACAATCAAAATATCCTGTCTGAAGCTGAATGAGGAATCAGAGTCTGTGGGTTTGTGATGGTCTGGATCCAGACGAAGAATCCAGGTTTCAGTGATTTTCCTGGAGTCGCCCATCAGAAGTGTCTCTGAATTGGTCCATATGTTGAACTTGCAGAGACGTTCATTGATCTCAGCAGGGACGTTCATGTCTCTGGGTCCTCAGCCTTTGAGATCCAGAGACACCTGGGAAGATGAAGAAGAGCCTTTATTGTCATTGTACATACAACATAATGTGTCCTCTGCACTTAACGGCCCTGATTACAGTTAGACACAATCCAACCACTAGGGGCAGTGGGCAGCCACAGTCCAGTGCCCCGGGACCAACTCCAGATGTAGAGACGCTGCCTTGTTCAGGGGCAGAGAAAGGAGCAGACCCTAAATAATTAGGTTTTTGACTGTGGAAGGAAACCAGAGGAAACCCACACAGAAAGGGCAGGAAGTGATCCCACAACTTTCTTACTGTGAGGCAACAGTGCAAACCACTAATCAATCAATCAATCAATCAATTTTTTTTTTATATAGCGCCAAATCACAACAAACAGTTGCCCCAAGGCGCTTTATATTGTAAGGCAAGGCCATACAATATGATGTAAAACCCCAACGGTCAAAACGACCCCCTGTGAGCAAGCACTTGGCTACAGTGGGAAGGAAAACTCCCTTTCTAACAGGAAGAAACCTCCAGCAGAACCAGGCTCAGGGAGGGGCAGTCTTCTGCTGGGACTGGTTGGGGCTGAGGGAGAACCAGGAAAAAGACATGCTGTGGAGGGGAGCAGAGATCGATCACTAATGATTAAATGCAGAGTGGTGCATACAGAGCAAAAAGAAAGAAACAGTGCATCATGGGAACCCCCCAGCAGTCTACGTCTATAGCAGCATAACTAAGGGATGGTTCAGGGTCACCTGATCCAGCCCTAACTATAAGCTTTAGCAAAAAGGAAAGTTTTAAGCCTAATCTTAAAAGTAGAGAGGGTGTCTGTCTCCCTGATCTGAATTGGGAGCTGGTTCCACAGGAGAGGAGCCTGAAAGCTGAAGGCTCTGCCTCCCATTCTACTCTTACAAACCCTAGGAACTACAAGTAAGCCTGCAGTCTGAGAGCGAAGCGCTCTATTGGGGATATGGTACTACGAGGTCCCTAAGATAAGATGGGACCTGATTATTCAAAACCTTATAAGTAAGAAGAAGAATTTTAAATTCTATTCTAGAATTAACAGGAAGCCAATGAAGAGAGGCCAATATGGGTGAGATATGCTCTCTCCTTCTAGTCCCCGTCAGCACTCTAGCTGCAGCATTTTGAATTAACTGAAGGCTTTTTAGGGAACTTTTAGGACAACCTGATAATAATGAATTACAATAGTCCAGCCTAGAGGAAATAAATGCATGAATTAGTTTTTCAGCATCACTCTGAGACAAGACCTTTCTGATTTTAGAGATATTGCGTAAATGCAAAAAAGCAGTCCTACATATTTGTTTAATATGCGCTTTGAATGACATATCCTGATCAAAAATGACTCCAAGATTTCTCACAGTATTACTAGAGGTCAGGGTAATGCCATCCAGAGTAAGGATCTGGTTAGACACCATGTTTCTAAGATTTGTGGGGCCAAGTACAATAACTTCAGTTTTATCTGAGTTTAAAAGCAGGAAATTAGAGGTCATCCATGTCTTTATGTCTGTAAGACAATCCTGCAGTTTAGCTAATTGGTGTGTGTCCTCTGGCTTCATGGATAGATAAAGCTGGGTATCATCTGCGTAACAATGAAAATTTAAGCAATACCGTCTAATAATACTGCCTAAGGGAAGCATATATAAAGTGAATAAAATTGGTCCTAGCACAGAACCTTGTGGAACTCCATAATTAACTTTAGTCTGTGAAGAAGATTCCCCATTTACATGAACAAATTGTAATCTATTAGACAAATATGATTCAAACCACCGCAGCGCAGTGCCTTTAATACCTATGGCATGCTCTAATCTCTGTAATAAAATTTTATGGTCAACAGTATCAAAAGCAGCACTGAGGTCTAACAGAACAAGCACAGAGAGAGTCCACTGTCCGAGGCCATAAGGAAGATCATTTGTAACCTTCACTAATGCTGTTTCTGTACTATGATAATTCTAAAACCTGACTGAAACTCTTCAAATAGACCATTCCTCTGCAGATGATCAGTTAGCTGTTTGTACAACTACCCTTTCAAGAATTTTTGATGAGAAAAGGAAGGTTGGAGATTGGCCTATAATTAGCTAAGATAGCTGGGTCAAGTGATGGCTTTTAAGTAATGGTTTAATTACTGCCCCCTTAAAAGCCTGTGTTACATAGCCAACTAACAAAGATAGATTGATCATATTTAAGATCGAAGCATTAAATAATGGTAGGGCTTCCTTGAGCAGCCTGGTAGGAATGGGGTTTAATAAACATGTTGATGGTTTGGATGAAGTAACTAATGAAATAACTCAGACAGAACAATCGGAGAGAAAGAGTCCAAATACCGGCATCACTGAAAGCAGCCAAAGATAACGATACGTCTTTGGGATGGTTATGAGTAATTTTTTCTCTAATAGTTAAAATTTTGTTAGCAAAGAAAGTCATGAACTCATTACTAGTTAAAGATAATGGAATACTCAGCTCAATAGAGCTCTGACTCTTTGTCAGCCTGGCTACAGTGCTGAAAAGAAACCTGGGGTTGTTCTTATTTTCTTCAATTAGTGATGAGTAGAAAGATGTCCTAGCTTTACGGAGGGCTTTTTTATAGCAACAGACTCTTTTTCCAGGCTAAGTGAAGATCTTCTAAATTAGTGAGACGCCATTTCCTCTCCAACTTACGGGTTATCTGCTTTAAGCTACGAGTTTGAGAGTTATACCATGGAGTCAGACACTTCTGATTTAAAGCTCTCTTTTTCAGAGGAGCTACAGCATCCAAAGTTGTCTTCAATGAGGATGTAAAACTATTGACGAGATACTCTATCTCCCTTACAGAGTTTAGGTAGCTACTCTGCACTGTGTTGTTATATGGCATTAGAGACATAAAGAAGGAATCATATCCTTAAACCTAGTTACAGCGCTTTCTGAAAGACTTCTAGTGTAATGAAACTTATTCCCTACTGCTGGGTAGTCCATCAGAGTAAATGTAAATGTTATTAAAAAATGATCAGACAGAAGGGAGTTTTCAGGGAATACTGTTAAGTCTTCTATTTCCATACCATAAGTCAGAACAAGATCTAAAATATGATTAAAGTGGTGGGTGGACTCATTTACTTTTTGAGCAAAGCCAATAGAGTCTAATAATAGATTAAATGCAGTGTTGAGGCTGTCATTCTCAGCATCTATGTGGATGTTAAAATCGCCCACTATAATTATCTTATCTGAGCTAAGCACTAAGTCAGACAAAAGGTCTGAAAATTCACAGAGAAACTCACAGTAACGACCAGGTGGACGATAGATAATAACAAATAAAACTGGTTTTGGGACTTCCAATTTGGATGGACAAGACTAAGAGACAAGCTTTCAAATGAATTAAAGCTCTCTCTGGGTTTTTGATTAATTAATAAGCTGGAATGGAAGATTGCTGCTAATCCTCCACCCCCCCGTGCTACGAGCATTCTGACAGTTAGTGTGACTCGGGGGTGTTGACTCATTTAAACTAACATATTCATCTGCTGTAACCAGGTTTCTGTTAGGCAGAATAAATCAATATGTTGATCAATTATTATATCATTTACCAACAGGGACTTAGAAGAGAGAGACCTAATGTTTAATAGACCACATTTAACTGTTTTAGTCTGTGGTGCAGTTGAAGGTGCTATATTATTTTTTCTTTTTGAATTTTTATGCTTAAATAGATTTTTGCTGGTTATTGGTAGTCTGGGAGCAGGCACCGTCTCTACGGGGATGGGGTAATGAGGGGATGGCAGGGGGAGAGAAGCTGCAGAGAGGTGTGTAAGACTACAACTCTGCTTCCTGGTCCCAACCCTGGATAGTCACGGTTTGGAGGATTTAAGAAAATTAGCCAGATTTCTAGAAATGAGAGCTGCTCCATCCAAAGTGGGATGGATGCCGTCTCTCCTAACAAGACCAGGTTTTCCCCAGAAGCTTTGCCAATTATCTATGAAGCCCACTTCATTTTTTGGACACCACTCAGACAGCCAGCATTCAAGGAGAACATGCGGCTAAACATGCGGCTAATCCACCATGCCACCCTATGGAGTCATCTTATGGAGTCATGAGGTCAAAGGTCAGAGGTGTTTGGTGATGCTGATATCTTTGCAGGAGAATGAAGGTCCAAGTCTTCAGGGTCCTGGTGCTTCTTGTCTGGTTGTCAGACTTGGACTCTAACCAGTGACCTCAGGTGAGGACTGAATGTCTTTGGTCCCAGGTCTCTGTGGAGGATCTTTGGGTCCTGGTGGAATGACTTTGTGTCCAGGGAACGGTTACTTAGTGAGACTCAGATGAGGAGGATCACTGACACTGTGAGGGAACATCAGACACCACATTTAGTCCATGTGGGGAGTTTCTCTGGACAGGATCAAAGACACAGGTGTGGAGGACCACAGAGACTGGAGAAAGTCAAGGACACGCCCACATTTCAACTGACGGTTACTTTGAAGAGGTGTTGATGACCTGGCTGTCTGCCCTGGTTGCCGTCCAGGCCCTGGGGTGGTTCTGCTGTGTGATGTGCAGCTGCAGTGGTCTGAGTAGATATTTTGGAGGTTGTATTTAAAGAGGCTGTGAGGAGCTGAAACGTCCTCAGTTTGTGGAAACTGTCTCTGATGAAGAAGACAGAATAAAAGATGAACACAGCTTCAAAGTGAACGCTTTGACATTTAACCTTCATCACCTACACACACACACACACACACACACACACACATAAAGGACACGCATGCGTGCTGGCGTCCTGCCAGCATGGCGTGTGCTGCAGGGTGAGAGACGGAGAGGGGAGGGGGAGGAGAGCAGCGCTGCAGCAGGTCCAGCCTGCATCACTGCTGCTGCTGCGTCGCACATGGTTAATGATCGGAGCAGCTTTCAAATCCATCCTGAAGTATCTTCACAGGAGCTCAGGTAGGCGAGCGTAACGTGTTCACCACAGGATGAGAGAGCATCAGGTAATTCTGTAGAATCCTTTTTTCCGATTGGCTGCCTAAATGCCTTTGCACTTTAGACGGAGTTTGACTTTAAAATGTGTGCGGATTTAAACGCGACCATATACTTTAATCTGCTGCCAGCAGTGGACACCTGAGGGTTGCTGGTTCTATTCCCTCTGGGTCAGGACCATGAAAGAGCGTGTTAGCGCCACTCTTATTAGCAGTGCTGAGGTATCCTTGAGCAAGGCACTGCTCAGTGGGCTTCAGTGTGCAGTAAACCAGCATCATAAAATATGACAATGACTGTATGTCCACATGGATGTAGCCCACTAGGATTCAGGTGTCAGCAGACCGAGGTTTCAGTGGCCAGCAGACCGAGGTTCAGTGGCCAGCAGACCGAGATTTCAGGGGCCAGCAGACAGAGATTTCAGTGGCAGCAGCAGACCGAGATTTCAGTGGCCAGCAGACCGAGATTTCAGTGGCCAGCAGACCGAAGTTTCAGGGGCCAGCAGACAGAGATTTCAGTGGCCAGCAGACCGAGATTTCAGGGGCCAGCAGACAGAGATTTCAGTGGCCAGCAGACCGAGATTTCAGTGGCCAGCAGACCGAGATTTCAGTGGCCAGCAGACCGAAGTTTCAGGGCCAGCAGACCGAAGTTACAGTGGTCAGCAGACCGAAGTTTCAGGGCCAGCAGACGCGAAGTTTCAGGGGCCAGCAGACCGAAGTTTCAGGGGCCAGCAAACCGAAGTTTCAGGGGCCAGCAGACCGAAGTTTCAGGTGCCAGCAGACCGAAGTTTCAGTGGCCAGCAGACCAAGTTACAGTGGTCAGCAGACCGAAGGTTTCAGTGGCCAGCAGACCGAAGTTCAGGGGCCAGCAAACCGAAGTTTCAGGGGCCAGCAAACCGAAGTTACAGTGGTCAGCAGACCGAAGTTTCAGGGCCAGCAGAAGCCGAAGGTTTCAGGGGCCAGCAAACCGAGATTTCAGTGGCCAGCAGACCGAGTTCAGTGGCCGCAGACCGAGATTTCAGGGACCAACAAACCGAAGTTTCAGGGCCCAGCAAACCAAAGTTACAGTGGTCAGCAGGCAAAGGTTTCAGGGGCCAGCAGACTGAGGTTTCAGGCACCAGCAGACCGAAGTTTCAGGCACCAGCAGACTGAGATTTCAGTGGCTAGCAGACTGAGATTTCAGTGGTCAGCAGACCGAAGTTTCAGGCGACCAACAAATCGAAGTTTCAGGGGCCAGCAAACCAAAGTTACAGTGTCAGCAGACCGAAGTTTCAGGGGCCAGCAGGCCTGAAGGTTTCAGGGGGCACAGACCAAGGTTTCAGGGCACCAGCAGACTGCGATTTCAGTGGTCAGCAGACCGAGATTTCAGGGGTCGCAGATCGAAGTTTTCAGAGTCACCAGACCGAAGTTTCAGGGTCACCAAACCGAAGTTTCAGGGGTCCCCAAATTGAACTTTCATTGGGTCAGCAGACTGAGGTTTCAGTGGTCAACAGACCGAGATTTCAGTGGCCAGCAGACCGAGATTTCAGTGGCCAGCAGACCGAGATTTTCAGCGGCCAGCAGACCCGAAGTTTCAGGGGCCAGCAAACCGAAATTTCAGGAGCAGCAAACCGAGATTCAGTGGTCAGCAGACCGAGATTTCAGGGACCAACAAACCGAAGTTTCAGGGGCCAGCAAACGACGAAGTTACAATGGTCAGCAGACCGAAGTTTCAGGGGCCAGCAGGCCGAAGGTTTCAGGGGCCAGCAAACCGAGATTTCAGTGGCCAGCAGACCGAGATTTCAGGGGACCAACAAACCGAAGTTTCAGGGGCCAGCAACCGAAGTTACATGGTCAGCAGACCGAAGTTTCATGGGCCAGCAGGCCGAAGGTTTCAGGGGCCAGCAAACCGAATTTCAGTGGCCAGCAACCGAGATTTCAGTGGCCAGCAGACCGAGATTTCAGTGGTCAGCAGACTGAAGTTTCAGGGACCAACAAACCGAAGTTTCAGGGGCTAGCAAACCAAAGTTACAGTGGCCAGCAGGCCGAAGATTCAGGGGCCAGCAGGCCGAAGATTCAGGGGCCAGCAGGCCGAAGATTCAGGGGCCAGCAGGCCGAAGGTTTCAGGGGGCAGCAGACCAAGGTTTCAGGCACCAGCAGACTGAGATTTCAGTGGTCAGCAGACCGAGATTTCAGGGGTCAGCAGATCGAAGTTCAGAGGTCACCAGACCGAAGTTTCAGGGGTCACCAAACCGAAGTTTCAGGGGTCACCAAATTGAACTTTCATGGGTCAGCAGACTGAGGTTTCAGTGGTCAACAGACCGAGATTTCAGTGGCCAGCAGACCGAGATTCAGCGGCCAGCAGACCGAGATTTCAGTGGCTAGCAGACCGAAGTTTCAGGGGCCAGCAAACCGAAATTTCAGGAGCCAGCAAACCGAGATTTCAGTGGTCAGCAGACCGAGATTTCAGGGACCAACAAACCGAAGTTTCAGGGGCCAGCAAACCGAAGTTACATGGTCAGCAGACCAAAGTTTCAGGGGCCAGCAGGCCGAAGGTTCAGGGGCCAGCAAACCGAGATTTCAGTGGCCAGCAGACCGAGATTTCAGGGACCAACAAACCGAAGTTTCAGGGGCCAGCAAACCGAAGTTACAATGGTCAGCAGACCGAAGTTTCATGGGCCAGCAGGCCGAAGGTTTCAGGGGCCAGCAAACCGACATTTCAGTGGCCAGCAAACCGAGATTTCAGTGGCCAGCAGACCGAGATTTCAGTGGTCAGCAGACTGAAGTTTCAGGGACCAACAAACCGAAGTTTCAGGGGCTAGCAAACCAAAGTTACAGTGGCCAGCAGACCGAAGTTTCAGGGGCCAGCAGGCCGAAGATTTCAGGGGCCAGCAGGCTGAAGGTTTCAGGTACCAGCAGTCCGAAGTTTCAGGCACCAGCAGACTGAGATTCACTGGTCAGCAGACTGAAGTTTCAGGGGTCAGCAGACTAAGGTTTCAGTGGTCAGCAGACTGAAGTTTCAGAGGTCAGCAGACTGAGGTTACAGTGGTCAGCAGACCGAAGTTCCAGGGGTCAGCAAACCGAAGTTACAGTGGTCAGCAGACTGAGGTTTCAGGGGTCAGCAAACCGAAGTTACAGTGGTCAGGCAGACTGAGGTTTCAGGGGTCAGCAGACTGAGGTTTCAGTGGTCAGCATACTGAAGTTACAGTGGTCAGTAGACTGAGGTTTCAGTGGTCAGCAGACTGAAGTTACAGTGGTCAGGAGACTGAGGTTTCAGGGGTCAGCAGACTGAGGTTTCAGTGGTCAGCAGACTGAGGTTTCAGGGGTCAGCAAACCGAAGTTACAGTGGTCAGCAGACTGAGGTTTCAGGGGTCAGCAGACTGAAGTTTCAGTGGTCAGCAGACTGAAGTTACAGTGGTCAGCAGACTGAGGTTTCAGTGGTCAGCAGACTGAGGTTTCAGTGGTCAGCAGACCGAAGTTTCAGGGGCCGAGCAGACCGAAGTTTCAGTGGCCAGCAGACCAAAGTTACAGTGGTCAGCAGACCGAAGGTTTCAGTGGTCAGCAGACCGAAGTTTCAGGGGCCAGCAAACCGAAGTTCAGGGGCCAGCAGACCGAAGTTTCAGTGGTCAGCAGACCGAAGTTTCAGGGGCCAGCAGGCCGAAGGTTTCAGGGGCCAGCAAACCGAGATTTCAGTGGCCAGCAGACTGAGATTTCAGTGGCTAGCAGACCGAGATTTCAGGGACCAACAAACCGAAGTTTCAGGGCCCAGCAAACCAAAGTTACAGTGGTCAGCAGGCCAAAGGTTTCAGGGGCCAGCAGACTGAGGTTTCAGGCACCAGCAGACCGAAGTTTCAGGCACCAGCAGACTGAGATTTCAGTGGCTAGCAGACTGAGATTTCAGTGGCCAGCAGACCGAGATTTCAGTGGTCAGCAGACCGAAGTTTCAGGGACCAACAAACCGAAGTTTCAGGGGCCAGCAAACCAAAGTTACAGTGGTCAGCAGACCGAAGTTTCAGGGGCCAGCAGGCCGAAGGTTTCAGGGGGCAGCAGACCAAGGTTTCAGGCACCAGCAGACTGAGATTTCAGTGGTCAGCAGACCGAGATTTCAGGGGTCAGCAGATCGAAGTTTCAGAGGTCACCAGACCGAAGTTTCAGGGGTCACCAAACCGAAGTTTCAGGGGTCACCAAACCGAAGTTTCATGGGTCAGCAGACTGAGGTTTCAGTGGTCAACAGACCGAGATTTCAGTGGCCAGCAGACCGAGATTTCAGCGGCCAGCAGACCGAGATTTCAGTGGTTAGCAGACCGAAGTTTCAGGGGTCAGCAAACCGAAATTTCAGGAGCCAGCAAACCGAGATTTCAGTGGTCAGCAGACCGAGATTTCAGTGGCCAGCAGACCGAGATTTCAGGGACCAACAAACCGAAGTTTCAGGGGCCAGCAAACCGAAGTTACAATGGTCAGCAGACCGAAGTTTCAGGGGCCAGCAGGCCGAAGGTTTCAGGGGCCAGCAAACCGAGATTTCAGTGGCCAGCAGACCGAGATTTCAGGGACCAACAAACCGAAGTTTCAGGGGCCAGCAAACCGAAGTTACAATGGTCAGCAGACCGAAGTTTCATGGGCCAGCAGGCCGAAGGTTTCAGGGGCCAGCAAACCGAGATTTCAGGGGCCAGCAAACCGAGATTTCAGTGGCCAGCAGACCGAGATTTCAGTGGTCAGCAGACTGAAGTTTCAGGGACCAACAAACCGAAGTTTCAGGGGCTAGCAAACCAAAGTTACAGTGGCCAGCAGACCGAAGTTTCAGGGGCCAGCAGGCCGAAGATTTCAGGGGCCAGCAGGCTGAAGGTTTCAGGTACCAGCAGGCCGAAGTTTCAGGCACCAGCAGACTGAGATTTCACTGGTCAGCAGACTGATGTTTCAGGGGTCAGCAGACTAAGGTTTCAGTGGTCAGCAGACTGAAGTTTCAGAGGTCAGCAGACTGAGGTTACAGTGGTCAGCAGACCGAAGTTCCAGGGGTCAGCAAACCGAAGTTACAGTGGTCAGCAGACTGAGGTTTCAGGGGTCAGCAGACTGAGGTTTCAGTGGTCAGCATACTGAAGTTACAGTGGTCAGTAGACTGAGGTTTCAGTGGTCAGCAGACTGAAGTTACAGTGGTCAGTAGACTGAGGTTTCAGGGGTCAGCAGACTGAGGTTTCAGTGGTCAGCAGACTGAGGTTTCAGGGGTCAGCAAACCGAAGTTACAGTGGTCAGCAGACTGAGGTTTCAGGGGTCAGCAGACTGAGGTTTCAGTGGTCAGCAGACTGAAGTTACAGTGGTCAGCAGACTGAGGTTTCAGGGGTCAGCAGACTGAGGTTTCAGGGGTCAGCAAACCGAAGTTACAGTGGTCAGTAGACTGAAGTTTCAGGGGTCAGCAAACCGAAGTTACAGTGGTCAGCAGACTGAGGTTTCAGGGGTCAGCAGACTGAAGTTTCAGTGGTCAGCAGACTGAAGTTACAGTGGTCAGCAGACTGAGGTTTCAGGGGTCAGCAGACTGAGGTTTCAGTGGTCAGCAGACTGAGGTTTCAGGGGTCAGCAGACTGAGGTTTCAGTGGTCAGCAGACCGAAGTTTCAGGGGCCAGCAGACCGAAGTTTCAGGGGCCAGCAGACCGAAGTTTCAGGGGCCAGCAGACCAAAGTTACAGTGGTCAGCAGACCGAAGGTTTCAGTGGCCAGCAGACCGAAGTTTCAGGGGCCAGCAAACCGAAGTTTCAGGGGCCAGCAAACCGAAGTTTCAGTGGTCAGCAGACCGAAGTTTCAGGGGCCAGCAGGCCGAAGGTTTCAGGGGCCAGCAAACCGAGATTTCAGTGGCCAGCAGACCGAGATTTCAGTGGCCAGCAGACCGAGATTTCAGGGACCAACAAACCGAAGTTTCAGGGCCCAGCAAACCAAAGTTACAGTGGTCAGCAGGCCAAAGGTTTCAGGGGCCAGCAGACTGAGGTTTCAGGCACCAGCAGACCGAAGTTTCAGGCACCAGCAGACTGAGATTTCAGTGGCTAGCAGACTGAGATTTCAGTGGTCAGCAGACCGAAGTTTCAGGGACCAACAAACCGAAGTTTCAGGGGCCAGCAAACCAAAGTTACAGTGGTCAGCAGACCGAAGTTTCAGGGGCCAGCAGGCCGAAGGTTTCAGGGGGCAGCAGACCAAGGTTTCAGGCACCAGCAGACTGAGATTTCAGTGGTCAGCAGACCGAGATTTCAGGGGTCAGCAGATCGAAGTTTCAGAGGTCACCAGACCGAAGTTTCAGGGGTCACCAAACCGAAGTTTCAGGGGTCACCAAATTGAACTTCATGGGTCAGCAGACTGAGGTTTCAGTGGTCAACAGACCGAGATTTCAGTGGCCAGCAGACCGAGATTTCAGCGGCCAGCAGACCGAGATTTCAGTGGCTAGCAGACCGAAGTTTCAGGGGCCAGCAAACCGAAATTTCAGGAGCCAGCAAACCGAGATTTCAGTGGTCAGCAGACCGAGATTTCAGTGGCCAGCAGACCGAGATTTCAGGGACCAACAAACTGAAGTTTCAGGGGCCAGCAAGCCGAAGTTACAATGGTCAGCAGACCGAAGTTTCAGGGGCCAGCAGGCCGAAGGTTTCAGGGGCCAGCAAACCGAGATTTCAGTGGCCAGCAGACCGAGATTTCAGTGGCCAGCAGACCGAGATTTCAGGGACCAACAAACCGAAGTTTCAGGGGCCAGCAAACCGAAGTTACAATGGTCAGCAGACCGAAGTTTCAGGGGCCAGCAGGCCGAAGGTTTCAGGGGCCAGCAAACCGAGATTTCAGTGGCCAGCAAACCGAGATTTCAGTGGCCAGCAGACCGAGATTTCAGTGGTCAGCAGACCGAAGTTTCAGGGACCAACAAACCGAAGTTTCAGGGGCTAGCAAACCAAAGTTACAGTGGCCAGCAGACCGAAGTTTCAGGGGCCAGCAGACCGAAGTTTCAGGGGCCAGCAAGCCGAAGTTTCAGGGGCCAGCAAACCGAAGTTACAGTGGTCAGCAGACCGAAGTTTCAGGGGCCAGCAGGCCGAAGGTTTCAGGGGCCAGCAAACCGAGATTTCAGTGGCCAGCAGACCGAGATTTCAGTGGCCAGCAGACCGAGATTTCAGGGACCAACAAACCTAAGTTTCAGGGCCCAGCAAACCAAAGTTACAGTGGTCAGCAGGCCAAAGGTTTCAGGGGCCAGCAGACTGAGGTTTCAGGCACCAGCAGACCGAAGTTTCAGGCACCAGCAGACTGAGATTTCAGTGGCTAGCAGACTGAGATTTCAGTGGCCAGCAGACCGAGATTTCAGTGGTCAGCAGACCGAAGTTTCAGGGACCAACAAACCGAAGTTTCAGGGGCCAGCAAACCAAAGTTACAGTGGTCAGCAGACCGAAGTTTCAGGGGCCAGCAGGCCGAAGGTTTCAGGGGGCAGCAGACCAAGGTTTCAGGCACCAGCAGACTGAGATTTCAGTGGTCAGCAGACCGAGATTTCAGGGGTCAGCAGATCGAAGTTTCAGAGGTCACCAGACCGAAGTTTCAGGGGTCACCAAACCGAAGTTTCAGGGGTCACTGGTCTCTGTGGAGGATCTTTGGGTCCTGGTGGAATGACTTTGTGTCCAGGGAACGGTTACTTAGTGAGACTCAGATGAGGAGGATCACTGACACTGTGAGGGAACATCAGACACCACATTTAGTCCATGTGGGGAGTTTCTCTGGACAGGATCAAAGACACAGGTGTGGAGGACCACAGAGACTGGAGAAAGTCAAGGACACGCCCACATTTCAACTGACGGTTACTTTGAAGAGGTGTTGATGACCTGGCTGTCTGCCCGGCTGGTTGCCGTCCAGGCCCTGGGGTGGTTCTGCTGTGTGATGTGCAGCTGCAGTGGTCTGAGTAGATATTTTGGAGGTTGTATTTAAAGAGGCTGTGAGGAGCTGAAACGTCCTCAGTTTGTGGAAACTGTCTCTGATGAAGAAGACAGAATAAAAGATGAACACAGCTTCAAAGTGAACGCTTTGACATTTAACCTTCATCACCTACACACACACACACACACACACACACACACACACACACACACATAAAGGACACGCATGCGTGCTGGCGTCCTGCCAGCATGGCGTGTGCTGCAGGGTGAGAGACGGAGAGGGGAGGGGGAGGAGAGCAGCGCTGCAGCAGGTCCAGCTGCATCACTGCTGCTGCTGCGTCGCCATGGTTCTGATCGGAGCAGCTTTCAAATCCATCCTGAAGTATCTTCACAGGAGCTCAGGTAGGCGAGCGTAACGTGTTCACCACAGGATGAGAGAGCATCATGTAATTCTGTAGAATCCTTTTTTCCGATTGGCTGCCTAAATGCTTTGCACTTTAGACGGAGTTTGACTTTAAAATGTGTGAGGATTTAAACGCGACCATATACTTTAATCTGCTGCAGCAGTGGACACCTGAGGGTTGCTGGTTCTATTCCCTCTGGGTCAGGACCATGAAAGAGCTGTGTTAGCGCCACTCTTATTAGCAGTGCTGAGGTATCCTTGAGCAAGGCACTGCTCAGTGGGCTTCAGTGTGCAGTAACAGTCAGCATCATAAAATATGACAATGACTGTATGTCCACATGGATGTAGCCCACCTAGGCTTCAGGTGTCAGCAGACCGAGGTTTCAGTGGCCAGCAGACCGAGGTTTCAGTGGCCAGCAGACCGAGATTTCAGGGGCCAGCAGACAGAGATTTCAGTGGCCAGCAGACCGAGATTTCAGTGGCCAGCAGACCGAGATTTCAGTGGCCAGCAGACCGAAGTTTCAGGGGCCAGCAGACAGAGATTTCAGTGGCCAGCAGACCGAGATTTCAGGGGCCAGCAGACAGAGATTTCAGTGGCCAGCAGACCGAGATTTCAGTGGCCAGCAGACCGAGATTTCAGTGGCCAGCAGACCGAAGTTTCAGGGGCCAGCAGACCGAAGTTACAGTGGTCAGCAGACCGAAGTTTCAGGGGCCAGCATACCGAAGTTTCAGGGGCCAGCAGACCGAAGTCTCAGGGGCCAGCAAACCGAAGTTTCAGGGGCCAGCAGACCGAAGTTTCAGGGGCCAGCAGACCGAAGTTTCAGTGGCCAGCAGACCAAAGTTACAGTGGTCAGCAGACCGAAGGTTTCAGTGGCCAGCAGACCGAAGTTTCAGGGGCCAGCAAACCGAAGTTTCAGGGGCCAGCAAACCGAAGTTACAGTGGTCAGCAGACCGAAGTTTCAGGGGCCAGCAGGCCGAAGGTTTCAGGGGCCAGCAAACCGAGATTTCAGTGGCCAGCAGACCGAGATTTCAGTGGCCAGCAGACCGAGATTTCAGGGACCAACAAACCGAAGTTTCAGGGCCCAGCAAACCAAAGTTACAGTGGTCAGCAGGCCAAAGGTTTCAGGGGCCAGCAGACTGAGGTTTCAGGCACCAGCAGACCGAAGTTTCAGGCACCAGCAGACTGAGATTTCAGTGGCTAGCAGACCGAGATTTCAGTGGTCAGCAGAGCGAAGTTTCAGGGACCAACAAACCGAAGTTTCAGGGGCCAGCAAACCAAAGTTACAGTGGTCAGCAGACCGAAGTTTCAGGGGCCAGCAGGCCGAAGGTTTCAGGGGGCAGCAGACCAAGGTTTCAGGCACCAGCAGACTGAGATTTCAGTGGTCAGCAGACCGAGATTTCAGGGGTCAGCAGATCGAAGTTTCAGAGGTCACCAGACCGAAGTTTCAGGGGTCACCAAACCGAAGTTTCAGGGGTCACCAAATTGAACTTTCATGGGTCAGCAGACTGAGGTTTCAGTGGTCAACAGACCGAGATTTCAGTGGCCAGCAGACCGAGATTTCAGCGGCCAGCAGACCGAGATTTCAGCGGCCAGCAGACCGAAGTTTCAGGGGCCAGCAAACCGAAATTTCAGGAGCCAGCAAACCGAGATTTCAGTGGTCAGCAGACCGAGATTTCAGGGACCAACAAACCGAAGTTTCAGGGGCCAGCAAACCGAAGTTACAATGGTCAGCAGACCGAAGTTTCAGGGGCCAGCAGGCCGAAGGTTTCAGGGGCCAGCAAACCGAGATTTCAGTGGCCAGCAGACCGAGATTTCAGGGACCAACAAACCGAAGTTTCAGGGGCCAGCAAACCGAAGTTACAATGGTCAGCAGACCGAAGTTTCATGGGCCAGCAGGCCGAAGGTTTCAGGGGCCAGCAAACCGAGATTTCAGTGGCCAGCAAACCGAGATTTCAGTGGCCAGCAGACCGAGATTTCAGTGGTCAGCAGACTGAAGTTTCAGGGACCAACAAACCGAAGTTTCAGGGGCTAGCAAACCAAAGTTACAGTGGCCAGCAGGCCGAAGATTCAGGGGCCAGCAGGCCAAAGATTCAGGGGCCAGCAGGCCGAAGGTTTCAGGGGGCAGCAGACCAAGGTTTCAGGCACCAGCAGACTGAGATTTCAGTGGTCAGCAGACCGAGATTTCAGGGGTCAGCAGATCGAAGTTTCAGAGGTCACCAGACCGAAGTTTCAGGGGTCACCAAACCGAAGTTTCAGGGGTCACCAAATTGAACTTTCATGGGTCAGCAGACTGAGGTTTCAGTGGTCAACAGACCGAGATTTCAGTGGCCAGCAGACCGAGATTTCAGCGGCCAGCAGACCGAGATTTCAGTGGCTAGCAGACCGAAGTTTCAGGGGCCAGCAAACCGAAATTTCAGGAGCCAGCAAACCGAGATTTCAGTGGTCAGCAGACCGAGATTTCAGTGGCCAGCAGACCGAGATTTCAGGGACCAACAAACTGAAGTTTCAGGGGCCAGCAAGCCGAAGTTACAATGGTCAGCAGACCGAAGTTTCAGGGGCCAGCAGGCCGAAGGTTTCAGGGGCCAGCAAACCGAGATTTCAGTGGCCAGCAGACCGAGATTTCAGTGGCCAGCAGACCGAGATTTCAGGGACCAACAAACCGAAGTTTCAGAGGCCAGCAAACCGAAGTTACAATGGTCAGCAGACCGAAGTTTCAGGGGCCAGCAGGCCGAAGGTTTCAGGGGCCAGCAAACCGAGATTTCAGTGGCCAGCAAACCGAGATTTCAGTGGCCAGCAGACCGAGATTTCAGTGGTCAGCAGACCGAAGTTTCAGGGACCAACAAACCGAAGTTTCAGGGGCTAGCAAACCAAAGTTACAGTGGCCAGCAGACCGAAGTTTCAGGGGCCAGCAGACCGAAGTTTCAGGGGCCAGCAAACCGAAGTTTCAGGGGCCAGCAAACCGAAGTTACAGTGGTCAGCAGACCGAAGTTTCAGGGGCCAGCAGGCCGAAGGTTTCAGGGGCCAGCAAACCGAGATTTCAGTGGCCAGCAGACCGAGATTTCAGTGGCCAGCAGACCGAGATTTCAGGGACCAACAAACCGAAGTTTCAGGGCCCAGCAAACCAAAGTTACAGTGGTCAGCAGGCCAAAGGTTTCAGGGGCCAGCAGACTGAGGTTTCAGGCACCAGCAGACCGAAGTTTCAGGCACCAGCAGACTGAGATTTCAGTGGCTAGCAGACTGAGATTTCAGTGGCCAGCAGACCGAGATTTCAGTGGTCAGCAGACCGAAGTTTCAGGGACCAACAAACCGAAGTTTCAGGGGCCAGCAAACCAAAGTTACAGTGGTCAGCAGACCGAAGTTTCAGGGGCCAGCAGGCCGAAGGTTTCAGGGGGCAGCAGACCAAGGTTTCAGGCACCAGCAGACTGAGATTTCAGTGGTCAGCAGACCGAGATTTCAGGGGTCAGCAGATCGAAGTTTCAGAGGTCACCAGACCGAAGTTTCAGGGGTCACCAAACCGAAGTTTCAGGGGTCACCAAATTGAACTTTCATGGGTCAGCAGACTGAGGTTTCAGTGGTCAACAGACCGAGATTTCAGTGGCCAGCAGACCGAGATTTCAGCGGCCAGCAGACCGAGATTTCAGTGGCTAGCAAACCGAAGTTTCAGGGGCCAGCAAACCGAAATTTCAGGAGCCAGCAAACCGAGATTTCAGTGGTCAGCAGACCGAGATTTCAGGGACCAACAAACTGAAGTTTCAGGGGCCAGCAAACCGAAGTTACAATGGTCAGCAGACCGAAGTTTCAGGGGCCAGCAGGCCGAAGGTTTCAGGGGCCAGCAAACCGAGATTTCAGTGGCCAGCAGACCGAGATTTCAGTGGCCAGCAGACCGAGATTTCAGGGACCAACAAACCGAAGTTTCAGGGGCCAGCAAACCGAAGTTACAATGGTCAGCAGACCGAAGTTTCAGGGGCCAGCAGGCCGAAGGTTTCAGGGGCCAGCAAACCGAGATTTCAGTGGCCAGCAAACCGAGATTTCAGTGGCCAGCAGACCAAGATTTCAGTGGTCAGCAGACCGAAGTTTCAGGGACCAACAAACCGAAGTTTCAGGGGCTAGCAAACCAAAGTTACAGTGGCCAGCAGACCGAAGTTTCAGGGGCCAGCAGGCCGAAGATTTCAGGGGCCAGCAGGCTGAAGGTTTCAGGCGCCAGCAGGCCGAAGTTTCAGGCACCAGCAGACTGAGATTTCACTGGTCAGCAGACTGAAGTTTCAGGGGTCAGCAGACTAAGGTTTCAGTGGTCAGCAGACTGAAGTTTCAGAGGTCAGCAGACTGAGGTTACAGTGGTCAGCAGACCGAAGTTTCAGGGGTCAGCAAACCGAAGTTACAGTGGTCAGCAGACTGAGGTTTCAGGGGTCAGCAAACCGAAGTTACAGTGGTCAGCAGACTGAGGTTTCAGGGGTCAGCAGACTGAGGTTTCAGTGGTCAGCATACTGAAGTTACAGTGGTCAGTAGACTGAGGTTTCAGTGGTCAGCAGACTGAAGTTACAGTGGTCAGTAGACCAAAGTTTCAGGGGTCAGCAAACCGAAGTTACAGTGGTCAGCAGACTGAGGTTTCAGGGGTCAGCAGACTGAGGTTTCAGTGGTCAGCAGACTGAAGTTACAGTGGTCAGCAGACTGAGGTTTCAGGGGTCAGCAGACTGAGGTTTCAGTGGTCAGCAGACTGAAGTTACAGTGGTCAGCAGACTGAGGTTTCAGGGGTCAGCAGACTGAGGTTTCAGTGGTCAGCAGACTGAAGTTACAGTGGTCAGCAGACTGAGGTTTCAGGGGTCAGCAGACTGAGGTTTCAGTGGTCAGCAGACTGAAGTTACAGTGGTCAGCAGACTGAGGTTTCAGGGGTCAGCAGACTGAGGTTTCAGTGGTCAGCAGACTGAGGTTTCAGGGGTCAGCAGACTGAAGTTTCAGCGAACAGCAGACCGAGGCCAGTCTGTCAGTCAATCAATCTGTCCATTCAAATCCATCCACATGGTGACACTTTTACTTTGAACAGAAAAATGCAGCTGCTCTTTTGGAGCAACATTAAAATTTAAACTTTCAATCTCGGATCTGTCATTTAAATGCTTTATCTGTCCCTTCAAAATAAAAGCCTGGCTGCTGCTCCTTTGTGTTTTTTTTCTTTTTCTCTCACTGAGGTCACCTTGAGGAGTGTTGAGCACCGCAACACCAAGCCAGATTAAATAGCTGTTCCACACCCTGGTCTCTCTCTTTCTCTCAATTCAATATCAATGGAGTTTTATTGACATGGGAAACGTACCTTTACATTGTCAAAGCAACTGTAACATAGAGCTCACACTCACGCTCACACTCATCTTCAACCGCTTCGTCCAATTAAGGGTCGCGGGGTGCTGGAGCCAATCCCAGCAGTCATAGAGCGCGAGGCGGGTTTACCCAGGACAGGACGCCAGGGTGTAACATAAAGCAAAAACTAAAAATTAATATGTACATACAGTTAACAATATTCTAAACAGGTGTAAACAGGAGATGTGGGATTGAAGTAACAGTAAAAATCGTGCTTTCGGTGTAAAAATATACTATCCTACAAAATGTGTTATACACACAGATAAAGTGACAGAGCAGTTTAATGTCTCTCTGTCTCTCTGTCTCTCTCTCTCTCTCTCTCTCTGTCTCTCTCTGTCTCTCTCTCTCTGTCTCTCTGTCTCTGTCTCTCTGTCTCTCTGTCTCTCTCTCTCTGTCTCTCTGTCTCTCTGTCTCTCTCTCTCTTTCTCTCTCTCAGGTGACAGGGACAGCAAGTGGTCAGTTCACTACAGTACCCAGACGTCCCACCAGAGGCTGCTGTTTCTTCCCAGGAAGACCAGGTCTGGCAGTGCAGAAGACCTGAAAGGTCAGAGGTCAAAGCAAACATTTTTGCATGGGGTGGGGGGTGGGAGGGGGACATGTTGACTATCTGTCTTCTGGCAAAGTCCAGTCACCTGACTTCAGAGTAAAAGTCCTTTGTGTTTGTTCATTGGTCAGATCAGCTGTTTCAGCTGCACAGGTAGAAACAACACGTGGTGGATCTCTCTCCAGGGACTTCGAGGTCTCCGAGGTCTCCGGGGACTCCAGCCAACATTACATGTTTTCATTTGAACAGTATTTCTGCGTTACTCGACCATGAAGCTGTGAGTGGAGAAGTGGCAGAGACACGGCTCCAGTCGCTGTCTGTCCTTTTTGGTGGCTTCCCTCACGTGTCTCCGTTGTGTCCTCTGAGGTTTTGTCCCATTCAGCACACTGTGTCTCACTCTCTTCCTCTTGGTTAATTTAAGACAAACCTTAGAATATACAGGACCTTTTCAAATGAACTTTGCTCCGTTAGAAATCTAAAAGTGTTTCTTTTCAGATTCTTCTGTTATTCTTGTTATTTTTTTAACTAGTTGCTTTTATAAACCATGTTTTAATTAACAGGTAGAACTGTTTAAACTTTTGAAATTCTACTTTAAATTCTGAGTTATTTGTTTTCTGTGTTTTGTTTATCTTGTGTATTATTATTTGTTTATTTTTGTGTTGTTTTTAGGATACAGTGGATTGACCAATCATGACCACTACAGCCGTCAGCCCCTCCCACATGACCCTGCTTGTTCCGATTTCTCTGGCCTCAACCAGTCAGAAGGCAGAACAGGCAGACGGTGGAAGGATCAAAGCAGGAAGTTTGTTAGTACAAACACTAATAGCTCCACCTACTGACCAGCTGACTAATAACTGTTTTAATTATGAGATGAAGCCTCAACATTCTGAAGCAGGCTTCATGATACAGGACCTGCATGTATCACTTTTTTTAGATTAGGCTGGATTTTGGTTCCGGATCATTTGTATCCAGTTGGGGCTGTCTGATCCGTTTTGGTTAGGTTCTGATCCAGATCAGTGCAGTCTGACATGTTTTGGTTCGGTTCCGATCCAGATCAGTACAGTCTGACCTGTTTTGGTTTGGTTCCAATCCAGATCAGCACAGTCTGACATGTTTTGGCTAGGTTCCGATCCAGATCAGTACAGTCTGACTTGTTTTGGCTAGGTTCCGATCCAGATCAGTGCAGTCTGACCTGTTTTGGTTAGGTTCCGATCCAGATCAGTGCAGTCTGACCTGTTTTGGTTAGGTTCCGATCCAGATCAGCACAGTCTGACATGTTTTGGCTAGGTTCCGATCCAGATCAGTACAGTCTGACTTGTTTTGGCTAGGTTCCGATCCAGATCAGTGCAGTCTGACCTGTTTTGGTTAGGTTCCGATCCAGATCAGTGCAGTCTGACGTGTTTTGGTTTGGTTCTGATCTGCACAGTCTGACGTGTTTTGGTTAGGTTCCGATCCAGATCAGTACAGTCTGACCTATTTTGGCTAGGTTCCGATCCAGATCAGTGCAGTCTGACATGTTTTGGTTAGGTTCCGATCCAGATCAGTACAGTCTGACCTATTTTGTTTAGGTTCCGATCCAGATCAGTGCAGTCTGACCTATTTTGGTTAGGTTCCGATCCAGATCAGTGCAGTCTGACCTGTTTTGGTTAGGTTCTGATCCAGATCAGTGCAGACTGACGTTTTGGCTAGGTTCCGATCCAGATCAGTACAGTCTGTCATGTTTTGGCTAGGTTCCGATCCAGATCAGTACAGTCATGTTTTGGTTAGGTTCCGATCCAGATCAGTGCAGTCTGTCATGTTTTGGTTAGGTTCCGATCCAGATCAGTGCAGTCTGTCATGTTTTGGTTAGGTTCCGATCCAGATCAGTACAGTCTGTCATGTATTGGCTAGGTTCCGATCCAGATCAGTACAGTCTGTCATGTTTTGGTTAGGTTCCGATCCAGATCAGTGCAGTCTGTCATGTTTTGGTTAGGTTCCGATCCAGGTCAGTGCAGTCTGTCATGTTTTGGTTAGGGTCCGATCCAGATCAGTGCAGACTGACATGTTTTGGTTAGGTTCCGATCCAGATCAGTGCAGACTGACATGTTTCCTGATCTTCTTGCTTTTCCTCTCTTCTTGTTTCCTTTCCTTTTGTCATTTTATCTCTTTATTTTTCCTTCCTTCCTTCTCTCTTTTCCTGGCCTTTGTTCGTCTTTTCATTACCTTGCTTCCTCATTCTCACGTTTTAAAATATCCTCTTCATCTTTCCTCTGTATTTCTTTCTGTCCTTATTTTGTTTCATTTCCTTGCCTCCTCATCTTCTTTCCTTGTTTTTTGTTTGTTATTTCTTTCATGTCTTAATCCCCTCTGTCCTCATCATCTCACCTCTCATTGTTTCCTCTCTTTCTTTTCTTGTCTCATTTCCTCTCAGCGGTCCAGAGTCTTGGACTTTTTCTCTCAGTCTTGCTTTTCAGATTGTTTTCAGATTTGTTTTTGGAGCAGAAAGGTAAACAACAAGAGAACTAGACAGAACTAGATTAGCCTGGAATAGTTCTTTAGTAATCCATGTAAATTACACCACCCTCACTAAACTCCAGTTAATCCAAGGTTAATCTTTACTGCATTAGAATAAATTTCAGTGGAATTACATGATTCTACCAGGGTTATACTGTGACATGCTGCTGAGGTTAAACCTAACCTGACCCTGATTAGTTAAACTGCACAGCAGCTAAACTGGTTTATTGGGGTTAACACTAACCTGACTCTGTTTAGTTAAACTCTACAGCTGTTAACTTGGAGTTTATTGGGGTAGTTAATTTCTACAGCAGTTAAACTGGAGTTTATTTGGGTTAAACCTAGCCTGACCCCGATTAGTTAACCTCTACCGCAGTGAAACTGGACTTTACACTGGGTTAAACCTAACTTGACCCTGATTAGTTAACCTCTACAGCAGTTAAACTTGAGTTTATTTGGGTTAAACCTAACCTGACCCCGATTAGTTAACCTCTACAGCAGTTAAACTGGACTTTACACTGGATTAAACCTAACTTGACCCTTATTAGTTAACCTCTACAGCAGTTAAACTGGACTTTACACTGGGTTAAACCTAACCTGACCCTGATTAGTTAACCTCTACAGCAGTGAAACTGGAGTTTATTTGGGTTAAACCTAACCTGACCCCGATTAGTTAACCTCTACAGCAGTTAAACTGGACTTTACACTGGATTAAACCTAACTTGACCCTTATTAGTTAACCTCTACAGCAGTTAAACTGGACTCTCATGAGATGAACATTTACATGGTTAAACTGATCTGTTTGTGTTCAGGCTTCCACCTCCTCAGAAGACGATGAGAAGTTTATCTGGAACAAAATGAGACCTCTGACTCCGCTGGTCCTGAATCCTGTCCACCTCACTTCCTGCTGGGACGTCACAGACCTGACCGCAGGTCCATTGGTTGCCATGGAGTCAGAGGCCCCGCCTCCCCGGCTTCCGACACCGGAGGAGAGAATGAGGCAACACGCCGACGCTGTCACAGCCGACGTCGTCCCGATCAATATCACAGGTCAGGAACTCGGGTCTGATACTCAGAATCACTTTGACTTTGAGTTGGAATCGACGTGAACTCGTCATGTCATCTATCAAACCGTCATACTTTAAATTCGACTCATATGAATCCTGCTCAGAATTTGACTCTGATTTGACATTCAGGTCAGACTGAACTTTGAGTCATATTCAGGAGCACTTGGGTCACCTGGACTTGATGAGGAATTCAGGCTTAGAACACAAAGTTCAACTTGAATTAGGAGCCGAACGCTAACTTGAAACTCGCCCCTTATTTGAAACCTGCAGAGACTCAAAACTTGTTTCAGATTTGGGATTGGCACTGAAATTCAATTCCGACTTGGAATGTGATTTGTACTTGGATCCAAATTTGATTCATGCTGGAATACAGACTTGATGAGGAATCCAATATGTAATTCAAGCCAAACTCGAGTGCAGAACCCAGACTGGATTTGAGACTTGACTCAGACGTGATACTGAGCTCAAATCTGAGATTCAATTTGACGTTTGTGCTGAAAAATCTCACTGTTATGTCGGCTTTATTTCTTGCAAGGTTGCACATGGGAATTTCTGCTGGTGAAAATAACTTTTTTGTTTGTTTGTTTGTTTGTCTGGACATCAGGTGAGAGTTTTGATCGTCAGGCCAGTTGTCGGCGAGGGGTCACCAACACTGACACGCTGACTCAACCATCCTGTAACCTGAACCGCTGCACCACCATTACCGGAATGCCTGATGATGTCAGCAAGAAGATGGGTATAAGCTCTGCCCACACATCTCCCTCACTGAATTTACAACAAAAAATAATGTGCATGTGCTCACAAACACATGGACGTTTGGCGATGTCATGTTGCGTTTGTGTTGTTAGTATGATGCTAATCATCACTCAGAAATACCCAACTGCAATGTTCTATAGGGTTGCCTGCTTCATTTCCAAATTCTCCACACATTTTCTACGAGGGACAGATGTGGAGCACGGGCAGGCCAGTCTAGTACCTGTACCTTCTTCTTCTGCAGCTGTGTCTTTGTAATGTGTGCAGAATGTAGTTTTGCATTGTCTTATTGTAAAATACATGGGCGTCCCTGGAAAAGACATCGTCTTGAAGGCAGCAGATGTTGCTCTAAAATCTCAGTGTACTTTTCTGCATTAATGCTTCATCACAGAGTGTAAATGACCTTTAAGGGCACAGACACAAACCCAGACCAGAACAGATCCTGGCTTTTGGACATGTTTCTGATAACAGTCTGGAAGGTCCTTTTCATCTTTGATTCAGAGTACACGGTGTCCATTTCTTTCAAAAAACATCTGGAATACTGAGTCTTCTGGCCACATTACACATTTGCACTGTTTGATGGTCCAACCCAGATGGTTCGGGATAAGGTGAACATTAGACTTGTTTAATTTAGGATTGTAACTCTGTATTGTTGTGCTTGACAAAGGTTTCTCAAAGGAATCTTTTTTCTCGTGGTTATGTCAGTTATTGATGAATGACACTTCTTTATGCAGTGCCATCTGAGGGATCAGAGATCACAGATGTTTGGTTTAGGCTTTCATCCTCATCCTTAATACACTGAAATTCCTCCAGATTTCTTGAACTGTTTAATGATATTTTGCACTATAGAAGGAGGAATATGTGCAGAGCATCCAGAAAGTATTCACAGCGCTTCACTTCCACATTTTATTATGTTACATCCTTATTCCAAAATGGATGAAATAAATTTTTTTTCCTCAAGATTTTGCACACAATACCCCATAATGACAAAGTGAAAAAAGTTTTTTTGTTTGTTTTTTTTTGGGTTTTTTTTTGGGTTTTTTTAGGTTTTTGCAAATTTATTAAAAAGAAAAAAAAAACAACAACTTATGCCTGGTTCACATGACAGGATTTTAAAATTATCTGTAGGTTTCCAAAACCTGAGAGACCACACACATGGAGATAAGAAATCATACATCTGACAGGTTTGTTCGTACAGTGTGTGGTGTTGAGCCACACGGTAAAAACAACACACACCACATATGAGCAGATTTCACACACGAACATTCCCAGGTCAGACAGGAAATCTCGCAAAATCTCAAGATTAAATGTGACTTCAGAGGAAAGAGATAGAGATCGTTTGTGGACTATTTAAAATGGAGGGGAAAAAAATGATACAAAAAGAAAAAGATGTTCTTTAAAGGAGTAGAGACAGCATGACCACTGGACTTTCTGGTAAGTCAGAACAGCTGTTTTGATTTTATTTTCCGTGCATCCGTCACCTCTCTTTCTGTTTGGCTGCACGTCACATTCAGCAGGCTGCGTGCTGGTTTGTGGTCAGAGGACACAACACACGCTGCGATATTGGGCCAAGACAATCCAACATGTTGAATATCCCCGATTTGCGATCAGAGCGCTCTTAACACACATGGCAGGAATATCTGATAAGATTATCTTTAGGGTCATCACGATTGTTGGGGCGTCTTTAAGATTGTCGGAAGGTGAAGATCAGGTCCGATATCGGCCTAATTATCCTGCTGTGTGAACCAGGCTTAAGAAATCACATGTACCTAAATATTCACAGTCTTTGAAGCTCTAAATTCAGCTCAGGTGCCTCCTGTATCCACTGATCATCCTTGAGATGTTTCTACAGCCCACCTGGAGTTTGACAAAAGGCACCTGAAGGACTCTCAGACCAGGAGAAACAAAATTCTCTGGTCTGATGAGACAAAGATTGAACTCTTTGGTGTCATGTTTGGAGGAACCCAGGCATCATTCCTACAGTGAAGCATGGTGGTGGCAGCATCAGACTGTGGGGATGTTTTTCAGCAGCAGGAACTGGGAGACTAGTCAGTATTGAGGAAAAGATGAATGCAGCAATGTACAGAGACATCCTGGATGAAAACCTGCTCCAGAGCGCTCTTGACCTCAGACTGGGGCGATGGTTCATCTTTCAGGAGGACAATGACGCAAAGATTTGAAAATGTCTGTGCACCAACGCTCCCCATCCAACCTGATGGAGCTTGAGAGGTGCTGCAAAGAGGAATGGACCAAACTGCCCAAAGATAGGTGCACCAAGCTTGTGGCATCATATTCAAGAGGATTTGAGGCTGGAATTGCTGCCAAAGGTGCATCAACAAAGTATTGAACAAAGGCTGTGAATATTTATGTACACATATTTTCTTAGCTTTTGTTTTTAATAAATTTGCAAGAATTTAAAAAAAACTTACTTTTTCATGTTGTCATTATGGGGTTCTGTGAGTAGAATTTTGAGGAAAAATGAATTTATTTAGGAATAAGACTGTAACATAAATATGGAAAAATTGAAGCACTGTGAATACTTTCCAGATCACCCTAAATCCCTTTCAATCTTTCTTTGAGGATTATTTTTCTTGTTTTTAAACATTTCAATCATTTTTTCACACATTTGTTGACTCACTAGAGATCTACTGTCCATCTTTGCCCAACCAAGACTCAACTTTCATGGATACTGCTTTTGTACCAAATTATGACTACAGTCATCTCTTTGAAGTAACATTATTTATTATTTTGTTTATTTTTAACTTTAACTATATAAATATATATACACACACACACACACATATATGTATATGTATATGTATATGTATATATATATATATATATATATATATATATATATATATATATATATATATATATATATATATATATATATATATATGTCACATTAAGCCCTGGTCACACAGCACTAACAAAGGACACTGAAGCCCAAATCTAATTCAAATTTCAAATCAAATGTATTCATTTGTATATCGCCAATTCACAACAGGGTTGCCTCAAGGCGCTTCACACAATGCAATTCGAAAATAGAACAAAATGAATTAAAAGATCAAAAGGCACAATAAAAGAGTAAAAACATAAAAGAGTAAAACAAATATATAAAAACATAATATACTAAGCCCAAATGCGACAAGAAATATGGACTTTTGTTGACTTTCGATCCTGCAGCTGGCACTTCGTCAGAATTTTTAAACTTGAAAAATTTGAACAAATACCAACGACAGCCTCAATTCATCCGTATTTCGTTCTGCTTTTGTTCTTGACCGTTTCTTATCGTTTGCTTAGTTTTCGGAACGTTAGTGTTTTGTTTGACTTTCGTGCAACTTTGTTGAACCTCCCAAGTCTGACATATTGAACAAAGGTTGACGATATCTGAACAAATCAATAACTAAAGCTTTGATGAGCTGAACAAAACATCCTTGTACTACTAATGAATCATTCATGCTTGGGATGAAAAAGCAACGTTCTCATACAGAAACATTAGCATTAAGAATGCTTTATCAACTACTATAACTATTTACGCACGTTTCAACCATTTGTGGCTGGCCTGCATGTGCCTGCGTGTGCGTGTCTTTGGGACTAGCCTTCGTCTGACACGGACAGTTCTCCATGGCTGATACCATGGACTCATCAAAGGTACTTGTCAGGACAAGAACTATCACAGATAAAGTGTACAACAACGTATAGACATGCTGCGAGAACTCAAACTGTGAAGACAAATAAAATCCTGCACCTGCACTGTGGACATGAGGACAAGGCTGGCTGCGCTCGGTTTTATACTCAGTTTCAGTCACGTCATCGTGAATGTTTCATTTTGAGTTTGTTTAAAGTGTTGAAGTTGACGTTTGCTTCATTTTTCTTTTCGTTTTAAGTTAGGGTTGGGCGATATGACTTCAATTTCATATCGTGGTATAAATTGAATCTTTTCATGGTAACGGTATATATCGCGATATAAACTTAAGTGTAAAAATTATAATGGAAGTCCCTTAGCAAAGCTAAATTGATTTAAAAAATTCTGTTTAATTTAATTTCAATTTAATTAGCTTATAATGTACCAAATCACAGCAAAGGCCATCTCAAGGCGCCTCACATGAAATAATTCAACATAAAATTGAAATAAATAATTAAAAATTAATAAAAAAAATTCAAATACATAATTAAAAACAGAAGTAAAAGAATAAAACAGATACAAAAATATTAAAAAAAAACTATTCATGAGAAAGAGAATAAAAATAGGTTTTCCTGTCTTGACTTAAAAATGTCCATGGACTCCAACTGCCTCATGGTCGCAGGAAGACTGTTCCACAGGGTGGGTGCATGATACGATCCGCTCTTTGACCCGCTGACTTCTTCTTCACCCTGGGAACACAGAGAAGATAAATAAAAACAAGAAAAAATACAAACAGATATAATGTAATTTTGAGCGCCTGACTCTCTGACTTGTGTTAGAAATGTAATTTTGGACATTGCAATGACCTCATACTGTCATTCCTGCTTTTGTCCAGCTGGGGGCAGTTTAGTTTGTCTGCCTTTGGTGGCGTTTTGTCCAGAAAGTCCTCAGAGACCACCCCACGTGGGTTGATGATCCTGATTGGCTCAGGTCCTCGGACTCTCTGCATGCTGAGGTATACCAGCTTTCTGCACACCGAGTTAAACCGATTCTCTGTGCGCCGACTTATACTGACTCTCTGCGCACCGCATTAAACCGGGTCTCTGCGCACTGAGTTAAATGACTCTCTGTGCGCAGAGTTAAACCGACTCTGCGCACCGAGTTAAACTGACTGCATGCCGAGTTAAACCGACTCTCTGTGCACCGAGTTATACCGGCTCTTTGCACTCCGAGTTAAATGGACTCTCTGTGCACCGAGTTATATTAACTCCATGTGCGCCGAGTTATACCGGCTCTCTGCCCACAGAGTTAAAGTGACTCTCTGCACACCGGGTTATACAGACTCTCTGCGCACCGAGTTAAACCAACTCTCTGCATGCCAAGTTAATCTGACTCTCTGCATGCTGAGGTATACTGGCTCTCTGCGCGATGCGTTAAACTGACTCTCTGCGCACCGAGTTAAACAGACTCTGTGTACCGAGTTATACCGGCTCTCTGCGCGCTGAGTTAAAACGGACTCTCTGCGCACTGAGTTAAACAGACTCTCTGTGCTCCGAGTTATACTGACTCTCTGTGTACTGAGTTAAACCAGCTCTCTGCGGACTGAGTTAAACCGACTCTGCGCACCAAGTTAAACCGGCTCCCTGCGCGCCAAGTTAAACAGACTCTGCATGCCGAGTTATACTGACTCTCTGCACGCCGAGTTATACCAGCTCTCTGCACGCAGAGTTATACCAGCTCTCTGCGTGCTGAATTAAACGGACTCTCTGCACGCCAAGCTAAACCAACTCTGTGTGCCGAGTTATACTGACTCTCTGCGCACTGAGTTAAACCAACTCTCTGCGCTGCAAGTTATACCAACTCTCTGTGCACCGAGGTCTACAGACCCTCTGTGCGCCGGGTTATACCAGCTCTCTGTGCACCGAGTTAAACCGACTCTCTGTGCGCCGCGTTATACCGGCTCTTTGTGCTCCGAGTCATATTGACTCTGCGCGCCCGAATTATACCAGCTCTCTGCACACCAAGTCAAACTGACTTTCTGCACACCAAGTTAAACAGACTCTCTGTGCACCGAGTTATACCGGCTCTCTGCGCGCTGAGTTAAAACGGACTCTCTGCGCACCAAGTTAAACAGACTCTTTGCGCTCCGAGTTATACTGACTCTCTGTGTACCGAGTTAAACCAGCTCTCTGCGGACTGAGTTAAACCGACTCTGCGCACCAAGTTAAACCGGCTCCCTGCGTGCCAAGTTAAACCGACTCTGCATGCCGAGTTAAACTGACTCTCTGCACGCCGAGTTATACCAGCTCTCTGCGCGCTGAGTTAAAACGGACTCTCTGCAAACCGAGTTAAACAGACTCTCTGCGCTCCGAGTTATACTGACTCTCTGTGTACCAAGTTAAACCAGCTCTCTGCGGACTGAGTTAAACCGACTCTGCGCACCAAGTTAAACCGGCTCCCTGCGCGCCAAGTTAAACAGACTCTGCATGCCGAGTTAAACCGACTCTGTGCGGCGAGTTATACTGACTCTCTGCGCACTGAGTTAAACCAACTCTCTGCGCTGCAAGTTATACCAACTCTGTGCACCGAGGTCTACAGACCCTCTGTGCGCCGGGTTATACCGGCTCTCTGTGCACCGAGTTAAACCGACTCTCTGTGCGCTGCGTTATACCGGCTCTTTGTGCTCCGAGTCATATTGACTCTGCGCGCCGAATTATACCAGCTCTCTGCACACCGAGTCAAACTGACTTTCTGCACACCGAGTTATACCAGCTTTCTGCACACCGAGTTATACCGGCTCTCTGTGCACCGAGTTAAACTGACTCTCTGCGCGCCCAGTTAAACCAACTCTGCGCTCCGAGTAAAACTGACTCTCTGTGCACCGAGTTATACCGGCTCTCTGCGCACCAAGTAAAACAGACTCTGCATGCCAAGTTAAACCGGCTCTCTGCACGCCGAGTTATACTGGCTCTCTGCGCGCTGGGTTAAATGGACTCTCTGCACGGCAAGCTAAACCGACTCTCTGCGCGCCGAGTTATACTGACTCTCTGCGCAGCAAGTTATACTAACTCTCTGTGCACCGACGTCTACAGACTCTCGGCGCGCCGGGTTATACCAGCTCTCTGTGCACCGAGTTAAACCGATTCTCTGTGCGCCGACTTATACTGACTCTCTGCGCACCGCATTAAACCGGGTCTCTGCGCACTGAGTTAAATGACTCTCTGTGCGCAGAGTTAAACCGACTCTGCGCACCGAGTTAAACTGACTGCGCACCGAGTTAAACCGACTCTCTGTGCACCGAGGTCTACAGACCCTCTGTGCGCCGGGTTATACCGGCTCTCTGTGCGCCGAGTTAAACCGACTCTCTGTGCGCCGCGTTATACCGGCTCTTTGTGCTCCGAGTCATATTGACTCTGCGCGCCGAATTATACCAGCTCTCTGCACACCGAGTCAAACTGACTTTCTGCACACCGAGTTATACCAGCTTTTTGCACACCGAGTTATACCGGCTCTCTGTGCACCGAGTTAAACTGACTCTCTGGGCGCCCAGTTAAACCAACTCTGCGCTCCGAGTTAAACCGACTCTCTGTGCGCCGAGTTATACCGGCTCTCTGCGCACCAAGTAAAACAGACTCTGCATGCCAAGTTAAACTGGCTCTCTGCACGCCGAGTTATACCGGCTCTCTGCGCGCCGGGTTAAATGGACTCTCTGCACGCCAAGCTAAACCGACTCTCTGCGCGCCGAGTTATACTGACTCTCTGCGCGGCAAGTTATACTAACTCTCTGTGCACCGACATCTACAGACTCTCGGCGCGCCGGATTATACCAGCTCTCTGTGCACCGAGTTAAACCGATTCTCTGTGCGCCGACTTATACTGACTCTCTGCGCACCGCGTTAAACCGGGTCTCTGCGCACTGAGTTAAATGACTCTCTGTGCGCAGAGTTAAACCGACTCTGCGCACCGAGTTAAACTGACTGCGCGCCGAGTTAAACCGACTCTCTGTGCACCGAGTTATACCGGCTCTTTGCACTCCGAGTTAAATGGACTCTCTGTGCACCGAGTTATATTAACTCCATGTGCGCCGAGTTATACCGGCTCTCTGCCCACAGAATTAAACTGACTCTCTGCGCACCGAGTTAAACAGACTCTCTGCGCGCCGGGTTATACAGACTCTCTGCGCACCGAGTTAAACCAACTCTCTGCACGCCAAGTTAATCTGACTCTCTGCATGCTGAGGTATACTGGCTCTCTGCGCGACGAGTTAAACTGATTCTCTGCACACCGAGTTAAACAGACTTTCTGTGTGCCAAATTATACTGGGTCTTTGTACTCCGAGTTATATTGACTTTGCGCACCGAATTATACCAGCTCTCTGCACACCGAGTCAAACTGACTTTCTGCACACCAAGTTAAACAGACTCTCTGTGCACCGAGTTATACCGGCTCTCTGCGCGCTGAGTTAAAACGGACTCTCTGCGCACCGAGTTAAACAGACTCTCTGCGCTCCGAGTTATACCGACTCTCTGCGTACCGAGTTAAACCAGCTCTCTGCGTGCTGAATTAAACAGACTCTCTGCATGCCAAGCTAAACCGACTCTGTGCGCCGAGTTATACTGACTCTCTGTGCACCGAGTTAAACCGACTCTCTGTGCACTGAGTTATACCAGCTCTCTGCGCACCAAGTAAAACAGACTCTGCGCACCAAGTTAAACCGGCTCTCTGCGCGGCAAGTTAAACAGACTCTGCATGCCGAGTTAAACTGACTCTCTGCACGCCGAGCAATACCAGCTCTCTGCACGCCGAGTTATACCAGCTCTCTGCGTGCTGAGTTAAACGGACTCTCTGCACGCCAAGCTAAACCGACTCTGTGCGCCGAGTTATACTGACTCTCTGTGCACCGAGTTAAACCAACTCTCTGCGCTGCAAATTATACACTCAACAAAAACTTAAACGCAACACTTTTGGTTTTGCTCCCATTTTGTATGAGATGAACTCAAAGATCTAAACTGTCCACAATAAAAGGCCACTCTGAAAGGTGCAGTTTTGTTTTATTGGGGGGGGATACCAGTCAGTATCTGGTGTGACCACCATTTGCCTCATGCAGTGCAACACATCTCCTTCGCATAGAGTTGATCAGGTTGTCAATTGTGGTCTGTGCAATGTTGGTCCACTCCTCTTCAATGGCTGTGCGAAGTTGCTGGATATTGGCAGGAACTGGTACACGCTGTCGTATACGCCGGTCCAGAGCACCCCAAACATGCTCAATGGGTGACATGTCCGGTGAGTATGCCGGCCATGCAAGAACTGGGACATTTTCAGCTTCCAAGAATTGTGTACAGGGGCCGTGCATTATCCTGCTGCAACATGAGGTGATGTTCTTGGATGTATGGCACAACAATGGGCCTCAGGATCTCGTCACGGTCATTCAAAATGCCATCAATAAAATGCACCTGTGTTCTTCGTCCATAACAGACGCCTGCCCATACCATAACCCCACCGCCACCATGGGCCACTCGATCCACAACATTGACATCAGAAAACCGCTCACCCACACGACGCCACACACGCTGTCTGCCATCTGCCCTGAACAGTGTGAACCGGGATTCGTCCGTGAAGAAAACACCTCTCCAACGTGCCAAACGCCAGCGAATGTGAGCATTGGCCCACTCAAGTCGGTTACGACGATGAACTGGAGTCAGGTCGAGACCCCGATGAGGACGACGAGCATGCAGATGAGCTTCCCTGAAATGGTTTCTGACCATTTGTGCAGAAATTCTTTGGTTATGCAAACCGATTGTTTCAGCAGCTGTCCGAGTGGCTGGTCTCAGACGATCTTGGAGGTGAACATGCTGGATGTGGAGGTCCTGCGCTGGTGTGGTTACACGTGGTCTGCGGTTGTGAGGCTGGTTGGATGTACTGCCAAATTCTCTGAAACGCCTTTGGAGACGGCTTATGGTAGAGAAATGAACATTCAATACACGAGCAACAGCTCTGGTTGACATTCCTGCTGTCAGCATGCCAATTGCACGCTCCCTCAAATCTTGCGACATCTGTGGCATTGTGCTGTGTGATAAAACTGCACCTTTCAGAGTGGCCTTTTATTGTGGGCAGTCTAAGACACACCTGTGCACTAATCATGGTGTCTAATCAGCATCTTGATATGGCACACCTGTGAGGTGGGATGGATTATCTCAGCAAAGGAGAAGTGCTCACTATCACAGATTTAGACTGGTTTGTGAACAATATTTGAGGGAAATGGTGATATTGTGTATGTGGAAAAAGTTTTAGATCTTTGAGTTCATCTTAACAGTAGACTTAACTTAACAGTATTCCCTGAAAACTCCCTTCTGTCTGATCATTTCTTAATAACATTTACATTTACTCTGATGGACTACCCAGCAGTGGGGAATAAGTTTCATTACACTAGAAGTCTTTCAGAAAGCGCTGTAACTAGGTTTAAGGATATGATTCCTTCTTTATGTTCTCTAATGCCATATACCAACACAGTGCAGAGTAGCTACCTAAACTCTGTAAGTGAGATAGAGTATCTCGTCAATAGTTTTACATCCTCATTGAAGACAACTTTGGATGCTGTAGCTCCTCTAAAAAAGAGAGCTTTAAATCAGAAGTGCCTGACTCCGTGGTATAACTCACAAACTCGTAGCTTAAAGCAGATAACCCGTAAGTTGGAGAGGAAATGGCGTCTCACTAATTTAGAAGATCTTCACTTAGCCTGGAAAAAGAGTCTGTTGCTCTATAAAAAAGCCCTCCGTAAAGCTAGGACATCTTTCTACTCATCACTAATTGAAGAAAATAAGAACAACCCCAGGTTTCTTTTCAGCACTGTAGCCAGGCTGACAAAGAGTCAGAGCTCTATTGAGCTGAGTATTCCATTAACTTTAACTAGTAATGACTTCATGACTTTCTTTGCTAACAAAATTTTAACTATTAGAGAAAAAATTACTCATAACCATCCCAAAGACGTATCGTTATCTTTGGCTGCTTTCAGTGATGCTGGTATTTGGTTAGACTCTTTCTCTCCGATTGTTCTGTCTGAGTTATTTCATTAGTTACTTCATCCAAACCATCAACATGTTTATTAGACCCCATTCCTACCAGGCTGCTCAAGGAAGCCCTACCATTATTTAATGCTTCGATCTTAAATATGATCAATCTATCTTTGTTAGTTGGCTATGTACCACAGGCTTTTAAGGTGGCAGTAATTAAACCATTACTTAAAAAGCCATCACTTGACCCAGCTATCTTAGCTAATTATAGGCCAATCTCCAACCTTCCTTTTCTCTCAAAAATTCTTGAAAGGGTAGTTGTAAAACAGCTAACTGATCATCTGCAGAGGAATGGTCTATTTGAAGAGTTTCAGTCAGGTTTTAGAATTCATCATAGTACAGAAACAGCATTAGTGAAGGTTACAAATGATCTTCTTATGGCCTCCGAGTTATATTGGCTCTCTGTGCACTGAGTTAAACTGATTCTCTGCGCACCAAGTTAACTGACTCTGTGCATTGAGTTACTCAGACTCTCAGCGCACCAAGTTAAACCGGCTCTCTGCGCTCCAAGTTATATTGGCTCTTTGTGCGCCGAGTTATACAGACTTTCTGCACACCAAGTTAAACTGACTCTGCGCGGTGAGTTATACAAACTTTCTGCACACCGAGTTAAACTAACTCTCTGCATGCCGAGTTATACCTGACTCTCTGCGCACCGAGTTATGCTGGCTCTCTGCGCACCGAGTTAAGCTGACTCTCTGCACACAGAGTTAAACCGACTTTCTGCATGCCAAGTTATACTGGCTCTCTGTGCACCGAGTTATTCAGACTCTCTGCGCATTGAGTTATACATACTCTCTGCGCACTGAGGTATACAGACTGTCTGCGCGCCAAGGTCTACAGACTCTCTGTGCGCCAGGTTATACAGACTCTCTGCATGCCGACTTATACCGGTTCTCTGCACACCGAGTTATTCAGAGTATCTGCACATCAAGGTATTCAGACTCTCTGCGCATCGAGGTATTCGGACTCTCTGCGCATTGAGGTATTCGGACTCTCTGCACATTGAGGTATTCGGACTCTGTGCGCATTGAGGTATTCGGACTCTGTGCGTCGAGGTATACAGATTCTCTGCGTACCAAGGTCTACAGACTGCGCACCAAGTTATACAGACTCTCTGAGCATTGAGGTATACAGACTCTCTGCGTGCCGAGTTATACAGACTCTCTGCGCGTCGAGGTATACAGACTCTCTGTGTGTCGAGGTATATAGATTCTCTGCACGCCGAGGTCTACAAACTCTTTGTGCACTGAGTTATACAGACTCTCGGTGCATTGAGTTATACAGACTCTCTGTGTGCCAAGGTCTACAGACTGCGCGCCAAGTTATACAGACTCTCTGAGCGTTGAGGTATACAGACTCTCTGTGTGTCGAGGTGTACAGACTCTCTGCACACCGAGCTAAACCGGCTCTCTGCGCACCAAGTTACACTGACTCTCTGCTCACAGAGTTAAACCGGCTCTCTGCGCACTGAGTTAAACTGACTCTCTGCGCACCGAGTTAACTGACTCTGCGCATTGAGTTATACAGACTCTCAGCCCACCAAGTTTAACCGGCTCTCTGCACTCCAAG
Organism: Thalassophryne amazonica; assembly: GCF_902500255.1. Classification (NCBI taxonomy): domain Eukaryota; kingdom Metazoa; phylum Chordata; class Actinopteri; order Batrachoidiformes; family Batrachoididae; genus Thalassophryne; species Thalassophryne amazonica. The sequence continues at coordinate 172,181,480 of NC_047103.1, forward strand.
TTATATTGACTCTCTCTGCACCGAGTTATACCGGCTCTCTGGGCACAGAGTTAAACTGACTCTTTGCACACCAAGTTAAACGACTCTCTGTGCTGCGAGTTATATTGGCTCTTTGTGCGCCAAGTTATACAGACTTTCTGCACACCAAGTTAAACCGACTCTGCGCGGTGAGTTATACTAACTCTCTGCACACCGAGTTAAACTGACTCTCTGCATGCCGAGTTATACCTGACTCTCTGCGCACCAAGTTAAGCTGACTCTCTGCACACAGAGTTAAACCGAGTTTCTGCATGCCAAGTTATACTGGCTCTCTGTGCACCGAGTTATTCAGACTCTCTGCGCATTGAGTTATACATACTCTCTGCGCGCTGAGGTATACAGACTGTCTGCACGCCAAGGTCTACAGACTCTCTGTGCACCAGGTTATACAGACTCTCTCCGTGCCGTGTTATACCGGTTCTCTGCACACCGAGTTATTCAGACTCTCTGCGCTCCGAGGTATTCAGACTCTCTGCGCATCGAGGTATTCGGACTCTCTGCGCATTGAGGTATTCAGACTCTGCGCATTGAGGTATTCAGACTCTGCGCGTCGAGGTATACAGATTCTCTGTGCATCGAGGTATACAGACTCTCTGCACGCTGAGGTCTACAAACTCTTTGCGCACCGAGTTATACAGACTCTCGGCGCATTGAGTTATACAGACTCTCTACGCACCAAGGTCTACAGAAACTCTGCGCACCGAGTTATACAGACTCTCGGTGCATTGAATTATACAGACTCTCTGGGCACCAAGGTCTACAGACTGCGCGCCAAGTTATACAGACTCTCTGAGCGTTGAGGTATACAGACTCTCTGCGTGCCGAGTTATACAGACTCTCTGTGCGTCGAGGTATACAGACTCTCTGTGTGCTGAATTATACAGACTCTCTGCGTGCCGTTATACAGACTCTCTGAGCATTGAGGTATACAGACTCCCTGCGTGCCGAGTTATACAGACTCTCAGCGTACCAAGTTTAACCGGCTCTCTGCAGTCCAAGTTATATTGACTCTCTGTGCGCCGAGTTATACCGGCTCTCTGGGCACCGAGTTAAACTGACTCTTTGCACACCAAGTTAAACGGACTCTCTGTGCTGCGAGTTATATTGGCTCTTTGTGCGCCAAGTTATACAGACTTTCTGCACACCAAGTTAAACCGACTCTGCGCGATGAGTTATATCAACTCTCTGCACACCGAGTTAAACTGACTCTCTGCATGCCGAGTTATACCTGACTCTCTGCGCACCGAGTTAAGCTGACTCTCTGCACACAGAGTTAAACTGACTTTCTGCATGCCAAGTTATACTGGCTCTCTGTGCACCGAGTTATTCAGACTCTCTGCGCATTGAGTTATACATACTCTCTGCGCGCTGAGGTATACAGACTGTCTGCACGCCAAGGTCTACAGACTCTCTGTGCACCAGGTTATACAGACTCTCTCCGTGCCGAGTTATACCGGTTCTCTGCACACCGAGTTATTTAGACTCTCTGCGCATCGAGGTATTCAGACTCTCTGCGCATCGAGGTATTCAGACTCTGCGCGTCGAGGTATACAGATTCTCTGTGCATTGAGGTATACAGACTCTCTGCACGCTGAGGTCTACAAACTCTTTGCGCACCGAGTTATACAGACTCTCGGCGCATTGAGTTATACAGACTCTCTACGCGCCAAGGTCTACAGAAACTCTGCGCACCGAGTTATACAGACTCTCGGTGCATTGAGTTATACGGACTCTCTGCGCACCAGGGTCTACAGACTGCACGCCAAGTTATACAGACTCTCTGAGCGTTGAGGTATACAGACTCTCTGCGTGCCGAGTTATACAGACGCTCTGCGCATCGAGGTATACAGACTCTCTGTGTGTCGAGGTATACAGACTCTCTGAGCATGGAGGTATACAGACTCTCTGCGTGCCGAGTTATACAGACTCTCTGCGTGCCGAGTTATACAGACTCTCTTCACATGAGGTATACAGACTCTCTGTGTGCTGAATTATACAGACTCTCTGTGTGTCGAGGTATACAGACTCTCTGCGTGCCGAGTTATACAGACTCTCTGTGTGTCGAGGTATACAGACTCTCTGCGTGCCGAGTTATACAGACTCTCTGCACGCCGACTTATGCTGTGGTTTTGTCTTAACCCCTTTTTGTTAACCCTTACTTTTCTTTCTCTGTTGCCATTTCTTTCTCACCAGACTTAGCCTCTGTGTTTCTTCCAGGTCTGTTTCGCGCTCTGGGTCAACCCACTTCGCCATCTCTGCTCCAACAGAAGACACCTGAGGTGAAGCGAAGGGAGAAGGGAGGAGTGAGGAAAGAGGTGGACTTATCAGCAAGAAGGATCCGAGCCCCAAAAGGAGAGGGGATCTCCAGTCTCATGGCCTCTCTGACCACTTCGCCCCGTATCAGCTGCTCCTCCTGCTCACCCTCCTTGGAGCTCTCCACCCCTTCCCATGTGGACACTGAGTCCTTCATGAGTTCAGGGTCTAGCTCTAACAGCATTTCTTGCAGGATGGTCAACTACTCTTCACCATCTTTTCAGGTCAGGTTTGGAAGACGTTTTGTAAAGTACAAAATTTCATGTTTTCTCTCACATCTTCCTGTTTCTAATTTTCCCATCTCCACTCACAGGATCTACAAGGTTTCCCCAGTGATCTACAACCCCTGCTGCCCTCTGACCCCAACTGCAGAATCACACCTCACTCTCTTCAATCCTCCTCCTCTTGTTTCCCTTCTTCTCCAGTCACCTCCTCTCCCTCAGGCAACCCTGGCTGTGTGCTGCAGTCAGATCAGTCCTACCCCAGTGATACGTCCTTGGATGAGGCTGTCCGCTCTCTCAGCTCTCCTTCATCACCCCGTTGCCTCTCCTCTTCTTCCATTGCAGAATCTCAGTTTAGCTACCAGGTTCTGGATGATGATGAGCTCTGGAGCTACAATACTCTCAGCCCCAGCTCCAGTGTTCACATCAGCCAGAGAGGAAGCAGCTGGAGCAGTCCAGAGAAGAACTCTGTTTCTGCAGAAGGTTGGAGCTGCAAACCTCTTATCTCTTCCAGTTCCTCTTCCCCATCTCATACTGCCTGTAGCTCCCGATGTTCAGGAGACTTGGCCTCTGTAATCCTGAACAAACGGCCAGTATCCACCACTTACTCGTCCTACTCTCACATCTTCTCTCTACGCAAGTCAATGCATCCACCCCCACCTCCACTGCGTTCCGACTCTTTGAGGCAACATTCGGATGGTAGCAAGCCCTATTGCTACTCCTCCAGCTCCCTCCAGGACTGTAGCACCCAGAAAGCTGTTAGTTCTGTGTCTCAGAGTGTCCAGGATCCCTGGGTGCTTAGGAACGAGAGCAAGAGATGCCAGAGTGGGTTCAACTGTGGAACAGTCACAACCTTTGAACCTTTAAGCCCAAAATGTCAAGCAGTGGCATTAGTTAACTCTGGAGGTAGCAAACCGTGTCAGGACACCAGGTCCCAGGACTCAAATGAGTCCTCAAGCTTTGAGGAGGAACCTCAGTTGGCTATGTTGTCTCTATCTGGCTTTGCTTCACCATCCAGTGGCTACTCCAGCCAATCCAACTCCCCAACCCAAGGAACTCCTCTCACCTCCCCTCTCCCAACGAGCCCTGAAACGAGCTCTCTTTCCTTGACCCTTTGTCTTTCTGACCCCTCCCTGCTCAGAGTGACGTCTCGGGTGAATGCGAGGGTAAAGCCACCAGTACCACAGAGGAAGTCATCCCTCCTCTCCTCATCTTTCTCTTCCACCTCCTCACTCTCCTCCTGCGCCTCCTTAGAGTCATCTGCCAAGCACCCTCCTGCTCCTCCTCGACCAGAGTATTTTCCTTTGCTTCCTGTGTTAAATGAATCTGTTCTTCCAGCTGCTCCTCTCCCTGAGTCTTTTCTGTCTTCTCCATCCTTTAATAAGTTGTCTTTCGTCCCATCTCTTCCTCCTCCTCCTCCTCCACCCCCTCTTGCTCCTCATCTTCCACCTTCATCTCTCCCTGTTCCTTCTTCCCTTCCTCCTTCCTACAGGTCTCCTCCTCCACACTGTTCCTGCACCACGTCCACCCTGACTTCAGCCAGCTCACCTCCTCCACCACGTTCTGCTCCTGCTCTCCTGTCAGAATTCTCAGAATTGCCAACCACTGTTCCTCCATCTCCAGCTCCAGCTGCCCACACCTGCCCTGCCTCCTCTCCCCTGTCCTCAGTGCTTGACAAACCTCCTACACTCCTGCAGTCAGCTACGCCCCTCTGCCCTCTGGTGACTGCCCAAGCTCTGCAGCAGGTCAAGCTTCGGTCGGTCAAGACCCAGGAAGGACTGCTCACGAGCATGATGCTAACAAATGCTGTATCTACTGAACCTACTGACCAATCCACAGCTGGCACATCAGCTAATGCTAATCAGGATCTGCCAGTTAAAGAATCACGTATAGAAAACACGGTTCTGTCCAGTGTTGATGGCTCGGCTAACATGGACGTTAAGCTCAGAGGACCTGTGGCCGAAGTCCTCATTGCTGATCTTGGTTTGAATGAGTTTAATGGAGTGAGGTTTCACAGCCCGACTAGAACTAACGTAACAGAACCAAGACCCGAGTTCTATCATGATAACTATTTCTTAGTAAAACATGAGGCGGTGATGGCCACCAATGAGTCAGCTAGTTTTCAGAGTTTAGAAGGCATCATGGCTCACCAAGAAAGGTCTGGATCTCAGACAGTCTGTCACAAAACAACCCCAGGCCGGCGGAGGGAAGAGTTCGACTGGTGTGTTCTGCTAAAAAAGAGCCAGTCTTCCAGTCATGAGATGGTTAATGTGCCTGTTGGGACTGATGATAACCACATGATCACACAGTATCCTCCCCTGACACAACAGATCAGTCACACCGCTTCTGAGGATACAAAGGAAAGTGAGGCCTTTGGTAAAAACATCGGGCCTGCTAGCGAGGAGTCTTCCTCATATTTGAGCTTGTCAGACAAAAATGAAGAAGCAGTGAAAAGCAAAGAAACCAAAACGCTGTCTGACAGCAGAGACCAAATCGAGACAGAAAAAGATCATTCAGAAATACTGAGTCCAGCTGAGGACAAGTCAACAGCATACATCGATTTCAAAGAGTTTAAAAGTGTCTTTGAGTCAGGAACACCAGAAAAGAACATCCCTCCAAAGAGACCTGTCCCACCCAAGAAGCCTGATCTGTGCATTCTGGGTTTCACAACATCCTGTAAGACCCAACCAGGACAAGGTGGGCTGACGAGCAGTGGACAGATGTCTTCTCCTGAGATCATTGGTCCATCATCTGACTGCTCCCTTCTGATTTTACACAAGAAGCCAGATCGCTCATCTATAGTGTCTAAAAGTGTGAGCCAGCCTTTCAAGAGGAAGCTGGGAACATCCAGAAACTTAGAGCTCTCTGGCACCTCATGGACCGAGTACACCACAGGCTCCTGTACCATCTCTGCCGCCTGTGGTACCCCAGGAATCATGGGTAATGTACAAGCCTCATGTCCACCAGGGTTGAGTGTCACTGCCAGTGATGCCATGGGACACATGGGGAGAGTCAGTGTTTCAGGAGCCTTGAGAACCTCGCCAACCTCTGAGATTTCAGGGCCCCACAGAGGTTCTTCCAACTACACTGGAACCACGCAGCCGTACCATGCTTCAGTCACCAGGAGTGAACTTCAGGCTGAGGAAAAAATGCTTAATAAGAGGATAATGAGGTCATCACTGGCTGAAGATGAAAAGGACAATGAGGAAGGAGTGGAGGAGAGCGAGTCTAAAAGGACAATGATGACGTCATCCACCAAGAAAAATGACAAAGTACAAAAAGGGAGGAGGAGGAACAGACAACTGCTGATGGCATCATTGCCCAATGAACCCTTCCCTTCATCATCATCATTAACGTCATCATCTGGGGATGAAGAAAATGTGGAGAAAGCAGGAGTTCATGGGAAAGAGAAAGTGTTGGAGGTGAGCGAGGAAGACAGCTGTCAGTCTGGGGGGTCTTGTGATCTGATTGGTCAGAGCAAGTTTTCCCTCAGAGGTGCATTGTCTGCTGAGAGCCTACAGGGGGAGTTCTTGCTTCCAGAACTCCTGATAGAGGAACGAGAAGAGGAGGAGAAGCGAACACAGAAACATATAAAGGAGGCCGCAGAATCTTCAGGGGGTGCGTTGATTTCACACACTTCTTCTTCTTCAGTATTTAGACTGTACATGATGTGAATTATCCAGTACTTTGCTGTGTACTGTGTATAACTGAAGAATTATGAAGTACATCCATCAGGGGGAAGATTATGAATGAATCAAAGTAGCCCAACAGTGCAGTATGTTGTGAAAGTGTAGGAACACGGACCCACAACAGGGAGCGCAAATGAACGGACAATGGAGAAGATAAATAACAAGTTTTACTATTGTGAAACGAGCACAACCAATACAACAATCAACAATTTGGGGATAAGCCGAATTCTGCTGGTGTCGTGTGGGCAGGCTCGAAGGTAGGAGACGTCCGTCCAGGTCGAACCGGAACCATCCAGATTTCCTCTGCCACCGAACCCTGGAAGTACTGGAACCGCCAAGTCCCGAATTCCCAGGTGGCCACTGCCTCCGCTCGGCGGATCCGGTACTGCTGGCAAGAGAGAGCAACAACACACAGGTGTGGATGCGGCTGCACCCAGTAACACGGAGAGGGGAGAAGCTGCCTCCACCTCTCATCCCAAAAAAGCAGGAAGGTGAGTACTTATCTAGTCACTCGGCCTGCGGTAGGCCGCTGTCCTGAAAGGTTTAACAAGTTTATCGATTAACACAGAATATGCTGCAGAGAATGTTACCTCTATCTCAAGGCGATATCTCGGCATCGAGGTGGAGACGCCGTCCTGATGATATACCTCCGTGCTGAGTGGAGTCAGCTGTGTCCGGTAATGGGTGACAGCTGTCACCCTGGCTGCTCTCATCAGGCGGCAGCGCCCTCTGGTTCCTGGAGCCCGCACTCCAGGCAGGGCGCCCTCTGGTGGTGGTGGGCCAGCAGTACCTCCTCTTCAGCGGCCCACACAACAGGACCCCCCCCTCAACGGGCGCCTCCTGGCGCACGACCGGGCTTGTCCGGATGGCGACGGTAGAAGTCGGCCAGGAGGGCCGGGTCCAGGATGAAGCCCTTCTTCACCCAGGAGCGTTCCTCGGGGCCGTACCCCTCCCAGTCCACCAGGTACTGAAAACCCCGGCCCATTCGACGGACATCGAGGAGCCGGCGCACGGTCCAAGCCGGTTCCCCGTCGATGATCCGGGCAGGAGGTGGTGCCGGACCCGGGGTGCAGAGGGGTGAGGTGTGATGGGGTTTTATCCGGGAGACATGAAACACTGGGTGAATCCGCAGCGAGGCCGGAAGCTGAAGCCTCACTGCGGCGGGATTGATGACTTTGAGGATCTTGAAGGGACCGATGTATCGTTCTTGGAGCTTGGGGGAGTCCACTTGAAGGGGAATGTCCTTGGTGGACAACCACACTTCCTGCCCAGGACGATACGTGGGGGCCGGGGCCCGCCGCCGGTCTGCATGTTTCTTCGCCCTCGTCCGAGCCTTCAACAAAGCAGAGCGGGCGGCACGCCACACCCGACGGCACTTCCGTAGGTGGGCCTGGACCGAGGGCACACCGACCTCTCCCTCGACCACCGGAAACAAGGGGGGCTGATACCCCAAGCACACCTCAAACGGGGAGAGGCCGGTGGCTGATGACACTTGGCTGTTGTGGGCGTACTCGATCCAGGCCAGGTGGGTACTCCAGGCCGTCGGGTGCGCGGCTGTCACACAGCGTAGTGTCTGCTCCAATTCTTGGTTGGCCCGCTCTGCTTGCCCGTTGGTCTGGGGTGGTACCCGGACGAAAGGCTGACCGAGGCCCCCAGTTCCTGGCAGAAGCTCCTCCAAACGTGTGAGGTAAACTGGGGACCGCGATCGGAGACGATGTCTGATGGTATACCATGCAGACGGACGACGTGGTGGACCAGGAGGTCCGCTGTCTCCTGGGCCGTTGGGAGCTTCGGGAGGGCCACGAAGTGAGCCGCCTTGGAGAAACGGTCCACTATCGTGAAGACGACGGTGTTTCCCTGGGACGGCGGGAGACCGGTGACAAAGTCCAGGCCGATGTGGGACCAGGGGCGATGAGGCACGGGCAGTGGCTGTAGCTGCCCTGAGGTCTTTCTGTGGTCGGCCTTGCCCCTGGCGCAGGTGGTACAGGCCTGGACGTAGTCCCGGACGTCGGCCTCCAGGGATGCCCACCAGAAGCGTTGCCGGACGACTGTCACGGTCCTTCGCACCCCAGGGTGACAGGAGAGTTTAGAACCGTGACAGAAGTCCAGGACTGCAGCCCTAGCTTCTGGTGGGACGTATAGTCTGTTCTTTGGTCCGTTTCCGGGGTCCGGGTCACGGGTCAGGGCCTCCCGGACGGTCTTCTCCACGTCCCAGGTGAGGGCGGCCACGATAGCGGACTCCGGGATGATGGGATCCGGGGGATCCGACGGTTCCGTTTTGACTTCGTCTTCGTGCACCCGGGACAATGCATCCGATCTTTGATTCTTGGTCCCGGGACGGTAGGTAATCCGGAAGTCAAAACGGCCAAAGAACAGTGACCAGCGGGCTTGCCTGGGGTTCAGCCGCTTGGCGGTCCTGATGTACTCCAGGTTCCGATGGTCAGTGAAAACCGTGAATGGCACGGCTGTTCCCTCCAACAGATGTCTCCACTCTTCGAGGGCCTCTCTCACAGCAATGAGTTCCCGATTGCCGACGTCATAGTTCCGTTCAGCGGGGGTCAACCTGCGGGAAAAATAGGCACACGGGTGAAGGACCTTATCGGTCTTCCCGCTCTGGGAGAGCACCGCTCCTATCCCTGAGTCCGAGGCATCCACTTCAACCACTAACTGGCGGCTAGGATCGGGCTGCACCAGAACTGGTGCAGACGAAAAGCGCCGTTTCAACTCCTTGAACGCGGCTTCGCACCGATCCGACCAGGTGAAGGGGACTTTTGGTGAGGTCAGGGCTGTCAGGGGGCTAACTACCTGACTGTAGCCCTTAATGAACCTCCTGTAGAAATTAGCAAAGCCGAGGAACTGTTGCAGCTTCCTACGGCTTGTGGGTTGGGGCCAATCTCTCACCGCCGCAACCTTGGCCGGATCAGGGGCGACGGAGTTGGAGGAGATGATAAACCCCAGGAAGGACAAAGAAGTGCGGTGGAATTCACACTTCTTGCCCTTCACAAACAGGCGGTTCTCCAACAACCGCTGCAGGACCTGACGGACATGCCGGACATGAGTCTCAGGATCCGGGGAAAAGATGAGTATATCGTCCAGATACACGAAGACGAACCGGTGCAGGAAGTCCCGCAAGACATTGTTTACCAACGCTTGGAAAGTCGCGGGAGCATTAGTGAGACCAAACGGCATGACCAGGTACTCAAAATGGCCTAACGGGGTGTTAAATGCCGTCTTCCATTCGTCTCCCTTCCGGATCCGAACCAAATGATACGCATTCCTAAGATCAAGCTTGGTGAAGATTTTGGCTCCATGCAAGGGGGTGAACACTGAATCCAACAAGGGCAACGGGTATCGATTGCGAATCGTGATTTCGTTCAACCCCCTATAATCAATGCATGGACGAAGCCCGCCATCCTTTTTACCCACAAAAAAGAAACCAGCACCCATCGGAGAGGTGGAATTCCGGATCAACCCGGCAGCTAATGAGTCCCGGATGTAGGTCTCCATTGATTCACGCTCCGGCCGTGAGAGGTTGTACAGCCTACTGGACGGGAACTCACTGCCTGGAACCAAATCAATGGCACAATCATACGGGCGGTGGGGAGGAAGCGTGAGAGCCAGATCCTTGCTGAACACGTCAGCGAGGTCATGGTACTCCGCCGGCACCGCCTTCAGATTGGGCGGGACTCGGACCTCCTCCTTAGCTTGGGAGCCGGGAGGAACCGAGGAACCTAGACACTCCCGATGGCAGGTTTCGCTCCACTGAACCACTACCCCGGACGGCCAATCGATCCGGGGATTGTGTTTTAGCATCCAGGGAAAACCCAAAACCACACGGGAGGTGGCCTGAGTCACAAAGAACTCGATCACCTCCCGGTGGTTACCTGACACCACCAGAGTTACTGGAGGTGTCTTATGCGTGATTGGTGGGAGTAGGGAGCCATCTAGTGCCCGAACCTACACAGGCGAGGTAAGAGCCACCAGAGGGAGCCCTATCTCTCTCGCCCATCTACTGTCTAGCAGATTCCCCTCGGAGCCCGTGTCCACCAGTGCTGGGGCCTTCAGGGTTGAATCCTCAAACAGGATCGTGACTGGGAGTCGTGTGGCAATGTGGGTGTGTCCCACGTGAATGTTTCGGCCCACCCCTGGCCCAGTCTCTAGGGGCGGGCGTTGGAGTTTAACCGCTCGGGGCAGTCGTTTGCCAGATGCTCAATCGAGCCACAAACAAAACAAGCTCCGTGGGCCCGCCTCCTTTGTGCTCCAGGTGCCCTAAATGTTGCCCTGCTCGTGTCCATAGCTTCGTCAGCAGGGGGAGCCGTAGGCGCACGGAGCGCAGGAACAGAGGAGCGTGGGGAGGGCGGAGCTCGGTCTGAACCGGAAGGGAGAGGGACGACGCGTGCCTGGCCACACCCTTCGCCTCGTTCCCGACGGCGTTCCTCTAGCCGGTTGTCGAGTCGTATGACTAGATCGATGAGCCCATCTAAATCCTTTTAGGACCAGTGACAGTCCGTTTACGCGGAGGGCAGTGCTATTCCAGCCGGATCTCGCCGCCGCGATGCGGAAGGCGACTGCATAGGCAGCTGCGCTCCGACGCCCCTGTCTTATTGACAGTAGCGCGGTTGAAGCGGTCTCTCCTCTATTAGGATGATCGAACACCGTTCTGAGCTCCCGCACAAACCCATCGTATGTATGAAGGAGCCGTGAGTTCTGCTCCCAGAGCGCTGTAGCCCAAGCGCGTGCCTCCCCGCGAAGCAGGTTTATTACATAAGCTACTTTGCTAGCGTCAGTCGCGTACATCACGGGACGCTGTGCGAAGACGAGCGAACACTGCATCAAAAAATCCGCGCACGTCTCCGCACAGCCTCCGTACGGTTCTGGAGGGCTTATGTATGCTTCTGGGGACGGAGGGAGGGGCCGTTGAACGACCAGTGGAACGTCACTATTACGCGCAGGGTCCTCGGGAGGGAGAGCCGCAGCGGCGCCCGAAGGGCGTGCTTCCACTTGTGCGGCGAGAGCCTCCACCCTGCGGTTTAGGAGAACGTTCTGCTCGGTCATTAAATCCATCCGAGTGGTGAAAGCGGTGAGGATCCGCTGCAACTCACCGATTACCCCTCCCGAAGACGCCGACGCTCCCTGTTCTTCCATTGGCCGTTCAACAGCCGGTTGACGCCCCTCGGGATCCATGACGCTGGCCGAGATATCCTGTTGTGAAAGTGTAGGAACACGGACCCACAACAGGGAGCGCAAATGAACGGACAATGGAGAAGATAAATAACAAGTTTTACTATTGTGAAACGAGCACAACCAATACAACAATCAACAATTTGGGGATAAGCCGAATTCTGCTGGTGTCGTGTGGGCAGGCTCGAAGGTAGGAGACGTCCGTCCAGGTCGAACCGGAACCATCCAGATTTCCTCTGCCACCGAACCCTGGAAGTACTGGAACCGCCAAGTCCCGAATTCCCAGGTGGCCACTGCCTCCGCTCGTCGGATCCGGTACTGCTGGCAAGAGAGAGCAACAACACACAGGTGTGGATGCGGCTGCACCCAGTAACACGGAGAGGGGAGAAGCTGCCTCCACCTCTCGTCCCAAAAAAGCAGGAAGGTGAGTACTTATCTAGTCACTCGGCCTGCGGTAGTCCGCTGTCCTGAAAGGTTTAACAAGTTTATCGATTAACACAGAATATGCTGCAGAGAATGTTACCTCTATCTCAAGGCGATATCTCGGCATCGAGGTGGAGACGCCGTCCTGATGATATACCTCCGTGCTGAGTGGAGTCAGCTGTGTCCGGTAATGGGTGACAGCTGTCACCCTGGCTGCTCTCATCAGGCGGCAGCGCCCTCTGGTGCCTGGAGCCCGCACTCCAGGCAGGGCGCCCTCTGGTGGTGGTGGGCCAGCAGTACCTCCTCTTCAGCGGCCCACACAACACAGTATGTTGGTTAGTGATCTCATACTAGCTCTCGCGGTTGTATGAAGGACGTTTGTGAAGACGACTCTGGGTGAGAATCAGTGTCATGCATTCAAATATGGTTTTACTTGAAACGTCTCCTTTAGGAGCAAACTTCTACATGCCAAACCTACCATCCCTGGTTCTCAAAACCAGGCACTTAAGTGGCTCTACTCTACTCTTTTTCTTCTTTTTTAGATATACCTTAGTATACACTAGTAGAGTTCTACCTTAGAATTGGAATGTATAATAGAAGACATACCTTACTAAATTTTCATGCTAACATCAAAATCTAGCCTGCTAGCAAAAAACAAACCATGCTATGCTAACAGTAATAGTCTGGTTTGCAATAAATGGATGAATGGTCCTATGAAATCACTATTACATTCCGAAGTGTTAAAGCTACGTAAATAGTCCAAAATATTTTCACGGCCAATCAAACAGTCCAGGAAGCAAAACCAAGAACTTAAATAAATACTGAAAAAAGAAAATAAAAATAGCTTCTACCAACTAGCTTACCCTTGTGGTTCCTGGGACCCTGGAATCCCTCAAACACAAGGAACAAAAATATAAACAACACTTTTGTTTTTGCTCCCATTTTTCATGAGCTGAATTCAAATGTCTAAAACATATTCTATCTACACAAAACACCTGTTTCTCTGACATATTGTTGACAGATCTGTCAAAATCTGTGTTAGTGAGCATGTCTCCTTTGCCGAGATAATTCATCCCACCTCACAGGTGTGACGTGTCAAGATGCTGATTAGACAGCATGATTACTGCACAGGTGTGCTGGGCACAATAAAAGGCCACTCTGAAATGTGCAGTTTTGCTTTATTAAGGGGGTCTGGGGGGTCAGAAATCCAGTCAGTATCTGGTGTGACCACCATTTGCCTCATGCAGTGCAACACTTCTCCTTCGCATAGAGTTGATCAGGTTGTTGATTTTGGTCTGTGGAATGTTGGTCCACTCCTCTTCAGTGACTTCAATGGCTTCTCTTCAAGTTGCTGGATATTGGCTGGAACTGGATTATGCTGTAGTATATGCCAATCCAGAGCACCCCAAACATGCTCAATGGGTGACATGTCCAGTGGGTATGCTGGCCATCCAAGAACTGGCATGTTTCCAGCTTCCAGGAATTGTGTACAGATCCTTGCAACACGAGGTGATGATCGTGGATGAATGGCACAACAACGGGCCTCAAGATCTCATTACTGTATCTCTGCATTCAAAATGGCATCAATAAAATGCACTTGTGTTTGTTGTCCATAACATGCACCTACCCAAACCATAACCCCACTGTGGGCCACTCTATCCACACCGATGACATCAGCAACCTGTTCACCCACACGACACACACACACACATAATAAATTAACAATAAGACAGTCTACAAAAGTCAGTCTTCAGTCTTGATTTAAAAGTCTCTACCATGTGAGACTGCCTTATGGATGCAGGTAGATCGTTCCAGATATCAGGACCACGGTAAGAGAAGGCTCTATACCCCACAGACTTTTTATTCACCCTTGGAACACACAGTTCTGCGCCTTGTGAACGCAAGGGCTGCGTCGGCACATAGGGCTTGACCAAGTCCGCCAGGTAAGAAGGAGCCAGTCTATGAACAATTTTATGGACCAGCAACAGGACTTTAAAATCTCATGTGACAAAAACTGGAAGCCAGTGAAGAGACGCCAAAATGGGTGTAATGTGGTCAAACTTTCTACTTTGTGTCAAAAGTCTGGTAGCAGCATTCTGCACTAATTGAAGACCCCTAATGCTGGGCTGTGATAAACCAGAAAATAAAGCATTGCAATAATCCAATCTAGAAGAGATAAATACATGTATCAGAGTCTCAGCATCAGCCATAGACAGGATGGGACGAATCTTCGCTATGTTTTGCAGATGGAAGAAGGCAGTCCTCGCAATATCTCTAATGTGGAGGTCAAAGCACAACGTAGGATCAAAAAGTACCCCAAGGTTCCTCACTTTATCCGTATGATGTATAACACAGGAACCCGAACTAAGCACCAGCTGGTCAAATTGATGCCGATGTCTGGCTGGACCAAGAACCAACAATTCAGTCTTATCAGAGTTTAAGATTAGGAAGTTACTAGACAACCAACTTCTCACTGATACAAGGCAATCTTCTAAGGATTTTATATGGGTAAGATTACCAGCAGTTATCAGCATGTACAATTGAATATCATCAGCATAGCAATGAAAGGCAATCCCATAATGCCGCAGAATATGCCCAAGGGGCACTATATAAAGGGAGAAAAGCAAGGGGCCTAACACAGACCCCTGTGGAACCCCAAATTTCATGTCACCAAGGCCAGAGGTAGTGTTATAGTAGTAATGTTATAGGTAGTGTCTTTTGTGGATATAGAAAATGTTTTAGGTCTTTGAGTTCAGCTCGTAAAAAATGGGAGCAAAAACAAAAGTGTTGCTTTATATTTTTGTTCAGTGTGCGAATCCAGTGGTCCTCTGGATAATGTGTGTGAGTTTGGAAAGCATGACAGTTAATGCAATCCCCACAGTTAAAAAACAGATATAAATAAATTTATGAAATTAAAGAATTATCTCAACTCTCCCAAATAACAACAGCTATTTTATATTAGGTATCTTTATTTGTAGCTTTTATGGAACATATAGTAAATGTGTCTGTAATGTGACTTTTTTGTTTGTTTTTTTTCCTTTGAATAATTTATTGGGATAAACATGTTCAAGGTCCTTCTAAATGATACATATTTAATCCAGCTGAAGTTCATAAATGTTGTCATTAGTCTGCAGCATGAACAAAACAAAAATATAGTCAAAAATTTCAAGATGCACATAGAACCTTTATTATTAAGCAACATCACAGTGCCCGTTTCATTGTTCCATGCAAGTGCTATGTTAAAGATTGGCCAGCAGGTGTTGCCATATTTAATTGTATCAAATGCTTCTAAACACTGAACCATTTCAGTACAATTGCTTCATGTTGACTCAGTGGTTCAAAATGCTTCGGTTTCTCCATCAGTAATAAAATACATCAGCAACCACATTGTTTTTTAGTGTATGTGCACAGATAGACTTAAAATCATGAATACTTGCAAACCAGGACATTAACGTATGGCATGTGCTTTAAATGACCTAGTTTACAACTAGTTGAAGTCTGTAGCCTACTGTGTCAACACACAATTCGTCTGATTAGGCTACATCTGTAGTGACAAGGGTCACAATTTTAATAGACAATAGATTATCCCATTTGTTAGGCTATTTATTGGTTTACCTTATCACCCAAAAAGTGGCCAACTCAGAAACAAGATTTGAACCTAGGATCAAATTCTCTCTGAACTCTTCACACACAGCTGACGTATCAGCAGTGTTGCCACAGTTAGTTTGAAAAAGTAATCCAATTACTGATTACTCCTTGAAAAAGTAACTTAGTTAGATTACTAGTTACTGTCAGCAGCTGCCGACAACACCCCCCCCCCCCCCACCCTGTCACATCAACCTGAAAATGAAAACCCACTTTGTCAATATACTCACTTTATAGTCTCCTTTTCTTAACTTCAGTGAACATAAATACTTGTCTTTATTTTATTTTTAATAAAACATTTTTCTTGACCTCATATTTAACTCATATTTTACAGCACTGTAATGGTAAAACTTACAATTTCTAACCAATATTGTTTATAAATGTAACTACTAAATTCTTTCTAAACATTTTAGTTGTTGAAATTATCATTATTATTATGTAATTGTGCTGTTTATTATTATTTATTATTCTTCCCTTTTCAAGCCCAAATTTCGGCCTTTTCCCATGTTCAAAACTTACCAAACTTTGCAAAGTCGTTCGGCCGGATCCGAAATTCGATATTTTGGGGGTCACGCACATGCTCACAGCGAAATGGCGAAATAGTGACCCCTTACAAATTTTCAAAAAACCCTCCCCATTGGGGTTTGTTTGTTGTAGCTTCGCGAAATTTGGTACACATATTTACCATGCTGGGACGCATAAAATTTCCATTTCCATGACTTACATTTGAATGAACTCATCCTCGGGATTTCATCCAATCGTCTTCAAATTTGGTCCACATCATCATGAACCCATGCTGATCAAAAGTTAACAAAAGAATTTCTGTAGGTCAAAAGGTGTGGCTGCTAGGGTTCGTCAAACTTTGGCGAGCATTTCGGACCACGCTGTTTCACTTTGAACAACTGTCACCTCCACATACTTCATCGTAGATCCTTCAAACTTGCTGGACATGATGAGGGCTCCACCCTGAACGTCTGCATACATTAAATTCCCACCTAACTCATAGCGCCCCCTGGTGGTAACAGGAAATGTCATATTTATACTTTAACAGGTCCTGATGTCACATAGTTAACCCAAACAACTTCATTCCACTTCTAAAACATGCAGAACAAGTTCGTGAACATAGGCGATGATCGCCGTGAAGTTTTGAGTAACGGTGTCCGTGTGGCGGCGTGCCAAATATCGCCCCTTTGCCATGAAATCACGTTTTTCATTTTAATGGCTTTAATTTTGTTATATCATCATGAAAATTGATACACAGGTCGAGCACGACATCCTGTTACAATTCATAGGGGCGTTGCCCATGGGCGGGGCAAAATGCCTCAATAGTGCCCCCTTGCAACTTTTGAAAACCCCTCCCCATAGGGTTTGTTTGTTTTTTTTGCAGTAGGGACATGAAAATTGGTACATGTGTGATTTGCATAGACGTACAGGTCACCATTGGTCTATTCTGAACAGGAAGTCCACCATTTTGAATTTTTGTGTCATTTTGTTGTGATTTCCACGTTGTATTTGAATGAACTCCTCCTCGGGATTTTGTCCAATACACTTCAGATTTCTTTCACAGCATCCAGAGACTTGAACTGTGTGAAGAGGGTCGGCCCCTGAACAGAAATCGCACTGGCCCGAGAAGGCAGTGGCGCGGACACGAGGGACAGTATATGACTGCTTGCAGTCCTTGTTATTATTATTCTGACTTTTCATGCCCCAATTTCTGCCCTTTCCCACGCGCAAAAACTGACCAAACTTTGCAAAGTTGTTTGGCCAGATCCAAAATTCAATATTTTGGGGGTCACACACATGCTTGCAGCGAAATGGTGAAATAGCGCCCCCTGCAAATTTTCAAAAAACCCTCCTCATTGGGGTTTTTTTCTCATTGCCTCACAAAACTCAGTACACATATTTACCATTCTGGGACGCACAAAAAAGTCTCTTAGTGTCGTGGTGAAATGTCGCCATGGAACTTCAAGTCATAACTCCTTCATGCTTTGTCTAATTGACTTGAAACTTCACGTGTGATGAGGATCGGCCCCTGAACAGAAATCGTGCTGGCCCGGGGAGGCGGTGGCACAGACACGAGGACCCGTATATGACTACTTGCAGTCCTAGTTATTATTATTAGTGGTATTAGTAGTAGTAGGAGTAGTAGTAGTAGTAGTAGTGTGAAAAAAATGTCTTCAAAACCTTGAATCTTGGGCTATTGTGGGGAGCCCCTCCCCGATGCCCCCTTTCTGGCTGGATTCACCCCTGGTTTGTTGTCTGTGAAGGATGAATGGATAACGCTCATTTATGCAGGAAACATGACCAGACTGACAGGTCAGCGTTTTTTTTTTTACGTTGTGTCGTCCTCAGAAAGAGGATCACCTGTTTTTAGTGAGGAGACACACAGCAGTACAGTTTTAAAGAAAAAAAATGTAAAAATGTCTTTGGAACTGTGCTGCTGAACAGCGGATGAAAAGCTGGCAGCTCGCTGAAAGTGGGTGAATTGGTCAGTTCATCCGAACCCCGACCTCCCCCTGCTCACGGGCTGGTTTTAATACTGCGATCAACTCAAAATGCAAAGATAATCGTCACGCACAGTGACTTGGAGAAGTCACTTTATTCTGATTATGGTTAAACTTCTCTCCTTTCATTAAGAAACAATGCGCTGTGGTCTGGTCAAGTCTGATCTAGTCATCAACAGAAAATTAACAAGAGAAATTTTTATTTTGGCGTGACATTTCTTGCTTGTGCGTGAGAGCGTGAGATTGATGCTGAAAGCGTGAGTGTCAGTCCAGATGCGTGAGAGTTGGCAACTCTGAATACATGTTTGTGGTTTCTGAGGACCTGAGCGAGGGGCGTGGCTTAAAACAGTGACTCACAATGAAAACCCGCGAGTGTGACATAACAGATTCTAACGGGCTAACATTGACATGAAAACTTGCTAGCATCACATAACATCACACCAACAGACTAATGTTAACATGACGAGTTGCTAGTGTCAAATAACGAGATGCTAACATCCTAGTGTTAGCATTAGCTAAGTTCCTCCTTTTAAACAGACTTAGTTACAGTTTTGTTTAGAAATTTTTTTTTGCTCATCTTCAGGTAGTTTTACATGTTGCCTGACAAACGATCATCTCACCGCGTGTGTGCAGTTTGAGTTTGTCGCAGGACAGCCATGCTAACGTTTGATTCTTTCTCTCTTGTGTGCTCTTTCTGTAGCTGATCTGTTCATCAGCGTTTCAGCGGAACAGATGTTCAGTCAGACGTCCAGACAACCGCGATCCACCAAGGAGCTGTTCATCGCCATCCACAGGTCGGACCGCAGCAACGCGTCGCACGCTGTCACTACGTTAAACTCTGAACCACATTCTCATGTTTTTGCTTCCTCCCTCAGCAGTGCATTATGGGAAGGCACAGTGTGACAGCCCAGTGGGCGGGGCTTGGACACAGGTACCGTGTTGTGGGTGAAGTTTAGTTCTTCAGCCCATAACCGTAGGTTGGTAGAGGAGTGACTGTGAGTAGTGAGGACTAGATAACTAGTCAGCCCTGAAAAGTCAGCCCTGTTTTTTTTCCTTGTCCGTGTTTATGAATCATCCATCTTTCTAAATTCATATCTCGTTAGTTTACTGAAAAAGGTTCAAGTCTTCTCATATTTTATGTTTTTCATCTCCTTTATTCCTCATAATAATGCTTTTTTTCCTTCTCCCCAATAAACTTCTTATGTCTTTGCTTCCTATCCTGGCCATCCTATGTCCTTGCCTCCCCAGGAACCATCCTGTTGCCTTTATTGCTGAGGTCAAACTTCATATGTTCTCGTTTCCTCAGTAAACCTCGCTGTCTCAGGTGGAAGCTTCCTATGTCCTTGTTTCCTCAGTACACGTCCTGAGGCCTCGCTCTCTCAGGTGGAAGCTTCCTATGTCCTCGTTTCCTCAGTAAACGTCCCGAGGCCTCGCTGTCTCAGGTGGAAGCTTCCTATGTCCTTGTTTCCTCAGTACACGTCCTGAGGCCTTCCTCTCTCAGGTCGAAGCTTCCTATGTCCTCATTTCCTCAGGACATGTCCTGATGCCTTGCTCTCTCAGGTGGACGCTTCCTATGTCCTCGTTTCCACAGTACACTTCCTGAGGCCTTGCTTGCTCAGGTGGAAGCTTCCTATGTCCTCGTTTCCTAAGTAAATGTCCCGAGGCCTCGCTCACTCAGGTGGAAGCTTCCTATGTCCTCGTTTCCTCAGTACACTTCTGAGGCCTCACTCGCTCAGGTGGAACCTTCCTATGTCCTCGTTTCCTAAGTAAATGCCCCAAGGCCTCGCTGTCTCAGGTGGAAGCTTCCTATGTCCTTGTTTCCTAGGTACGCATCCCGAGGCCTCGCTGTCTCAGGTGGAAGCTTCCTATGTCCTCATTTCCTCAGTAAACATCCTGAGGCCTTGCTCTCTCAAGTGGAAGCTTCCTATGTCCTTGTTTCCTCAGTACGCGTTCTGACACCTCACTCTCTGAAGTGGAAGCTTCCTATGTCCTCGTTTCATCAGTAAATGTCCTGAGACCTCGCTCTCTGAAGTGGAAGCTTCCTATGTCCTCGTTTCCTCAATTTTACCAGGCTTTAGATGACACACTTGTCCTAGCTTTGTCTTTTTCTTCTCCACTCAGGTCAAAGAGGAAGATGCTGCTCAGAAAGGATTCAGAAGAAGGAAAACATCACGTCCCCTTGTGTCCTCTGAGGACCGTGAAGCCATCGTGCAGTTTGTTCCAACCCCTCCGAGGTCAAAGGTTAGGGCGCACGGAAAGCTTCAAGGCTCTTCTCCTCAGGAAGGGACGTTGGTCTGCTGCCTCTTCTCGAGTCTCAGCTGTTGAGAGACTTTGCAAAGTTGCTGCTTTGAGTGCGGGTACCAGCCCAGAGGTTCAGAGCGCCCCGTCACCATCGACCACCCGACCCAATGCCAACCACACGAGTTCAAGCTGTACCTCAGACATGCATGACGTCATGGCCCACATGACTGTGGATGTCCTGGTGCCTCCCTGTAGTCCAGCTGTCTCCGTGGAGTTTGGATGGACGCAGGCTGATTCACTGATCCGCACCTCCTCCTCCATCCAGCCGGGTTCCCTCGTTCCTCCGTGTTTAGCCAATCGGCGCTTTGGTGCTCGACGCCATCTCATGGCCACCACAATGACTGCCATCTTAGAGGGAGAAGGTGAGGAAGAAGAACATGTTGTTTGAGTCACCAGATGATGTCTCAGTGTGAGCAGAAGGATCCAGCCAGAGAGCGGTGGGGACCTCTTACCAGATGAGCCAGAGGAGTCCATCCATCAGTACCAGGATGTCGGACAACTTCAGTGCTCCTGAAGAACTTCTGAAGGTCTTTCTCAAAGACAGTTAAGATAAACTGAACTGAGTGCGACAAGGTCTGGGCAGTCTCCAGGCCCCATCAGGTTCACAAAAATGTGTCCCAATACCTCCTCAGACTGGACTAGACTAGAGCGACTGAGCTGTCTCAGAGATGGACCAGTTAAATGAACACATGTTGTCTCTGATAGCTGCTGGAAACAACATATTTTCTTTAGATTTTGAAGAAAGTCAAAGTCGTTGTGGTTCCAGTGACCTTCAGAAACATCTCTGAAGGACTGAGTTCTTGTTGATAACACTCCGGTCCAGCAAGGGGAGCAGCGTGGCCACACGTTGCCAGGAGGCACACTGTACAGATTGGCCACGATAAATATCAAATATCAGCTACGGTGATTTAACCACCAGTTTGGCAAAAGTGATTCATGAGCGTATTTTGCACTGAGTTCAGCTTCCATCAACTCTGATCTACAAATGTCGATGCCCACCAGAAGCTGCGGCTCTCTGTGCAGAATGACGACAACTAGCGTTTTAGAATAATGACAATTTTAAAATCCAATATCAGAGAAAAGAAAGCTCCAAAAACTGAGTGATATAGTTTGCAGTCAGTTTTAAGAGAAGACAAATTTGTAGAAATACACTCACGACAACTGATAAACCGTTAGTTAGCCACCGCGGTTTACATCAGTAGCTTGCATGTGTTTGAACTTGAACTTGGTCAGCTCATTCATGAGCTCATAATATGTTCTTTTCAAGCTTCCAACAAAAATGTTTGGCACAAAAAATCTTTTCCCCCCAAATTTTCATATTATATACAGTGGTGGGCACACTTCCGATAATCCGATAACAGATAATTATCGAAGATAATGTTTTCATTATCGGATTATCTTTTTAGATAACTTTAAAAACCATTATGGAATATTTTACAAAAGGACATTTATCTGTAAACACCAACACACAACAGACATCACATTAACGTGTTGGTTTACAGAATGAATGACTGAACCAATCAGTGTTTAGCAGAGGCACTTTTACCCAGAATCCCTTGCCTGTATTTGTTACAAAACCTCAGAATTAGTGCATTAGTGCATTTAACTTTGTACAAATGACAGAATTGACATTAATTGAGTTATTCTATCGGTATTAATGTTATTTATAAATCAAAACCATAAGTCTGTATGACTTTATTTTTCAAGACCTCCGCCTGACCGGAGCGTTGATATTGATAGAGAGCTGGCTTTATGGCTGCTCTCAGAGTGCCTCTGTGCTGGGAGCTCTGTAGTAAACAAGAGCTTCCAGCAGGCGCAGAATGTTCAAAGAAAAAAGTGTGGTCTCATTGTTTGGGTCTGTTGTGTTACTTTTAATATTAGTAGAAGCTGTTGTGGCATTAAAACTTAAATTGGTTTTATTAGTAGTTGCAAATGTACCAGAGATAATATTGGAAATTATCTGTTATCGGTTATCTGTAACTTCCGATACATTTTTGGGTGGATTATTGTTTTATCTTTATCGAAGATAACTTTTCAGTTATCTGATTGTCTGTTATCAAAGTTAATTTTTTGGTTATCTGTGCCCACCACTGATTTTATATATATATACAGTGAGGAAAATAAGTATTTGTTGTGAACAGCATATGAATGCTTCTAAAACGTCAGTAGCGTGCTTGTTTGGATGTTTGGATGTTTTTGGCATCCTTGGAGTTCAATATTTCCACCAGTTCCTCCTCTGTGAACTCAGCAAACCTCGCTGGCAGACGATTTTCTGCTGTTGTTGACATGTTTGTTGCCATTTTTTCCACCAGCGTCTGTCAGCAAGTTCCTGACCTCCGCTACGTCATTAGTGATGTCATCTCATGAATAATTGTATGCCGCGCTGTGATTGGCTAGGTGTTGGCAGTAAGCTCTAACGCTATTGGTCAGCGGGAACCGATCCAATATAAGTTTTGGTCAGTTTTGTCCCTGGTGTCCTTAGACAGCTCTTTGGTCTTGGCTATGGTGGACAGGTTGGAGTGTGATTGATTAAGTGTGTGAACAGGTGTCTTTTATACAGGTAACGAGTTCAAACAGGTGCAATTAATACAGGTAAAGAGTGCAGAATAAGAGGGCTTCTTAAAGAAAAATTAACAGGTCTGTGAGAGACAGAATTCTTGCTGGTTGCTAGGTGTTCAAATACTTATTTGCAGCAGTAACATACAAAAAAATTATTAAAAAATCATACATTGTGATTTCTGGATTTTTTCCTTTTTTTTTAGATTATATCTCTCACAGTGGACATGCACCTAAGATGGAAATTTCAGACCCCTCCATGATTTCTAAGTGTGAGAACTTGCAAAATCGCATGGTGTTCAAATACTTATTTTCCTCACTGTATATATATATATATACTTATATACACACACACACACACACACACACACACACACACACACACACACACACACACACACACACACACACACACACACACAGTCTAATGACACAGCAGAGGAGAAAAGATAAGTGGAACTTTATTTATCCCAAAGGAGAGTTCATTTCAGTCAGTGAGCTCCTCTGTTTATCCAGTCTGATGGAGTTTTATCCATATTCAGGGTCCAACTACGATTTTGGAGATGTTAGTTAATTATTTGGATTGTTGTCATGGTGAATCAGTGAATCTGTGATTGTTGGCAGGGTCTGTTTGAGGAAGCCACACTGTGCACTGATCCAGGATCAGTGTCACCTGGCTTGATAATCTGGTGTCTGCTCATCCTGGATTGGTCTCTGAGCATCCAGTTGAACTTGTTTTGGATTTGTTGAACTCAGCTCAGTTATTTATCCTGGATATCTGAATCTTACGGTAGTGCAACAGGCTCCTGTTGTTAGTTTGTTGATTTGTTTATCTGTTGTTTTGTTGATTTATCTTTTGTTATTTAATTTACCTTTTGTGTTTTGTTGATTTGTTTACCTTTTGTTTTGTTTTTTTGTTGATTTGTTTTTCTCTTGTTTTGTTGATCCGTTGGACCTGATATAGTTCTGGTGGGTCAGTTCAGGTTTGTATTTGATTTCAGACATTTAAAATCCTGAGTTGTTGTTGTTGATATTTGACTTTTTGTTGCCAACGGAGATGCTGAACACACCATGTTATTAACACACTAATTAAAACAGTCTCACTTTCAGTGTTGCTGGTAAGGTTGGTGAGGTTGATGAGGTTGATGAGGTTGGTGAGAATGTTAAGATTGGCAAGTTTGGTGAGAGCCGGTATAACTCAGCGCACAGAGTCAACATAATTCGGAGCGCAGAGAGCCGATTTAACTCGGTGCACTGAGCGTCTGTATAACTCAATGCACAGTCATTTAACTCAGTGCGCAGAGAGTCAGTTTAACTCAGTGCGCAGAGAGCCAGTATAACTCGGTGCTCAGAGAGCCGGTATAACTCAGTGTGCAGAAAGTCTGTATAACTCGGTGCACAGAGAGCCAATATAACTCGGAGCGCAGAGAGACGGTTTAACTCGGTGCGCTGAGAGTCTGTTTACCTCAATGCACAGAGTCTGAAAAACTCGGTGTGCAGAGAGTTGGTTTAACTTGGCGTGCCGAGAGCCAGCTTAACTCGGCGCGCAGAGAGCTGGTTTAACTCGGTGCGCAGAGAGTCTGTTTTACTTGGTGCGCAGAGAGCTGGTATAACTTGGTGCACAGAGAGGCGGTTTAACTCAGTGCGCAGAGAGTCGTTTAACTCGGTACGCAGAGAGTCAGTATAACTCAGCGCACAGAGAGTCTGTATGACCCGGCGTACAGAGAGTCTGTTTAACTCAGTGCGCAGTGAGTCCGTTTTAACTCAGCGCGCAGAGAGCCTGTATAACTCAGTGTGCAGAAAGTCAGTTTGACTCAATGTGCAGAGAGCTGGTATAATTCGGCGCGCAGAGTCAATATAACTTGGAGCACAAAGAGCCGGTATAACTTGGCGCACAGAGAGTCGGTTTAACTCGGTGCACAGAGAGCCGGTATAACCCGGCGCACAGAGAGTCTGTAGACCTCGGTGCACAGAGAGTTGGTACACTCATTAAAAATATAAACGCAACACTTTTGGTTTTGCTCCCATTTTGTATGAGATGAACTCAAAGATCTAAAACTTTTTCCACATGCACAATATCACCATTTCCCTCAAATATTGATCACAAACCAGTCTAAATCTGTGATAGTGAGCACTTCTCCTTTGCTGAGATAATCCATCCCACCTCACAGGTGTGCCATATCAAGATGCTGATTAGACACCATGATTAGTGCACAGGTGTGCCTTAGACTGCTCACAATAAAAGGCCACTCTGAAAGGTGCAGTTTTATCACACAGCACAATGCCACAGATGTCGCAAGATTTGATGGAGCGTGCAGTTGGCATGCTGACAGCAGGAATGTCAACCAGAGCTGTTGCTCGTGTATTGAATGTTCATTTCTCTACCATAAGCCGTCTCCAAAGGCGTTTCAGAGAATTTGGCAGTACATCCAACCAGCCTCACAACCGCAGACCACGTGTAACCACACCAGCCCAGGACCTCCACATCCAGCATGTTCACCTCCAAGATCGTCTGAGACCAGCCACTCGGACAGCTGCTGAAACAATCGGTTTGCATAACCAAAGAATTTCTGCACAAACTGTCAGAAACCGTCTCAGGGAAGCTCATCTGCATGCTCGTCGTCCTCATCGGGGTCTCGACCTGACTCCAGTTCGTCGTCGTAACCAACTTGAGTGGGCAAATGCTCACATTCGCTGGCGTTTGGCACGTTGGAGAGGTGTTCTCTTCACGGACGAATCCCGGTTCACACTGTTCAGGGCAGATGGGAGACTGTGTGTGGCGTTGTGTGGGTGAGCGGTTTTCTGATGTCAATGTTGTGGATCGAGTGGCCCATGGTGGCGGTGGGGTTATGGTATGGGCAGGCGTCTGTTATGGACGAAGAACACAGGTGCATTTTATTGATGGCATTTTGAATGCACAGAGATACCGTGACGAGATCCTGAGGCCCATTGTTGTGCCATACATCCAAGAACATCACCTCATGTTGCAGCAGGATAATGCACGGCCCCATGATGCAAGGATCTGTACACAATTCTTGGAAGCTGAAAATGTCCCAGTTCTTGCATGGCCGGCATACTCACCGGACATGTCACCCATTGAGCATGTTTGGGATGCTCTGGACCGGCGTATACGACAGCGTGTACCAGTTCCTGCCAATATCCAGCAACTTCGCACAGCCATTGAAGAGGAGTGGACCAACATTCCACAGGCCACAATTGACAACCTGATCAACTCTATGTGAAGGAGATGTGTTGCACTGCATGAGGCAAATGGTGGTCACACCAGATACTGACTGGTATCCCCCCCAATAAAACAAAACTGCACCTTTCAGAGTGGCCTTTTATTGTGGACAGTCTAAGGCACACCTGTGCACTAATCATGGTGTCTAATCAGCATCTTGATATGGCACACCTGTGAGGTGGGATGGATTATCTCAGCAAAGGAGAAGTGCTCACTATCACAGATTTAGACTGGTTTGTGAACAATATTTGAGGGAAATGGTGATATTGTGCATGTGGAAAAAGGTTTAGATCTTTGAGTTCATCTCATATAAAATGGGAGCAAAACCAAAAGTGTTGCGTTTAAATTTTTGTTGAGTGTATAACTTGCAGCGCAGAGAGTTGGTTTAACTCGGTGCACAGAGAGTCAGTATAACTCGGCGCACAGAGTCGGTTTAGCTTGGCGTGCAAAGAGTCCGTTTAATTCAGCACACAGAGAGCTGGTATAACTCGGCGTGCAGAGCTGGTATAACTCGGCGTGCAGAGAGTCAGTTTAACTCGGCATGCAGAGTCTGTTTAACTTGCCGCGCAGAGAGCCGGTTTAACTTGGTGTGCAGAGTCTGTTTTACTTGGTGCGCAGAGAGCTGGTATAACACAGTGCACAGAGAGTCGGTTTAACTCGGTGCACAGAGTGTCAGTATAACTCGGAGCGCAGAGAGTCTGTTTAACTCGGTGCGCAGAGAGTCCGTTTTAACTCAGCGCGCAGAGAGCCGGTATAACTCGGTGCACAGAGAGTCTGTTTAACTTGGTGTGCAGAAAGTCAGTTTGACTCGGTGTGCAGAAAGTCAGTTTGACTCGGTGTGCAGAGAGCTGGTATAATTCAGTGCGCAAAGTCAATATAATTCAGAGCACAAGGAGCCGGTATAATTTGGCACACAGAATCTGTTTAACTCGGTGCGCAGAGAATCAGTTTAACTCGTCTCGCAGAGAGCCAGTATACCTCAGCATGCAGAGAGTCAGATTAACTCGGTGTGCAGAGAGTTGGTATAACTCACCGCGCAGAGTCGGTTTAACTTGGTGTGCAGAAAGTCTGTATAACTTGGCGCACAAAGAGCCAATATAACTCGCAGCACAGAGAGTCCGTTTAACTTGGTGTGCAAAGAGTCAGTTTAACTCAGTGCCCAGAGAGCCGGTATAACCCGGCGCACAGAGAGTCAATATAACTTGGAGCGCAGAGAGCCGGTTAAACTTGGTGCGCTGAGAGTCTGTATAACTCAATGCGCAGAGTCAGTTAACTCGGTGCGCAGAGAGTCAGTTTAACTCAGTGCGCAGAGAGCCGGTTTAACTCTGTGAGCAGAGAGTCAGTGTAACTTGGTGCGCAGAGAGCCAGTTTAGCTCGGTGTGCAGAGAGTCTGTATACCTCGACACACAGAGAGTCTGTATAACTCGGCGCACAGAGTTTCTGTAGACCTTGGCACGTAGAGAGTCTGTATAACTCAGTGCGCCGAGAGTCTGTATAACTCGGCGCACAAAGTTTCTGTAGACCTTGGCACGTAGAGAGTCTGTATAACTCAGTGTGCAGAGAGTCTGTATACCTCGACACACAGAGAGTCTGTATACCTCGACACGCAGAGAGCCTGTATAACTCGGCGCACAGAGTTTCTGTAGACCTTGGCACGTAGAGAGTCTGTATAACTCAGTGCGCCGAGAGTCTGTATAACTCGGTGCACAAAGAGTTTGTAGACCTCAGTGTGCAAAGAACCTATATACCTCGGCATGCAGAGAGTCTGTATTCCTCGATGCTCAGAGAGTCTCTATAACTTGGCGCGCAGTCTGTATACCTCGACGCGCCTCAATTTACATGACGGACTGTTTCAAAGTTTAGTGAACATAAACAAATCAAATGTATATGTGCGGTTGTTTTAATTCTGATGTGTGCCATTATTACGTTCAACTAGTAATAATTGTGGATTAATTGCTGTATTTTTGTTTGAGGTAATTGGGTGTGAAGATGAGTTGCCCTTTTAGGGATCAATAAAGTTGTTTGACTCAGGACCCAGAACTTGGATAACTTCTCCATTCACCCATTTCTCTCCTCCCCTGTAGCAGTCAAGTACAGCTTAACCTCCAGAGAATCCTCCAAGTCTCTGTTTTGTATGAGACTGTTTGTGAGCAAGGCAATCCTGGACCTTGTCAGAGAATTTTGGTTTCAGCAAAGACAACCTGGTGCAAACCGATCTTTTTGAGAACAGTTCTGCTGATGTTTTCCCAGTTTGCTTCCACCAGTACGTTTTAACCGTTTCAAACCTCTGTTCTTTTTACCCTTTCTGGTTTTGCTACCGGAGTCTCCTTTGGATAAAACCTTTCTCTCCACTGCTGAAGGAACGTGCAGCTCTGTTGCTCCATGGTGTTCCACAGCCTCCTCGGATGAAGCTGAGAGGATGATGTCATTATGCGGCATCTCCAGAGCCGTCTGCTGCTTCATCGGAGAGTCAGTCTTTGCTCCTACAATCACCTATGGTCAAAGAACTAGATCGCAGGTACAAGTGGCCGAAATGGGCTTCCTCAGGAGGGTGGCTGGTGTCTCCCTTAAGGTGAGAAGTTCAGTCATGCGTGGGGAGCTCGGAGTAGAGTCGCTGCTCCTTCATGTTGAAAGGGGCCCGCTGAGGTGGTTCAGTCATCTGGTAAGGATGCCCCCTGGGAGGAGACTCCGGGGAAGACCCAGGACTAGGTGGAGAGATTATATCTCCACACTGGCCTGGGAACGCCTCAGGATCCCCCATTCAGAGGTGGTCAGTGTGGCCTGGGAAAGGGAAGGCAAACTTATTTGTATAGCTCAGTTCATACACAGACAACTCAAAGTGCTTTACAGAAAAAAACTACGTCATTAAAATGACAGTAAAAATGCATTTAAAAGACAAAAAATAAAATAAAAAAAAATAAAACAAAAACTAATAAAAGTCAGAACAATCAGCCTTGACCTTTTCGCTCAGCTACATGTGCTTTTTCTGTATTTTATGTATTTTTCCTTTTTGTTTAATTTTATTTATTTTTTCATTTGTTTTTCTGTTATTGCATGAGCATGCCGAGCGAAATAAATGAACCTCAAATCAAATCAACAGTGAAGAGATTACGGATAGTAATTTCTGTTTTTAGCCTTGATTTAAAGAACTGACAGTTTGAAGTGTTCAGGAGGTTCGTTCCACAGGTGGGAAGCATCACGACTCAATGCTGCCTGGGAAAGACAAGTCTGGGGCCCCCTGCTGGAGCTGTTGCCTCCGCGACCTGATCTTGAAGATATACGTATATAATATATATATATATATCATATTGTGACATGTTTTAATTTTTCCATTTTGTTGTTTGGAAACTAAACATCAAAGGTTGTAGCGATGCTGCTGGCGTTTGGGCGTATGAACAGTTATTGGTGGTTAATCCATCTGTGATGTCAGATACAGATCTGTCTCCAGGCGGTGGATTGGTCATGGGTGGCTGGCAGAGAAGACACCAGTCTGACTAACTGTTGCTGACAGCAAGATGTTGAAAAGACTTAAATTTAGCCTCCCAAAGAGCCACAAAGATAAAAACAGATCTGCAAATTCAAGCGAGTCCTTTGTACTGAAGTGGTTGGAAAGTCTGGAGAACATTAAAGAGATTGTGGGCAAATTCCTTTAGTGTTTCAGAAGGATTCGGAGGTTGTCATTTGGGTTGAGGACCGTCTCAGTCGTCCAGGTCGCGCTATCTGAGCACGTTGACTCGGATCTGCTGGACGTGTTTGTGTCCTTGAACACGTTTTGCTATTCATCAGTTCTAAGTTACAGGAGTCAGAGGATCTCATATCTGTCCTCTGTGGGGACACTGGTGTCTCTGTCGGCAGGTTTTCATCACTCTCCTAATTTTGCAAAGTGAAATAATTAATTAAAAATACATTTAACAGAAACGTGTGTTTTTTTTGGGGGGGAACTTACAAATGTGACAAAAAAACATGTTTGCACTCACATGAGGTGGTTTTTCAGTTGATTTAAAAAATGGCAACGGAAATAGTTTTTCTGTTATTGCACGTCATGTGGCAAACACAAAACATCACGTGACACTTTGTGTTCGTCACGTGATCCACCTTAGATCTGCTGTGGCGACTCCTAATGAAAACAACGGAGCAGCTGAAGGGACTTACTTGCCTTTATTTAGTCCAAACCACAAACATTTTGTGAACGTTTGACCTACCATTCTGGAAACATCTGTGCTAACATTACTGTCAAACATTCTGGGAACCAAAAAGAAACTTTCCTTGAAAATGTTCAGAGAACATCACAGCTAACATTTTGATAACATCTGATAAATGTTCTTATACGAGTAAAACAGTGTGAAGCTCGCTCGTGGTACATTGTGTCCCAAACAGGAAGTGCCAGATTTTGAGTCCACGGTGAAACAGGAAATGTCAAACACTTTCTGGGTCGACACTTCCTGGATTGACAGAGGGAGATGGGAGATGTTCTGAGGACAATGCTTATGTCAAATTGGAACGCGCGATGGAAATGGGCCTGAAAGATGAAGGGCAAAAACATCATGCCGCAGCCAACAGATTGAAGGTCATTCTACTCTTGACCACCTGTCTGCACACAATCTTATATTGATTAGTATGGTCTGAAGTACCGGAATCCGTTGAGAAAACCTTGACAGGAAAAAATGGCAGTTTTTACCAGGCTCGGACCTGTCTATTACTAGGATGCAGCAGTTTTCTAGTTTGGCAGATAGTTCTGGAAGAAATCACTGAAGAAATTAACAAATTGAAAATATGGTTTGACCAAAACAAATTGTCATTAAACAAATAAAACAGGGATAAAGTGGAGGTGTAAGAGTCACTAGGTGTTCACAGGAAACATTTATTTATGTTCATTGTTAGATGGTTTTATATTTTCTGTTGTGTTTTGTTTTATCAGGTTCTTTTTTGTCTCTTTTTGGTCTGAAATTGTATTGTATTGTATTAGTTGTTGTGAGTTTTTATTACTATTGTTGTTGTTGCTGCTGCTATTATTATTCATATATGAATAAAAATAAATTAAAAAAAATTACAATTTCACTCTTTTACAACAACATTAATTATTATACAACACATGCAAAAAAAAACAAATGCACACAAACTGTGCTGAGATGCGAACAGCTTAATGTTAACTTTAACACTGAAAATGCCATAGACATGCTAACACGTTTTTAAGTTATAAAATACATCTATCAACTGTTTCAGAAGACCATAACAGGTCGCTTTAACATGAAAAAGGTTAATATTACTTACAGACATATGCTCTTTGGGGTTTTAGCGGGGAAAAATTAAGATAAAGTGAAATAAAACAATGAACCAACAAAGCAGCAGATCGAAGCACTGTTTCGATGCAAATCACTGCTTCGATTGGTTCAAGGTTCAAAGCAAAGCCGCGCCACAGAAAAGTTGATTACAGACCTGCTGCAGGGTCTGTAATCAATGTAGAGAAATGATCATTTTCCTGACAAACACCCTAAAAAACAACGGCCGCTCTGAAGGACCGATAAGGGAATCGTTAAGCAAAAAGGTTATTGATGTCGGTGGATCGAATCATTTCTTAACGATACCCGAAAGGAACCAGTTCTCGATACCCAACCCTACTGCTGACACACGCAAAACACGTGAGAGTACAATAAGTAGAGTAACGAACACTACATAGGTGAGACTAAGCAACCTTTACACAAAAGGCTATACCAGCACCGCAGAGAGGGCGCCAGTGGACCTCAGTCTGCAGTTCATCTCCACCTTAAAGACACTAACCACACGTTTGAGGACAAGGAAGTTAAAATCTTAGCCAGAGAGAAGAAATGGTTTGAGAGAGGGGTCAAGGAGGCATTCTTTGTGAAACGTTTGAAACCCAGCCTTAACAGGGGAGGGGGTCTGAGACACGCTTTATCCCCTGTTTACAATGGGGTACTCAGGTCAAAGCAGTTTCAGTCTTTTGTTCATGGTCATTCACGTCATCAGCAGAGTTGTCAAGGGAGCCATCAGGAGAGGCTTCCATCCCATCATTAAGAGGGACAGCAGCCCTGTCATTAGGAGGGTGCTAACTAGAGCACAATAGGTGCTAATTAGAGCTATTGTTTAGTCACTAGCCTATAGCAGTCTGCCTCTCGGTAGGAGGGGTCTGGTTAGGTTTAAAATTCCAGCTTTTGTGACTTCTTGATTATTCTTCTCTACAAGAGTCAGACAGAAGTCAGACCACGTGAGAATGAATTTTAGCTGAGGAAGCTTCTGCGATTTGAAGCGAAACGTCCTCGCGTCAAGCAACCCAGTCCAGTCGAAGATTCAAGCTTCTCTACTATGGAAACCACCTGGACAACTGAGAGCCTACACAGAAACGTGAGAGTACAAGAAGTAATCTAAAAATAAGCTTCATTATCATCATCTGTGAATACATTGAGGAGGGAAAACTAAACCATACAGAGACGTTCAGGGCACAGCTAACAGCTATGTTTCAGCCACAAAGTCCCGTTACTGTTACTCCGAACCAAGGAAGCATTGAGGAATGTTTTGGTTCCTGGTGTAACTCTCAGCTCTTGAGACGAGTTGAGGTGAACTTCAGGAGGTTTTGTCAGATGCTGCACATCGTGCTCTCGATGCATTTTCAGTGTTTTGGGAGAAATTTCCCATCCTCTTTGAAAGTGTTTTTTGAGTCCTCAATCACTCTGTGTTTTTACAGCGAATTTCCCAAAAAGACTTCATCATGCTGTCCCAAGAACAAATACAAGCTTTGTTCTTCAAAATACCAAGATGAATTAGCAGTTAACCATCCAAACACACTAATTTCCTTTCTAACATGGAGCATCAGCAGTGTGTTTGCCCTGGAGGACGGTCTAGTAATCATTGTCTTTGTTTTTGAGATTGCCGTTTAATTGCTAATGGAACGGCTGAGGTTTGAAACCAGGACAAGTCGAGCTGCCGGGCAGAACGTAGCTTATCGAACTGCCCGGCAGCTCAATAAGCTATAAATCATCTTCTGTGTCAGACACAAAGCACAATTACAGCAAAAGATTTACTGACGTCCCCAAGCAGAACTAAAACACCACAACCCTGTGCGACCTTTGACCTCATCTCTGTGGCTTTAGTTGGCGTCATAAATGTGTTGGAGATTTAGGCAGGATGATGGCAGGGTCACAAGTAGTCATAGTGTTTCTTCTTCCTTTCCTCATTTTTCTTCTTTCTCTCATTTCTTTTCAACATGAGGTCAAAGAGTACGCGAGTATGCACAGTGCCCACTTCCACCATGCACGAGTGGCGCACCAACCCTGTGTATTGTGTTGTACTGCAAAGTCACTGTAGGTATATTTCTAGACTGCAGAACTGAGACGCACCTTACAAAACCAGGTTTGCTACAGATGTGCACAGTGATGACCAAAGTATCTGCTGGTAGTCCACAGTTACAAAGCAGAGCAATCTGTGTGTTGGTCCAACACATTACACCCATGACACACTCCAGCCTTATAACAGACAAAGAATAATAATAATAATAATGAGTTGGATTCATAGAGCGCTTTTTCAAGACACCCAAAGTACTTTACAACTTGCATTATTCATTCACTCACACATTCACACACTGGTGGTGGTGAGCTACTGATGTAGCCACAGCTGGCCTGGAGCAAACTGATGGAAGCCTGACCGCGATTCTGCACCTACGTTCCCTCCAACCACCACCTCATTCAAACACAGGCAAGGTGAATTAAGTGTCTTGCCCAAGGACACAACGGCAATATGCAGGGAGCCGGATTCGAACTGCCGACCCTTCAGTCATAAGACAGCTCGCGCTACCAACTGAGCTATTGCCGGCCCTTTCTGAAGTCAGAACTTTGACTCCAGAGAGGAAATGAATCAGGATGCCAAGTGACATTAACACGGACCTAAAAGAAACTGGGAAAGAGAGACTGAACGGAGAGCGCTGAAGTTAAAGACGTGCTCTCCTACACGCACGAACTACAGGAGCAGCTCGGGACTCAACTCACAGATCTCGAGGTGAGTTCACTGAGAAACAACATCCGCATCCACGGGTCACTCCAACTGTGTCAGGGTGCACAGATAAAGACAGATGGACAGCTCTTAAGTTAACCTTCAAAAACTGCTGCAGGTCAACAAGTCTGTCTACATGTGTGAGGTCCATCTCAAACTCCAGCTGCAGCAGCCACACTGCACGCGTGCCTCGTGCACGGTGCTCAGAGGACATGTTTCACACAGTGGAGAAACAGGTGTTAAAGGTGGCCAAACCCCTCACATGACACTATCCCCAAAGCGGGACACACCCAGCGGGACCGGGGGCTTGACACCAGAAGCGAGAGCTGCTCAGATCACCTCCCCACCTCACCGGCTGTAATGACCCCCCCAAAAAAAGAAAAATCATTTTTGCGGTGATAGGGTTTGCGATCAAGATTTCCTGCAGTACTTGATCAGTAAACTGAAATCCACAAACTACTTAAACTGAAAGTATCTATATATCATGGCTCCAGCCCCCTGCAACCCTTAATTGGACTAAGCGGTTGAAGATGAGTGTTTGAGTGTGTGTGTGAATGATATTCATGTTTTGTGAGATATTTTTTTCAGTA
This sequence comes from Thalassophryne amazonica, assembly GCF_902500255.1. Taxonomy (NCBI): domain Eukaryota; kingdom Metazoa; phylum Chordata; class Actinopteri; order Batrachoidiformes; family Batrachoididae; genus Thalassophryne; species Thalassophryne amazonica. The sequence goes on from NC_047103.1 coordinate 172,216,184, forward strand.
TTCACATTTTGCAATTAACGGTTTGCAGATAATTCATGATTTGCAGCTGATTCGTGTTTTGGGTGTTAACAAAAAACATATCGTTGTGCTCAAAAATTTTCTGCACTAATTTCCCCACTAAGCTAATGGATTCCACACCCACATTTGTCATAAGCCTTGCAGGGTCTCTAATCACCAGCTCCGTGGCCTGCTGTAGATTCCTAATGTTACCCTCCCTGTAGAGCTCTATCAATGTTTTCAGACAAGATGGCGATGCCTTCCCCAGTAGGGTGGAGGTTGTCCGGCATCAGCAAGCCACGGCGGCCTCAGAACAAAGGCCAGTTATCAATATAGCTAAAGCCTTGCTGTCTACAAAACTGCGCCAGCCACCTATTTAACGATGTCAGCCTGGTAAACGCCTCATCGGTACCCCGAGGGGAGGGGACCAGAGACTATTAATCGATGCCGACACATCTTTCTGGCAAGGTCACAAGTCCTCTCTATGTCCATTTTTGTGACCTCTGAGTCCTTCATCCTGATATCATTGGTGCCAACGTGAATAACTATGTGACTATATCTCATGTCATGTTCCTTCGTCTGTCTTCCCTTCTGCAGTGTCAGCAAACTAAGATGAGATGCAATGTTGGGAACTCTGGCTCCAGGAATACATTTAACGTCAGCAGGCGTCTGTAACCTGACTTGGCGGGTGATCAAATCCCCTATCACTAAAGTCCGGAGTTTTGGCCTGGAGACAGGAGTGGAAGTCACTTGTGGGCTCAGAGAATTCACATCAGGCAAATCCAAGGGGGAGAACCGATTCACAGTTCGCACTGGCGAGTGTGATCGGGGTGCCACAACCGGGCACCAAGCCCTACGGGGCTTCCTCCGCCTAGCCACAGTCCGAAAGCCATCCTCCACAGCCGGCGTTTCTAAGCTGATGGGCTTGCTAGCCAGCCCAACACTAACCTCATCTGGAGTGCCCGTAACATCTAACTCCACTGAGCTAAGAAGCTGCTCTTACCTACGGACACGGCTCTCTAAGAGAGCCACCCTATCTTCCAACATCACGCAGGATTTACGGAGGGTGTAAAGTAGAATTAGTAGTGTACTTTGTGCACTAAGAAATTCAAGAATGTAGCCAAGCAAACACAAGCTAACCAATAATGGATAAGCTAACCACTCCTAAGGCTCACACAGATGCAAATAAATGAATTAAAATTCACAACAGTTACACTGAAAAACTAACAGAAGTATTAAACAGGTAAAAAAAAAAACAGCAGCTATAAAAATAACGATGGGGGAGGGGAGGAGTCAACTTAGCTAGCAAGAAAAAAAAACTACTAAAATTAACACAAGAGTAAAGTACTAAGCTAAAATTCACAAGTTACTCTAAACAGTTAATTAACCAACAGAAGTATAAAAAAAAATGAAAAAATGATGCTAGCCGCTCCTAAGATTTTACACAGGAGTAAAATAATTATTTAAAATTCACAGCAGTTCGACTGAAAAACTAACAGAAGTATTAAACGGGTAAAAAAGAAACAGCTATAAAAAGTAACGAAAGGGGGAGGGGAGGAGTTGACCTAGCTAGCGAAAGCTAACTGCTAGCGAACGCTAACTGCTAGTGATTCACAACAGGACTGTTTTTAAATAGCGTTCAGAGTAGATACAATTAATAACCAGGAGAGTGCTAAACAGAAATAAAAGAAGCGTATACAACCGTGTGAAGTTCAGAGTAGCGTCACAGCAACAAACAATCTGTCAGAAGCAAGTTGCCAGATTGCGCCTCCTGTGTTAAAACCACACTCCCCCAAAACACAGTCAGCTTGGTTCAGTGATTACTTGCGTGACCTCAAGCATAAGGCAAGAGGTCTAGAACGGAAATGGCGTAGTTCAAAATTTGAAGTATTCAGTGGTGAGCACAGATAACCAAAAAGTTAGCTTTGATAACTGGTAATCAGCTAACTGAAAAGTTATCATTTTTAACACTAATGGAAGCTACAGATAACTTTTAATTTTGCCTCCCATATGCTTTCAGCGACTAAGAAGCTAATTTTGAGTTTAAACACCACCAAAGCTTCTAACAGAACTAACAGCGATCACAAACCCAAACAGCCAATGAGCCAGCACTTCTGTCTTTGTGCGCTCTGCCCCCTGCTGTAGAAAAGCATCATTTACCCTGACAGGATACAGTGGTCCGGTGACGAGGCAGAGGTATTGAAATGGAAAGCAGGTTTGAATTATGGTTTTACTTTATAAATAACATTTTCCGGATAGAATAACTACATTAATGTAAACTCTTAAAATGTACAAAGTGATATATAACACATATCTGTTAATTTTAAAATAATGCACTAATTCTGAAGATTTGAACATTAACACACAGATCCCCAAAGGGATTATGAGTAACTAAGCCTCCGCTCATACTGATTGGTTGATTTATTCATTCTATGGAAAAACCAACACAAGTGAATCAATGTAACATGTTGGTGTTTACAAATAAATGTGCTTTTGTAAAATATGTCTTTTTTTTTCATTTGTATGAAAAAAGAAAGAAATTTTCAAGATCCTGCTAGACAGCGCCTAAGCGCACACGTGATGACATCACAACTCTATCCGGTTAGGGAGACAAGGTTTCCTTCAATAACAAGAACTGTCAAAAAACTTTCTCGTGTGTAGTTGGAGTTGTGTGGCGATAGGAATCGCCTTTTGAATGTTTGAATAATGATGTCAGTCGCACAAAGAAATTAAATAACAGTGAAAACATGATCATGCGGTGTCATAACGCATCAATCAGTTGCTCTGTGAGGTGTCATAACATCAAGCCTGTTTCACATGGCAAGATAATTAGGCCGATATTGGACCCGATCTTCCCCTTCGGACAATCTTAAGGACTATAACTATATGGATTTGAATGACATGCGATTACACCAATCATGCTTGAACCCTCGTGCGCATGCGTGAGTTTTTTCACGCGTGTCGGTGACGTCATTTCCCTGTGGGCAGGCCTTGAGTGAGATGTGGTCCCGCCCTCTCGGCTGAATTCCTTTGTTTCACACGCTGCTCGAGACGGCGCGCGTTGCTTTATCAAACTTTTTTCTGGACCTGTGAGGAATATCCGAGTGGACACTATTCAAGAAATTTAGCTGGTTTTCGGTGAAAGGTTTAACGGCTGATGAGAGATTATGGGGTGTTTCTGTCGCTGTAAGGACTTCCCACGGAGCGGGATGTCGCGCAGCGCTTCCAGGCGCCGTCGTCGGCCTGTTTTGACCTGAAAACATCCTAATTTAAGGCTTAATTCACCCAGGATGTCGTGAGAGAACAGAGAAGATTCAGAAGAGGCCGGCATGAGGACTTTATGCGGACATTCCACTGTTTAAGGACATTTTGTAATGAAAGACGTGCGCGCAAATTCGCTGAGTCGTTTCCGTGACGACTCGGCGAATCTGTGTGTGCCGCGACAGGAAAAACACCTCCGTGTTGAAAACCATTTGTAAAATTCAGGCGGCTTTTGATGGCTTTCAACAAGTGAGTAACTGAGAAATTGTTTAACAGCTTGGGCATGTTCCAACTTGCCCGTTAAGTTCAAAGTTCAAAGTTCAAAAAGGTTTATTGTCATATGTACAGTAAGAAACGTATTTCCCTGTGCAATGAAATTCTCTTCTTTGCTCCTCTCACCGGGTGTCTATAGTAATAGTCAAAATAGGCATTAAAAAAAAAAAAAAGAAAAGAAAATAATGTGCAAATAGCAAGATTCAAGTGTTAACAGTTAACAGTAAGGTAACAGTAAGGTGCAGTAACAGTGTAAAGTGCTCAGTCCTTAGCAGCATTCAGCAGTCTGATGGCAGTGGGGTAGAAAGAGTTTTTGAAGCGGGTGGTTTTGCATTTCACACTCCTGAACCTCCGTCCTGAAGGCAGCAGTGTGAACAGTCCGTGTTGGGGATGTGTAGGGTCTTTTATGATGGCGGCAGCTCTATTGTGGACTCTCCGATGGTAGATGCTCTGCAGAGATGGTAGTGGCGTCCTCGTGATCTTTAATGCGGTCTTCACTACTCTCTGCAGGCGTTTGCGGTCATTCACCGTTGAGCTGCCATACCACGCAGTAATCGAGGTGGTGAGAATGGACTCAATAATGCAGCTGTAGAAGTTGCTGAGAATCTTGGGTGACATGCCAAATTTCCTCAGCATCCTCAGGAAGTACAGCCGCTGCTGAGCCTTCTTTACCACCTGTGTGGTGTTGAGTGTCCAAGTGAGGTCACTACTGATGTGGACCCCCAGATATTTAAAGCTGCTCACTCTCTCCACCTCGCGGCCTTGGATAGACAGTGGCTGATGAGGTTCCCTCTCCCTCCTCATGTCCACTATCATTTCCTTGGTTTTATCTGTGTTCAGGGTGAGGTTGTTGACTCCACACCATGTCACCAGGCCTTCCACCTCCCTCCTGTAAGCTGCTTCGTCTCCGCCGGTGATGCGTCCAATCACAGCAGTGTCGTCAGCAAACTTTATGATGGTGTTATCGGGGTGAGAGGCGGCACAGTCGTAGGTGAAGAGGGTGTAGAGAATAGGGCTGAGGACGCAGCCCTGCGGGGTACCAATGTTGGTGGTGATGCTGGCTGAGGTCCTATTCCCAATCTTGACAGACTGTGGTTTGCCAGTCAGAAAGTCCAGGAGCCAGTCACAGAGGGTGGGATGGAGTCCAAGGGCAGACAGTTTGTAGGTGAGTTTGTGAGGGATGACCGTGTTGAAAGCAGAGCTGTAGTCAATGAAAAGTACTCTGATGTAAGAGTCTTTATTTTCCAGGTGGGAGAGGGAGGCGTGCAGAGCAGGCGGCAATGGCATCCGAGGTTGACCTGTTGTGCCTGTAAGCGTACTGCAGGGGGTCTGTGATGTCCGGTATGCAGCCCTGAATGTATGACAGTACCACTCTCTCGAAACACTTCATAATGATTGGAGTGAGTGCTACTGGCCTATAGTCATTCAGGCAAGATGGGGGGTTCTTCTTGGGGAGGGGGATAATGGTGGTGGTCTTGTAGCAGGTGGGAACAGTGCATTGACTGAGGGAAAGGTTGAAGATGGAGGTAAGAACGTCAGTCAGCTCGTTGGCACACGCTCTGAGGGCACGACCAGGTATGTTATCCGGGCCAACAGCTTTCCGGAGCCGAATACTCCTCAGTGCTCTGTGTACCTGGGCTGGTGTGATAACGAGAGGGGAGGAGGGAGGTTGGGCAGCCGAGGTGTGTGTATGATCTATGGATGTGGTACAGGTGGAGGTGGAGCTCTCAAAGCGTGAGTAGAACACATTGAGGTCTTCCAGGAGGCTGTCTGAAGAGCTGATGGTGGTGGTCCTGGAACCGGTTCTGAAGTCTGAGATGTGGTTCAGACCTTGCCACATCCTCCTGGGGTCAGCATTGGAGTAGAAGTTCTCTGTCTTCTCTCTATGCTGCCTCTTGGCTGCTCTTATGGCCTTCTTCAGTCTATATTGTGCGGCTTTGCGCTCAGCCTCGTTGCCAGATTTAAATGCAGCAGTGCGAGCACGCAGTAAGCGCAGTACCTCGGTATTAATCCAGGGCTTCTGGTTGGGGAACTTCTTGACTTGTATGGTGGGTATGATGTTCTCAACACAGGTGCTGATATACCCAGATACATACTCAGCATATTCTACTACGCTAACAGAAGAATCCTCCTGGATGGCCGCGGTTCTAAACACATCCCAGTCTGTTTTAGCAAAACAGTCCTGCAGAGTGCTCTCAACCTCTGGTGACCATAGCTGCACCTGTCTGGTGACAGGATTCGATTGTTTAAGTCTCTGTCTGTAAGCTGGGTACAGGAACAAAGAGATGTGGTCGGAGCTGCCAAATGAGGGGCGTGGTGCTGCCCTCAGAGCGCCACAGATATTACTGTATGCGTGGTCCAATATATTTTTACCCCTGGTGGGAATGTCCACATGCTGGTAGTATTTGGGGAGTACAGTCTTTAGGTTGCCCTTGTTAAAATCTCAGACGATTATGCAAACGGCGTCTGGGTGAGCGGTCTCTGTCGCGCTGATGACGTCATGCAGTTTACTGAGTGCTGTTGTGTAGTTAGCGCCCGGGTGGATATAAACAGCGGCTAAAAATACACTGGTAAACTCCCTCAGTAGATAAAAGGGGCGACATTCCAGTAATAGAAACTCCAGATCAGGTGAGCAGTATTTCTGTACAGTCCAAGCATTTCTACACCAAGAGTTATTTATATAAACACACACACCTCCTCCTGCGCTCTTACCGGAATCCGCTGTCCTGTCCCCTCGGAACAATGAATGTGTTTCCAGCTGAACGGCAGAGTCCGGGACGGTCTCTGTGAGCCAAGTCTCGGTGAAAATCAAAGCACAACACTGTCTAGTCTCTCTCTGTGCTGTAATCCTCGCCCGCAACTCGTCCAGTTTGTTTTCCAGCGACCGTACATTAGCCAGCAGCAGGCTGGGGAGCGGTGGCTTACTCGGACGTGCCTTTAGCCGAACATGAAGCCCGTCTCTCTTACCCCGCTTCCGACGCCGCCGGCGGAGGACTTTCCTCGGGTCTGCGCCCTCACTTGGGGTCGAGGCTTTGGGGCCTTCCTGGGTGTTACGATGCTGGCGTTCCTCACGGACAATGAGCTGCAGTTCCGGTGGAATATATCCAGTAAAGACAGAGCTATGCAGAGCAATGTCCAATAATGCCTGTCTGTCATAGGTCTGTAGTGCATGAGATTTGGAAACGAAAGAAAACAAGCAAGAAAAAAGTATAAAAAGACTCAAAACGTGACATCCAGTGACGGAGCTAGCAACGACGGCTGTAGCCACGGTGGGCGCCATCTTTCTTGAAGCGTGTGCTGTCCACAGCTCCAACGGTTCCCAACAGAGGTGTTTTTCCTGTCACAACCCCCCGCGGTCGGGTCCGGCCCGACATGCGACTCTGCCCGCACGTTCTTTCATTACAAAATGTCTGTTAACAATGGAATGTCCGAATAAACTCCTCATGCCGACTTCTTCTGAAAGTTCTCTGTTCTCTGACGACTTACTGGGTCAACAGAGCCTGAAATGTGGAAGTTTTCAACTTGAAACGGTGAGACGTTGCCGCCTCGAAGCGCAGATCGCCGTCAGGCACCGTGGGCCGTCCTTAAAGCGACACTACCAGACCAAAATCTCTCATCAGCCGTTACAATTTTTACCGAAAACCAGCTGAATTTATCGAATGGTGTCCACTCAGTTGTGCCTTACAGCTTTGAAAAAATTTTTGATCAAACAAAGCAGCAGTCTCTGAGCCATTCCTAAACAATGAAAAAACGACGAGAGGGTGGGCGACTCCTCACTCAAAGACTGCGCACAGGTGAATGACGTAACCGACAGGCGTGAAAAAACTCTCGCATGCCCACGAGGGTTCAAGCATGTCTGATGTAATCACACGTGATTCAAATCCATATGGTTTTTGAAAAAAATAATAAGGTCAGATACTTTTCTAATAGACCTCGTATATCTGATATTTTCACTTTATAAAACTTCAGATGTGACATTAAATAACTTGTCCGAAATTAGTTTGGTTAAAATTTGAACCATAAGTTAAAACTGTATGCCTCTGGATGACTTGGGTGCTATTGTCAGCATATTAGTATGGGCTCAAAAGAAATGATATTTTTTCTTTTTGATGGCCAGTTCTCATTTGTCTGCAGAGGATAGTGTGGTTTCTTCTGGAACCAGCTCTTCTCTGTTTGTAGAGGATAGAATTGTGCATCTACTACAAAAAGCTACATCTGCAAAAATGTTAGCAGGTCTAAAAAGTATGGACCAAACCTTATCGGAAGATAATTGGTGCGATGACGGTTTTCAAACTTATCTGAAAAGCTAATCTGATAATGAAAACATTATCTTTGATAATTAGCGGAACTGTGCCCACCACTGGTTAGTGAGGTCTTCTGAGAACATTTGTGGGGCTTCTAGTGTTGAGAAGGTATTGTAGTTTTAAGATTGTCTTGAGCACATTTAAGAAGTTCTTGGAAAATGTTTTAGAAGTTCTCAGAGAGGCTCCAGTTCAGAACATGGAGTGTTCTGATGCAGGCCCAGATCTGCACAACGTGGAGTAAATGGCCGTGAGAAAATATTGTTGGTGCTGCTTTGACCTGCATGAGCAAACAGCCTGAATAAATAAAGATTTAAAAGCATTTATTCTCATGCACAGGTAAAGTGTGCACGACACACATGGAAGCTGGCAGCGTACCAGCACACATTCCTGAGGAACACTGATCTTGATGTACAGTAACTGTGGACACACAAACACAATCTGATAGATCAAATAAGGGTGGAGCACATCATCACTCACAGGAGGCGTGGCCACAGTCTGAACTTTGACCATTTGGGCTGCTTCCCAATCCTGATGTCTTTGTACTGTTTTCTTCTGTTGCTGTGAGTTTCTGACTTTGAGTCTTCAGACAGTGTTGTCGCAGGCTGCTGTTTTATTTTTATTTATTTATTTATTTATTTATTTATTTATTTTTGAATATGTGCTGAAAGTTTGGTTGAAAATCTCCAACCGGTTTGGCCACAACAGCATTTTAATTTGGAAAGTGCAGTTTATGTGCCAGGGAGGGAAATTCATCAAGTTGAGACTGTGGTCTGTTTTTGTAGATGCTTTGCAAACTTAATATCCATTACTACATTGGATGATGTTGAAATTGAGGATGGCCCAGTGGTTGTTCCAACAATATCAAAGATTTTGTGTCTGCTACCTACAACTCACGTGGAATATCTCAAACCTAAACCTACTTCTAGGCATCTTATATATGCTACTCTGGAACCACCCCTAAACCCAAACAGTTCAACTGTCAACCCCACTGAGGTCCTTAGTCTGGGTCTCATTAACATAAGATCACTGTCCTCAAAATCACTGTTGATTAATGATCTAATTATTGATCATCACTTAGATATGATTGGGTTATGTGAAACCTGGCTTAAACCTACAGCTGTCCTCCCTTAAATGAGGCCTGCCCACCAGTGTACACATTTAGTCACATCCCTCGTGATGCGAAGCAAGGCGGGGGTGTTCCTCATATTTATAAATCTAGGTTTAGCTTATTAGCTGTTGGGGGTCACAAATATAACTCATTTGGGCATCTGATTCTCTGCTCTGTCCACGATGCTACATATTGCCAAGGTCAGAAGAATAAAAATCAGCCGTATTACTTTGTCACTGTATATAAGCCTCCTGGCCCATATTCTGAATTCTTAGATGAATTTGGTGCATTCATCTCTAACTTATCAACTAGTGCAGATAACATTGTGATTATTGGTGACTTTAATGTTCATATAAATAAGCCTTCTGATCCCCTCTGCAAATCATTTATGGTAATTCTGGATGCATTAGGATTTTGGCAATGCATTCAGGACTTGACGCACATTAGTGGAAATACCCAGGATTTGGTTCTCGCACGTGGTATTGCTGTCATGAATATTGACATCATGCCTCTTACATCAGTGGTCTCTTATCACTCACTTATTAGGTTTACAATTTCACTGCCGTGTTTAGTGGAACAGCAACCTTATTTATCACCACAGCAATGCATCAACTCCTCAACTACGACTGAACTTGGCCTGCACCACCACCATGTCCAGATCCAATGATAACAGGGCTGTTACCTGTTGACCTACCACCCCCACCACCAACACATAACAGTGTAGGCAACAGTCAAGCCTCCATATGTTAAGGATGAGGCTGTCTCAACATCTATTACTCAAGCATTTAGAAGCCTGCCACAGGCTCAACGGTCAATATATGGTGTCACTTCTGTTACAAGACCATCTGATGACACTGCTCATTATCCACATCCCTGATTTAAGCCAGTTCATCCCCCAGTGCTATCTAGTTTGCCTATGGCTTTTTAAAATTTATTTTCATTTTCATTTATGTAGCGCCAAATCACAACAGAGTTGCCTCAAAGCGCTTCACACAGGTAAGGTCTAACTTTACCAACCCCCAGAGCAACATGGTAAGGAAAAACTCCCTCTGTGGAAGAAACCTCAAGCAGACCAGACTCAAAGAGGTGACCTCTGCTTGGGCCATGATACAGACATAAATTACAGAACAATTCACAGAACAATTCACAGAACAATTCACAGACGAATATACAAGAAATGCTATTGGCGCACAGGACAGGAGGATCAAATCAAATCAATTTTATTTATATAGCGCCAAATCACAACAAACAGTTGCCCCAAGGCGCTTTATATTGTAAGGCAAAAGCCATACAATAATTACAGAAAAACCCCAACGGTCAAACGACCCCCTATGAGCAAGCACTTGGCAACAGTGGGAAGGAAAAACTCCCTTTTAACAGGAAGGAACCTCCGGCAGAACCAGGCTCAGGGAGGGGCAGTCTTCTGCTGGGACTGGTCGCCAACAAGAATACAACTCCCATCTCTGGATGGAGCTGCACCTTAAACAGAGAGAAAAAAACAGAATCAGGTATCAGAAAGACAAAAAATACTGTATAATTTGCCAGCATTAAACAACAAGAAAAACAGAGAAGTACTAAGGTGATCGCCGGCCACTAGCCCTAAACGTCACTAAAAAACCCAGAATTTAGGTCAAGTTCAGGCCGCAACCCGCTCCAATTACTAATAAATGAATTAAAAGAGTAAAAAGCATAAAACAAAACTGTACCAGTATGCTAGCCATATGGAAGCAAAAATAAGTGCGTCTTAAGTCTGGACTTGAAAATCTCCACAGAATCTGACTGTTTTATTGACGCAGGGAGATCATTCCACAGAACAGGGGCACGATAAGAGAAAGCTCTGTGACCCGCAGACTTCTTATTCACCTTAGGGACACAATGTAGTCCTGCACCATGAGAACGTAAAGCCCGGGCTGGTACGTAAGGTTTAATTAGGTCAGCTAGGTAGGGAGGTGCCAGTCCATGAATAATTTTCTAGGTTAGTAGCAGAACCTTAAAATCTGGTCTCACTGGGACAGGAAGCCAGTGAAGAGATGCCAAAATGGGTGTAATGTGGTCGAACGTTCTGCTTCGTGTCAAAAGTCTGGCTGCAGCATTTGAACCAATTGGAGACCCCTAATGCTAGATTGCGGTAAACCAGAAATAGAACATTGCAGTAGTCTAATCTAGAAGAGATAAATGCATGGATCAGGGTCTCAGCATCAGCTATAGACAGTAGGGGACAAATCTTCGCTATATTTCGCAGGTGGAAGAAAGCAGTCCTAGTAATATTTCTAATGTGGAGGCCAAAGGACAACGAAGGATCAAAAATTACCCCAAGGTTCCTCACTTTGTCAGTGTGATGTATGACACACGAGCCGAGGCTGAGCGTTAACTGCTCAAATTGATGCTGATGTTTCACTGGACCAAGAACCATCATTTCAGTCTTATCAGAGTTTAAAAGTAGGAAGTGTCGAGACACCCAACTTCTCACTGCTGCAAGGCAATCTTCTAAGGATTTTATGTGAACGAGATTACCAGCAGTTATCGGCATGTACAACTGAGTATCATCTGCATAGCAGTGAAAGGTAATCCCAAAATGCCACAATATGTGCCCAAGGGGTGCTATATAAAGGGAGAAAAGTAGGGGGCCTAAGACAGACCCCTGTGGAACCCCAAATTTCATGTCACTAAGGTTAGAGGTAGTGTTACTGTACAAAACACAGTGAGAACGACTGGTCAAGTATGACGTCAGCCATGCAAGGGCACTCCCAGTAATCCCAAAATGATTTTCCAGCCTATCAAGTAGAATATGATGATCCACGGTATCAAATGCAGCAATGAGATCTAACAGCAACAGAACAGTAGTACTGTCTGAATCCATTGTAAGCAGAAGATCATTCACCACTTTAGTGAGAGCCGTCTCTGTGGAATGATATTTTCTAAAAGCAGACTGCAGTGGCTCAAAGAGATTATTCTCAGTAAGATAGTCTACGAGCTGCCGTGACACCACTTTTTCCAGAATTTTAGAGAAAAAATGATAGATTTGATATCGGCCGATAATTTGTCAATACACTAGGGTCAAGATTAGGTTTCTTAAGTAATGGTTTAATCACTGCAGATTTGAACAGATCCAGAAATTAAAGAAAGATTAATAATTTCCAGCACAGTCGGCCCAAGAGTGGACCACAGGTCCTTAAACAGTTTTGTTGGTATAGGATCAAATAAACAGGTTGTGCTTTTTGTTGATGTTACGAGTTTCGTCAGCATGCCTAGTGAGATACTATCAAATTCTGTAAATCTAGGTAATACCTCAGTGGTGGCGCCCACCTCAATAGCAGGGTGTAGTGGCTGGGTTAAGGCATGCTGGGATATGTTTAATCTGATGTCTTCTATTTTCTTCCCAAAGTAATCCAGGAAATCTTGTGCTGTAAAAGGAGAGCGAACTACAGGTGGTTGTCCATGCAGAAGTGTTGCCACTGTGTTGAACAAGAACTTTGAGTTATGCTTGTGTTTGGTGATCAAATCAGAGTAGTAAGTCCGCTTTGTAGCCAGTAGTGCATGCTTATAGTCTAAGATAGCATCACACCACACAAGGTGAAATACTTCTAATTTTGAACGACGCCATTTCCGTTCTAGACCACTTGCTTTATGCTTGAGGTCACGCAGATAATCATTGAACCAAGGTGACTGTGATTTGGGGGAGCGTGGTTTTAACACAGGTAGTGCAATCATGTCGAGTGTAATTTTGAGCACTGAGTTTAAACTATCCACAAGTCTGTCTACTGACTGAGTATTTGTCAAATGTGAAGCTAAGACATCAGGCAGTCTAGCTTCGAGTTCAGTCTTAGTTGAGGAGTTGATGCATCGCCGTAATGATATATAAGGTTGTTGTTCCACTAAACACGGGCAGCAAAACTGTAAAAATAAGTGAGTGATCAGACACCACTGATGTAAGAGGCATGATGTCAATATTCATGACAGCAATACCACGTGCGAGAACCAGATTCAGGGTATTTCCACTAATGTGCGTCGAATCCCGAATGCATTGCCAAAATCCTAATGCATCCACAATTACCATAAATGATTTGCAAAGGGAGTCAGAAGACTTATTTATATGAATGTTAAAGTCACCAATGATCAAAATGTTATCTACACTAGTTGACAAGTTAGAGATGAATGCACCAAATTCATCTAAGAATTCAGAATATGGGCCAGGAGGCCTATATACAGTGACAAAGTAATACGACTGATTTTTATTCTTCTGACCTGGCAATGTGTAATATCCTGAGCAGAGTGAAGAATCAGATGCTCAAACGAGTGATATTTGTAACCCCCAACAGCTAACAGGCTAAACCTAGATTTATAAATAAGAGCAACACCCCCACCTTGCTTCGCATCACGAGGGATGTGACTAAATGTATATGCTGGTGGGCAGGCCTCATTTAAGGGGAGGACAGCTGTAGGTTTAAGCCAGGTTTCACATAGCCCAATCATATCTAAGTGATGATCAATAATTAGATCATTGATCAACAATGATTATGAGGACAGTGATCTTATGTTAATGAGAACCAGTCTAAGGACCTCAGTGGGGTTGACAGTTGAACTGTTTGGGTTTAGGGGTGGTTCCAGAGTAGCATATATAAGATGCCTAGAAATAGGTTTAAGTTTGAGACATTCCATGCGTGTTGTAGGTAGCAGACACAAAATCTTTGCTATCGCTGGAACAACCACTGGGCCATCCTCAATTTCAACATCATCCAATATAGTAATGGGTATTAAGTTTGGAAAGCATATCCCTCTATGATTTTTATGGACATGACTAGGGAAGCAGGCCACAGTCTCACTGGCAAATAAACTGCACTATCACCATAGTCGATTTTCTGCACTAAATTCCCCACTAAGCTAATGGATTCCACACCCACATTTGTCATAGGCCTTGCAGGGTCTCTAATCACCTGCTCATGGCCTGCTGTAGATTCCTAATGTTACCCTCCCTGTAGAGCTCTATCTATGTTTACAGACAAGCTGGCGGCGCCTTCCCCAGTAGGGTGGAGGCCATCCGGCATCAGCAAGCCACTGCGGCCCCAGAACGAAGGCCAGTTATCAATAAGCTAAAGCCTTGCTGCCTACAAAACTGCGCCAGCCACCTATTTAACGATGTCAGCCTGCTAAATGCCTCATCAGTACCCCGGGAGGGGAGGGGACCAGAAACTATTAATCGATGCCGACACATCTTTCTGGCAAGGTCACAAGTCCTCTCTATGTCCATTTTGTGATCTCTGAGTGCTTCATCCTGATATCATTGGTGCCAACGTGAATAACTATGTGACTATATCTCATGTCATGTTCCTTTGTCTGTCTTCCCTTCTGCAGCGTCAGCACCCTAAGATGATCCCAAGTCTTCTGCAGCATATGGTGGTCCAAAGAGTGAGCCAGGATGCAATTCCCAGCAGCCTCTTGTCACGTCATGGATGCAGCCAAAACCATCTCGACTGCTTCCGGACAGGAACTTCAATGTTGCTGAGTCAAGTTACTATGGACCACACCCAACCATCTGCAACTTCTCTCATCATGACCCAAGTGGGTTTCCTTGTCTTAAGCTGTCATTGGAGAACCTATTACCACCACACGTCCCAGAACTGTTTAAGTATCAAGTGTTGGTCAATCACCTGTAACTAGAAGAGGCCCGGTTGATAGCAGATGCTCTCCAACACCCTTCTCTGACATAATGGCCACCTTGAATGATAAGTTTGGTCAACCACATCAGATTGCATTGAGGCACATTACTGCTGTGCTGGAATCATCGGTTATCAGGTGGGGAGATGTTGCTGCGTTTGAGAAGTTTGCTCTCCAAGTACAGTCCCTGGTGGGAATGTTGTGGACATTACAGTTACAGTTACAATGTGGCTCACGTGTTGCTCGTCTGCTGAGCAAGTTACCACTTGAACAGAGAGCAGAGTTCTGCCGCTGCATGTTCTATCGAGGCACAAGAACTCACACCTTACCTGATCTGTCAGAGTGGCTGAGATATGAGAGGGGCTAGGCAGAGGCCAGTGCCCTGACCTGATGGTCACCAGAGAATCGGCCTGCTACCGTGCTCCGTGGTGGGATGCAGATAAGAGGCCAGAGGTTCGAACTTTGGGTATCTCTTTGAAGGGGAACAAGAGCAAGCCCTACTGTCCATTCTGCAATAATGAGGAGCATTATCTCAGTCAGTGTGCAGCAGTCTCCATGTTGACCAAGGAACAGCTGGCAGAATGGATAAGGTGCAACAAGAGATGCTGGCGCTGTGCACGGTCACACCTTCAGGTGCTGCATGAAGTCAATGTGAGGCCACTTAAAGCTCTGCCAACAACACCAGAGGTGAGCTATGACATGGCAGCTACAACAGAGGTGCTGTATCTAGACCGACCCACAGAAAGTAGCCGGGTCCTGCTGAAAGTCGTTAAAGTCTGCATTCACTATGGTGATCCAACACTCCACACTTACACTATATTGGATGACGGTTCAGAGAGAACTATGCTGCTGCCAGAGACAGCAGAGAAGTTGGGAGTGCAATGACCCTCAGAGGGTTTACCACTACACACCATCAGACAGGAAGTTCAGACAACTCTGGTGTGCATCAGTGTCATTCTTCCTTTCTTCCTCTGCTAAGCCAAAGATCAGGTTCGAGATTACAGGTGCATTCACCGCTGCTCGCATTGGACTGGTTAGTCATACCTACCCCACAAAGCAGCTCAGGAAGAATTACAATCATCCCCACCTCATCACCCCCATTGAACCTGTTAGGTTGAAACCTCCAGGATGACCTGCTGCCATCCACACGAGGCTGGGTTGGACTCTGCAGGGCCCAGCTAGTGTAATATGTCACCTTGCTCAGCCGCAGCAATGCGCAGCTCTTGATGACAGTAGCACCCCAGGTGAGCGAGCTGATGAGGCATGTTGAGAGATTATGGCAGGTTGATATGGTCCTATTCAGGAGTGAAAAACTCACTCATTCAAAGCAAGACCAGGAGGCCATCAGTATCCTTGAGATGAAGACCACCAGAGTAGAGCTCAATGGCATACTCCATTATGTCACCCCACTGCTGCACCGGAGAGACATGCTGCTCCTCCAGGCTACCAAAGCAGCAGTTATGCCCACCTTGCGAGGTGTGGAACACTGATTGGCCAGAGACCCTGCACAGGCTGCAGCCTACAAAGTGCAGATGGAGAAACTGATCAAGGCAGGCTCTATCATAAAGTGTGGCCCTGAAGCACCAGCTAAGGATGTCCATGAGGCCTGGTACATCCCACACCATATGGTAGACATAATGGTAAGAATAGACTGGTCTTCAACTGTGTCTACCAGTACAGAGGACAGAGCCTCAATGATTACTTGCTGCCTGGACCGACTTTAGGAGTATCACTTCTGGGAGTCCTGCTATACTTCCAAGAACATGCAGTGGCCATCAGTGGAGACATCATGGGCATGTTCAACCAGGTTCGCCTCCTCCCAAAAGATTGTGCCCTCCTCCACTTTGGTGTGATGTCAGTCAAGGGGAACTTCCTGCGGTGTATGAGTGGCAGGTATTACCATTCGGAACACATGTAGTCCAGTTTTTGCCACATTTGCCTTCTAGCACCACGTCAACTATAACAGTCAGTCAGATAAAGATGTGTGGATCTCAGTTAAATTGTGTTTTATGTGGATGGGTTTTTTTTTATGTTTATAGGCTTCTGGTTGACAAATTACAAGTCCTCCTAGTGTCTGCTGGCTTTGAGCTGCATCGGTGGGCCAGCAACCAACCAGAGGTTATCAACCACCTACCTGAAGAGAGCCGTTCTGCTAGTATAGAGCTATGGCTAGCTCAGAACAAGACAGATGCTCCGGAGTCCACACTAGGGCTGAGCTGGCTTTTCTACACTGACGTCCTTGGCTATAAACACCACCAAGTGGATTATGGTGTCAGGGAGTCAGGGACCCTCCTTTGTCTTGCAGAGCTCAGTTTTATGGCCAGAGGATCCTATTTTGGATCAAGCACAAGACGCATCAGAGCTGGACAAGTCTGTCTTTTGTGGGGTCACAGCGGTTGCATCAAGTCAGCCTACTCCAGACCTTAACCAGTGGAACTCCTGGAGGGAGCTGCTAGGAGTGACTGTGCGGGAGTTGCATGGGGCAGCTGATGCTAATAGTCACTCTACTGCTGAACAGTGGTGGACACAGTTCTGATAACTGATAATTATCAAAAATAATGTTTTCATTATCAGATTATCTTTTAGATAACTTTAAAAACCATTATTGGACTAATTATCTTCCGATAAATTTTTGTCCGATAATTTTTAGACCATTAACGTAGTAAACAAAGCTGAACAGCTACAAACATTTTTAAAATTTAAAATCAGTTGAGCACCTACGTGTTAAACGTTTTATAGCAGATGTATAGTGCCGCCTTCTGCAAACAGAAAAGAGGTAGTTCTAGAAGAAACCACTCTATCCTCTGCAGGCCAAAAAAAAAAAAATCTTTATTTTAATCCCATACTGATATGCTGGCAATATCACCCAAGTCATCCAGAGGCATACATTTTTAACTTATGGTTCAAATTTTAACCAAGTTATTTAAAATTACTGTCACGTCTGAATTTTTATAAAGTGAAAATATCAGATATATGTTTTAGTTTTAAAGTAATGTGCTAATTTTTAAGGTTTTAGTGTGGACATGCTGTGCCCAGTGCATTATGGGTAGGATAGGGTAATCTCAGTACGTTCACAACAGGACAAATGCATTTTAGACACTCTGTTCAGGCTCCATTATCTGGAATTTTGTTTTGGCAAGTTTTCA
The DNA here is from genome assembly GCF_902500255.1 of Thalassophryne amazonica. Taxonomy (NCBI): domain Eukaryota; kingdom Metazoa; phylum Chordata; class Actinopteri; order Batrachoidiformes; family Batrachoididae; genus Thalassophryne; species Thalassophryne amazonica. The sequence goes on from NC_047103.1 coordinate 172,233,928, forward strand.
CGGTCTCTACTGCCATCTACTGGCCAGTAGTGTTAATGGCAGTATTCAAACTGAAGCTGAGCTGATATTTTCAATCACTGTACTTGGTTCCAGCTCACCTGTACCACAGAACTGCACGGTGTAAAAGTTCAGAGTGCACGATTTATGTTCTCACACACATTGTACGCTCAAAAACCACATGTCGGACTCGTGTTTCCAGAAGCAAAACGTAAACAGAAGCTTTTTTTTCAAACTTAATTTACAAAAACTCTTGATGGGAGACATCAAAGTTTAAAAACAAAAACAAACAAACAAACAAAAAACATTACAACACAGCTCTGCGGTGTTTGCACAGGCACAGTGATAGAGGTTGGATGCTTGTAGCTCTTCAGCAGCAGGATACCCTCACGACGGCAGACCAGAATATGAAACAGGTTTGATTCTCATCTGACCATACGATTGTCAATCAGGAGGTGGTCGTGAGATGTTAAATGCAGCTCGTTATTCCATGTATACTAAACGATGCAGGAGGCACGATTAAACCTGAAACTCGGTGCGATCCAAAAAAATTCTCACACTCTCTGAACCGTCTCGCACAATCATCTGAAAAAAGGCCAAAACTCGCACAGTGTAAACCCAGCTTAAGCACTGAACGTCTGACACCAGTAGATCATAGCAGTGTTCTATTATTTATTTTTGACACACATTATATCAGACAGTTATCTAATTACAACTTGGCTTTTTTTTTTTTTTTTTTTTTTTAAATGCCTTTTTTTTTTACAAATAAAAAATGGAATGTTTTACAAAAGCACATTTATCTGTAAACACCAACACACCACACATGTCACATTAACGTGTTGGTTTACATAATGTATGAGTCAAACCAATCAGTGTTAGCCGAGGCACATTTTACCCAGAATCCTTTGTGATCTGTCTGTGTTTGTTACAAAACTTCAGAATTAGTGCATTATTCAACATTAAAAGATATATGTTATGTTTTAACTTTGTACAAATGACAGAACTGACAGTTATTCTATCAGTATTCATTTTATTTATACACCAAACCATAACTCAGCATTGCTTTATTTTCCAAGACCTCCTCCGCCTGAGAGCATCATTGTGATTGAGCAGAGAGGTGAGCTTCATAGCACTCCTTAGCTTGCGGCTCTGCTGGAAGCTATGTAGTAAACAGGAGCTCCCAGCAGGCGGCAGGATGCTCAAAGACAGAAGTGCTGACTCATTGTTTGGGGTCTGTTGTCCCTTTTAATGCTTCCAAAAGCGATTGTGGTGTTAAAACTCAAAATCAGCTTGTTAGTAGTTGCAAGTGTACTGGAGACAATACTAGAATTTATCGGTTATCTGTAACTTCCAATACATTTTTGGATGGTTTATCGGTTTATCTTTATCAAAGATAACTTTTCAGTTATCTGATTATCTGTTATTGAAGTTAAGTTTTTGGTTATCTGTGCCCACCACTGCTGCTGAAGATTATCGCCAAGCTGAGCGGTTGGTCCTCCAAAGGGCTCAGATGGATAGTTTCTCACAGAGTACAGCTTACTGAAAACTGGGAAGCCAGTCTCAAGAAGCAGCTGACTTCTCACTCTATCTCCTCAGCTGGATGAGACTGGAGAGGTCATCCGAGATGGAGGACGACTGTGTCGTGCAGAAGACCTAGACCCGACAGCTCTTCATCCAGTCATCCTAGATCCAAGCCATCCAGTGACTAAGCTTCTGATTCAGGACTTTGACAACCGGCTCTGACACCCAGGCCCAGAGCAGGTGTTTAGTAAGCTTCTGCGCTCTTTCTGGATCCTGCGAGGGCATGAGGCGGTTTGGCACCACCAGTATAGCTACACTGACTGTTGGCGCTGGAGGGCAAGACCAGATGTACCAAAGATGGCAGACCTTCCATCAGCCCGGTTGCACCTGTTCAAGCCTGCTTTTTATTCTACTGGGATGCACTGCTTTGGGCCCTGTGAACTCAAGGTGGGTGGCAACTGGAGAAGAGATGGGGGATGATTTTCAAGTGCCTTACTACCAGGGCAGTGCACTTGGATCTCCTGACTGCCATTGATACAGATGCCTTCTTGATGGCACTTTGTTGATTCATTGCCCACAGAGGAACATCTGCAGAGCTGATCTCCGATCAGGGGACAAACTTCAAGGGAGTGAGAAGGAACTCCGTGAGACCGTCGCAGTAATCTCTCCAGAATTGCAACAGCTCCTTTCAACACAGAAGATTGCCTTCCATTTTAACTCCCCAGCAACCTCCCACTGCAGAGGGGTGTGGGAGAGGTAGATATGCTCAGTCAAGAGTGCACTCTGTGCCACTGTGGGGGCTCAACCTGTCACAGAAGAAGTGGCTTTACACAGTGCTTATTGAGGTGGAAGGAATTCTTAACAGTAAGCCCCTGAGATATGTGTCTTCTGATGCCAGTGCCCCGGACCCAGTAACTCCCAATGTTCTTTTGATCAGTCACCGCCGTTGGAAGCACTCTCAAGTTCTGGCTGACCACATCAGGGCTTGTTTCATCCAGCTTTACATGCCAAGTCTTCAAGGACACCAGAAGTGGCAGGCTACAACCAGCTGATATCATCCAAGAATGTGTGGTGATGATTGCTGATCCCCACTTCCTCGAGCCCTATGGCCCATTGAGAAAGTGATCAAGTCTCATCCCAGCCCTGATGGGCATGTCAGGCCTGCTGACGTGGAAGGTGAAGGAGTGAGTTTACACACCCTGCTGATAGCCAGGCTGGTCGTCCTTCCCACACTTCCATCTGGAGAAGACGACGACAATTCGAGTCCTACGACTCCCAGGCCAGCCATAGAACTTTGGTGCCTTTATTGATGAGCAAATGTATTCTATACATTTGGAGGCGGGCTGTAGAAAAGGCTCCAAAGTTAGGACGTAGTATGTTATCATGTGATGTTTATAGATGTAGTGTTGGTTGGCTCATATAGGAGCGCCCTCTCTGCTGGTTATATAGTGTAACTGACGGCATTCTGTCAGATGGAAGCGTGCGCTCCGGTGACTCAGCAGAGTGAGTAATGAAGGAAGAGCAGCTAGTTACCGGCGTGGCAAGCGTGCGTGGATGAAACGTGAGTACACCTGTAAATATTGTTTATATAGTGTATTTATGTTGCTGCAGCTGTAGATTATTTCTGCTGCTCTGATGTGTAATTTACACTCACATGTGCTCACCGTTTAAGCTAGTTGTAGCGTTTAGCTCACCTGCCTCTGAACGGATGTATGTCATGTGTAGTTTTATTGTTATCACTCTGGCTCATTAAGGGCGTGTTTATAAGGAGTGTTATATTGCTGTTCTTATATGATTGTGTTATTTGTGTGTTAATATGCTAATACGTCAGGTGAAGTGTGTTTGGGGTTGAGATAAAGGTGATAACAAGCCAATGGAGATGCAGCAATTTCAGTATATCTTTAATTCTGTTTATTGGAGATTAATAGATTCATCCTTTATTCATTGATGTATTTTGTTCTACAACCCCAATTCTAATGAAGTTGGGATGTTGTGTGGAATGTAAATAAAAACAGAATACAATGATTTGCAAATCCTGTTCACCTGACATTATATGAGTATTTATAATGTCAAGATATTACTTGGTTTTGATTGATTTACATGTTTTACACTTGATGAATTGATATAAACCTTTAGTTTATTGTTGTGACATTTTTTTGTTTTTGTTGGGTTAGGGTCTTTGATAAGCTTCTACCTCTCCCCTGCACAGTATTCTCATATTGTATTTTTTCTTTTTATTCTTACTTTATGTATATATATGTATGTGTATGTATATGTGTATGTATGTATGTGTGTACATATGTTCATATATATACGTATGTATATATATAAATGTATGTAAATTTTTTATTTATTTATTTTTTGTAAATTTTGATTTTCATTGTGTGCGAAATAAATGAAATGAAATGAAATGAACCTATATAAAAGTGAATACACCACAAAGACAAGATATTTAATGTTCAAACTGATAAACTTTATTGTTGTTGTGCAAATATTTGTTTCATTTTGATATGGATGCCTGCAACGCGTTTCAGAAAAGCTGGGACAGTGGCAACAAAAGACTGGGAAAGTTGATGAATGCTCAAAGAACACCTGCTACAGACATAATTACAGAAACCTGTCCACAGGTGAACAGGTTAATTGGAAACTGGTGAGTGTTATGATTGGGTATAAAAGGAGGGCATCCCCAAAAAGCAAAGATGGGGTGAGGATCATCACTTTGTGAACAACTGTGTGAAAAAATAGTCCAACAGTTTAAGAACAATGTTTCTCAATGTTCATTACAAGGAATTTAGGGATTCCATCATCTACAGTCCATATATAATCAGAAAATACAGAGAATCTGAAGAACTTTCTATATATAGGGCGACAAGGGCTGAAAACCAACATTGAAATGCCCGTGACCTTTGATCCTTCAGGTGGCACTTCATTAAAAAACAGACATCATTGTGTGTGTGTGGCATGGACAACTTACACATCTGTGATGGCACCATCAATGCTGAAAGGTACATCCAGGTTTTGGAGCAACACATGCTGCCATCCAAGGAACGTCTTTTTCAGGGACGTCCCTGCTTATTTCAGCAAGACAATGCCAAGACACATTCTGCACGTGTTACAACAGCGTGGCTTCATAGTAAAAGAGTGCGGGTACTAGACTGGCCTGCCTGCAGTCCAGACCTGTCACCCATTGAAAATGTGTGGCACATTATGAAATGTAAAATACAACAACAGAGACCGCGGACTGTTGAACAACTGAAGTCGTACATCAAGCAAGAATGGGAAAGAATTCCACCTACAAAGCTTCAACAGTTAGTGTCCTCAGTTCCCAAACACTTATTGAGTGTTGTTTGAAGGAAAGGTGATGTAACACAGTGGGAAACATACCACTGTCCCAGCTTTTTAGAAACGTGTTGCAGACATCCATTTCAAAATGAGCAAATATTTGCACAAAAACAATAAAGTTTATCAGTTTGAACATTAAATATCTTGTCTTTGTGGTGTATTCAATTGAATATAGGTGGAAGAGGATTTGAAAATCATCGTATTCTATTTTTATTTACATTTTACACAACGTCCCAACTTCATTGGAATTGGGGTTGTACGTAAGATGAAAGCTTGTCACAATAAAAATTTGACCCAGGATAACCAGAAGACTGTCAGAATTTCTCAGTATGAGGGGCTTAAAAACACAATCAGTATCTTAGTGCAGCAGATAACAGAATATTTACAGAGGAATCCTTCAAATCTGGAAAGAAGAATGAAGCACCAACGTTGGCACAAATACTCCTTAGACATTACTCTTTTGAAAAAACTGAGTAGCCACTTGAATTTTCAGTAGGCGGCCAGGTAGGGATCAATTGAAGGATTACACAGGGGTCAAATTTTAAAATGTTTCAATCATATTGAAAGCTATACCACATTATTTGTCTGATCACTACGATACCTAAAAGGTATAGTTTGGACTATCTATGACTGAATGTTATGGAGTTATGGGGTAAAAACAGCAAGAATGGTAACAAAGGTCAGCATTAGTTTGTACAAGGATCAGATGTTAAAGTTGCTCTAAATATTGTAAAATGTGATGCAAATTATCGGTTGAGTTAATAGGGTTTAAAAAGGAATAGTTTGCACTATGTGTCATGCTTAGTTATCATGTTACAGGGTAACATATGTCACATGTCATAGAATCCAATGGATGTCGACATTGCTCTACCTTTACCTTGCAGACCAAACATTCAACACAGTCAAAACTATTTCATTTATTAATCCTATTAGTTCAACCAATAATTTGCACCACTTTTTACCAAAATTGGAGCAACTTTAACTTTTGACCCCTGTACAAACTGAAACTGACCTTTGTCACCATTCTTGCTGTTTTTACCCCAAAACTCCAGAATTCAGTCATAGATAGTCCAAACTATACCTTTTAGGTATTGTTGTGATCAGACAAATAATGTGGTATAGCTTTCAATATGATTGGAACATTTTTAAATTTTGACCCCTGTGTAATCCTTCAATTGACCCCTACCTGACCGTCTACTGAAAATTCAAGTAGCTACTCAGTTTTTTCAAGAGTAATGTCTGAGGAGTATTTGTGCCAACTGGTGGAAATGGGCTTCCTCAGGAGGGTGGCTGGTGTCTCCCTTAAGGTGAGAAGTTCAGTCATGCGTGGGGAGCTCGGAGTAGAGTCGCTGCTCCTTCATGTTGAAAGGGGCCCGCTGAGGTGGTTCAGTCATCTGGTAAGGATGCCCCCTGGGAGGAGACTCCGGGGAAGACCCAGGACTAGGTGGAGAGATTATATCTCCACACTGGCCTGGGAACGCCTCAGGATCCCCCATTCAGAGGTGGTCAGTGTGGCCTGGGAAAGGGAAGGCAAACTTATTTGTATAGCTCAGTTCATACACAGACAACTCAAAGTGCTTTACAGAAAAAAACTACGTCATTAAAATGACAGTAAAAATGCATTTAAAAGACAAAAATAAAATAAAAAAAATAAAACAAAAACTAATAAAAGTCAGAACAATCAGCCTTGACCTTTTCGCTCAGCTACATGTGCTTTTTCTGTATTTTATGTATTTTTCCTTTTTGTTTAATTTTATTTATTTTTCATTTGTTTTTCTGTTATTGCATGAGCATGCCGAGCGAAATAAATGAACCTCAAATCAAATCAACAGTGAAGAGATTACGGATAGTAATTTCTGTTTTTAGCCTTGATTTAAAGAACTGACAGTTTGAAGTGTTCAGGAGGTTCGTTCCACAGGTGGGAAGCATCACGACTCAATGCTGCCTGGGAAAGACAAGTCTGGGGCCCCCTGCTGGAGCTGTTGCCTCCGCGACCTGATCTTGAAGATATACGTATATAATATATATATATCATATTGTGACATGTTTTAATTTTTCCATTTTGTTGTTTGGAAACTAAACATCAAAGGTTGTAGCGATGCTGCTGGCGTTTGGGCGTATGAACAGTTATTGGTGGTTAATCCATCTGTGATGTCAGATACAGATCTGTCTCCAGGCGGTGGATTGGTCATGGGTGGCTGGCAGAGAAGACACCAGTCTGACTAACTGTTGCTGACAGCAAGATGTTGAAAAGACTTAAATTTAGCCTCCCAAAGAGCCACAAAGATAAAAACAGATCTGCAAATTCAAGCGAGTCCTTTGTACTGAAGTGGTTGGAAAGTCTGGAGAACATTAAAGATTGTGGGCAAATTCCTTTAGTGTTTCAGAAGGATTCGGAGGTTGTCATTTGGGTTGAGGACCGTCTCAGTCGTCCAGGTCGCGCTATCTGAGCACGTTGACTCGGATCTGCTGGACGTGTTTGTGTCCTTGAACACGTTTTGCTATTCATCAGTTCTAAGTTACAGGAGTCAGAGGATCTCATATCTGTCCTCTGTGGGGACACTGGTGTCTCTGTCGGCAGGTTTTCATCACTCTCCTAATTTTGCAAAGTGAAATAATTAATTAAAAATACATTTAACAGAAACGTGTGTTTTTTTTGGGGGGAACTTACAAATGTGACAAAAAAACATGTTTGCACTCACATGAGGTGGTTTTTCAGTTGATTTAAAAAATGGCAACGGAAATAGTTTTTCTGTTATTGCACGTCATGTGGCAAACACAAAACATCACGTGACACTTTGTGTTCGTCACGTGATCCACCTTAGATCTGCTGTGGCGACTCCTAATGAAAACAACGGAGCAGCTGAAGGGACTTACTTGCCTTTATTTAGTCCAAACCACAAACATTTTGTGAACGTTTGACCTACCATTCTGGAAACATCTGTGCTAACATTACTGTCAAACATTCTGGGAACCAAAAAGAAACTTTCCTTGAAAATGTTCAGAGAACATCACAGCTAACATTTTGATAACATCTGATAAATGTTCTTATACGAGTAAAACAGTGTGAAGCTCGCTCGTGGTACATTGTGTCCCAAACAGGAAGTGCCAGATTTTGAGTCCACGGTGAAACAGGAAATGTCAAACACTTTCTGGGTCGACACTTCCTGGATTGACAGAGGGAGATGGGAGATGTTCTGAGACATGCTTATGTCAATTGGAACGCGCGATGGAAATGGGCCCTGAAAGATGAAGGGCAAAAACATCATGCCGCAGCCAACAGATTGAAGGTCATTCTACTCTTGACCACCCTGTCTGCACACAATCTTATATTGATTAGTATGGTCTGAAGTACCGGAATCCGTTGAGAAAACCTTGACAGGAAAAAATGGCAGTTTTTACCAGGCTCGGACCTGTCTATTACTAGGATGCAGCAGCAGTTTTTCTAGTTTGGCAGATAGTTCTGGAAGAAATCACTGAAGAAATTAACAATTGAAAAATATGGTTTGACCAAAACAAATTGTCATTAAACAAATAAAACAGGGATAAGGGAGGTGTAAGAGGTCACTAGGTGTTCACAGGAAACATTTATTTATGTTCATTGTTAGATGGTTGTTATATTTCTGTTGTGTTTTGTTTTATCAGGTTCTTTTTTGTCTCTTTTGGTCTGAAAATTGTATTGTATTGTATTAGTTGTTGTGAGTTTTTATTACTATTGTTGTTGTTGCTGCTGCTATTATTATTCATATATGAATAAAAATAAATTAAAAAAAATTACAATTTCACTCTTTTACAACAACATTAATTATTATACAACACATGCAAAAAAAAACAAATGCACACAACTGTGCTGAGATGCGAACAGCTTAATGTTAACTTTAACACTGAAAATGCCATAGACATGCTAACACGTTTTAAGTTTATAAATACATCTATCAACTGTTTCAGAAGACCATAACAGGTCGCTTTAACATGAAAAGGTTAATATTACTTACAGACATATGCTCTTGGGGTTTTAGCGGGGAAAAATTAAGATAAAGTGAAATAAAACAATGAACCAACAAAGCAGCAGATCGAAGCACTGTTTCGATGCAAATCACTGCTTCGATTGGTTCAAGGTTCAAAGCAAAGCCGCGCCACAGAAAAGTTGATTACAGACCTGCTGCAGGGTCTGTAATCAATGTAGAGAAATGATCATTTTCCTGACAAACACCCTAAAAAACAACGGCCGCTCTGAAGGACCGATAAGGGAATCGTTAAGCAAAAAGGTTATTGATGTCGGTGGATCGAATCATTTCTTAACGATACCCGAAAGGAACCAGTTCTCGATACCCAACCCTACTGCTGACACACGCAAAACACGTGAGAGTACAATAAGTAGAGTAACGAACACTACATAGGTGAGACTAAGCAACCTTTACACAAAAGGCTATACCAGCACCGCAGAGAGGGCGCCAGTGGACCTCAGTCTGCAGTTCATCTCCACCTTAAAGACACTAACCACACGTTTGAGGACAAGGAAGTTAAAATCTTAGCCAGAGAGAAGAAATGGTTTGAGAGAGGGGTCAAGGAGGCATTCTTTGTGAAACGTTTGAAACCCAGCCTTAACAGGGGAGGGGGTCTGAGACACGCTTTATCCCCTGTTTACAATGGGGTACTCAGGTCAAAGCAGTTTCAGTCTTTTGTTCATGGTCATTCACGTCATCAGCAGAGTTGTCAAGGGAGCCATCAGGAGAGGCTTCCATCCCATCATTAAGAGGGACAGCAGCCCTGTCATTAGGAGGGTGCTAACTAGAGCACAATAGGTGCTAATTAGAGCTATTGTTTAGTCACTAGCCTATAGCAGTCTGCCTCTCGGTAGGAGGGGTCTGGTTAGGTTTAAAATTCCAGCTTTTGTGACTTCTTGATTATTCTTCTCTACAAGAGTCAGACAGAAGTCAGACCACGTGAGAATGAATTTTAGCTGAGGAAGCTTCTGCGATTTGAAGCGAAACGTCCTCGCGTCAAGCAACCCAGTCCAGTCGAAGATTCAAGCTTCTCTACTATGGAAACCACCTGGACAACTGAGAGCCTACACAGAAACGTGAGAGTACAAGAAGTAATCTAAAAATAAGCTTCATTATCATCATCTGTGAATACATTGAGGAGGGAAAACTAAACCATACAGAGACGTTCAGGGCACAGCTAACAGCTATGTTTCAGCCACAAAGTCCCGTTACTGTTACTCCGAACCAAGGAAGCATTGAGGAATGTTTTGGTTCCTGGTGTAACTCTCAGCTCTTGAGACGAGTTGAGGTGAACTTCAGGAGGTTTTGTCAGATGCTGCACATCGTGCTCTCGATGCATTTTCAGTGTTTTGGGAGAAATTTCCCATCCTCTTTGAAAGTGTTTTTTGAGTCCTCAATCACTCTGTGTTTTTACAGCGAATTTCCCAAAAAGACTTCATCATGCTGTCCCAAGAACAAATACAAGCTTTGTTCTTCAAAATACCAAGATGAATTAGCAGTTAACCATCCAAACACACTAATTTCCTTTCTAACATGGAGCATCAGCAGTGTGTTTGCCCTGGAGGACGGTCTAGTAATCATTGTCTTTGTTTTTGAGATTGCCGTTTAATTGCTAATGGAACGGCTGAGGTTTGAAACCAGGACAAGTCGAGCTGCCGGGCAGAACGTAGCTTATCGAACTGCCCGGCAGCTCAATAAGCTATAAATCATCTTCTGTGTCAGACACAAAGCACAATTACAGCAAAAGATTTACTGACGTCCCCAAGCAGAACTAAAACACCACAACCCTGTGCGACCTTTGACCTCATCTCTGTGGCTTTAGTTGGCGTCATAAATGTGTTGGAGATTTAGGCAGGATGATGGCAGGGTCACAAGTAGTCATAGTGTTTCTTCTTCCTTTCCTCATTTTTCTTCTTTCTCTCATTTCTTTTCAACATGAGGTCAAAGAGTACGCGAGTATGCACAGTGCCCACTTCCACCATGCACGAGTGGCGCACCAACCCTGTGTATTGTGTTGTACTGCAAAGTCACTGTAGGTATATTTCTAGACTGCAGAACTGAGACGCACCTTACAAAACCAGGTTTGCTACAGATGTGCACAGTGATGACCAAAGTATCTGCTGGTAGTCCACAGTTACAAAGCAGAGCAATCTGTGTGTTGGTCCAACACATTACACCCATGACACACTCCAGCCTTATAACAGACAAAGAATAATAATAATAATAATGAGTTGGATTCATAGAGCGCTTTTTCAAGACACCCAAAGTACTTTACAACTTGCATTATTCATTCACTCACACATTCACACACTGGTGGTGGTGAGCTACTGATGTAGCCACAGCTGGCCTGGAGCAAACTGATGGAAGCCTGACCGCGATTCTGCACCTACGTTCCCTCCAACCACCACCTCATTCAAACACAGGCAAGGTGAATTAAGTGTCTTGCCCAAGGACACAACGGCAATATGCAGGGAGCCGGATTCGAACTGCCGACCCTTCAGTCATAAGACAGCTCGCGCTACCAACTGAGCTATTGCCGGCCCTTTCTGAAGTCAGAACTTTGACTCCAGAGAGGAAATGAATCAGGATGCCAAGTGACATTAACACGGACCTAAAAGAAACTGGGAAAGAGAGACTGAACGGAGAGCGCTGAAGTTAAAGACGTGCTCTCCTACACGCACGAACTACAGGAGCAGCTCGGGACTCAACTCACAGATCTCGAGGTGAGTTCACTGAGAAACAACATCCGCATCCACGGGTCACTCCAACTGTGTCAGGGTGCACAGATAAAGACAGATGGACAGCTCTTAAGTTAACCTTCAAAAACTGCTGCAGGTCAACAAGTCTGTCTACATGTGTGAGGTCCATCTCAAACTCCAGCTGCAGCAGCCACACTGCACGCGTGCCTCGTGCACGGTGCTCAGAGGACATGTTTCACACAGTGGAGAAACAGGTGTTAAAGGTGGCCAAACCCCTCACATGACACTATCCCCAAAGCGGGACACACCCAGCGGGACCGGGGGCTTCACACCAGTAGCAAGAGCTGCTCAAATCACCTCCCCACCTCACCGGCTATAGTGACCCCCGCCAAAAAAAAAAAATAATTTTTGCGGTCATAGGGTTTGCGATCAAGATTTCCAGCAGTAATTGATCTGTAAACTGAAATCCATAAACTAATTAAACTGAAAATATATATATAACATGGCTCCAGCCCCCTGCAACCCTTAATTGGACTAAGCGGTTGAAGATGAGTGTTTGAGTGTGTGTGTGAATGATATTCATGTTTTGTGAGATATTTTTTCAGTATTCACATTTTGCAATTAACGGTTTGCAGATAATTCATGATTTGCAGCTGATTCGTGTTTTGGGTGTTAACAAAAAAACATATCGTTGTGCTCAAAAATTTTCTGCACTAATTTCCCCCTAAGCTAATGATTCCACACCCACATTTGTCATAAGCCTTGCAGGGTCTCTAATCACCAGCTCCGTGGCCTGCTGTAGATTTCCCTAATGTTACCCTCCCTGTAGAGCCTCTATCAATGTTTTCAGACAAGATGGCGATGCTCATTCCCCAGTAGGGTGGAGGTTGTCCGGCATCAGCAAGCCACGGCGGCCTCAGAACAAGGCCAGTTATCAATATAGCTAAAGCCGTGCTGTCTACAAAACTGCGCCAGCCACCTATTTAACGATGTCAGCCTGGTAAACGCCTCATCGGTACCCCGAGGGGAGGGGACCAGAGACTATTAATCGATGCCGACACATCTTTCTGGCAAGGTCACAAGTCCTCTCTATGTCCATTTTTTGTGACCTCTGAGTCCTTCATCCTGATATCATTGGTGCCAACGTGAATAACTATGGACTATATCTCATGTCATGTTCCTCGTCTGTCTTCCCTTCTGCAGTGTCAGCAAACTAAGATGAGATGCAATGTGGGAACTCTGGCTCCAGGAATACATTTAACGTCAGCAGGCGTCTGTAACCTGACTTGGCGGGTGATCAAATCCCCTATCACTAAAGTCCGGAGTTTTGGCCTGGAGACAGGAGTGGAAGTCACTTGTGGGCTCAGAGAATTCACATCAGGCAAATCCAAGGGGGAGAACCGATTCACAGTTCGCACTGGCGAGTGTGCTCGGGGTGCCACAAACCGGGCACCAAGCCCTACGGGGCTTCCTCCGCCTAGCCACAGTCCGAAAGCCATCCTCCACAGCCGGCGTTTCTAAGCTGATGGGCTTGCTAGCCAGCCCAACACTAACCTCATCTGGAGTGCCCGTAACATCTAACTCCACTGAGCTAAGAAGCTGCTCTTACCTACGGACACGGCTCTCTAAGAGAGCCACCCTATCTTCCAACATCACGCAGGATTTACGGAGGGTGTAAAGTAGAATTAGTAGTGTACTTTGTGCACTAAGAAATTCAAGAATGTAGCCAAGCAAACACAAGCTAACCAATAATGGATAAGCTAACCACTCCTAAGGCCTCACACAGATGCAAATAAATGAATTAAAATTCACAACAGTTACACTGAAAAACTAACAGAAGTATTAAACAGGTAAAAAAAAAAACAGCAGCTATAAAAATAACGATGGGGGAGGGGAGGAGTCAACTTAGCTAGCAAGAAAAAAAAACTACTAAATTAACACAAGAGTAAAGTACTAAGCTAAAATTCACAAGTTACTCTAAACAGTTTAATTAACCAAACAGAAGTATAAAAAAAAATGAAAAAATGATGCTAGCCGCTCCTAAGATTTTACACAGGAGTAAAATAATTATTTAAAATTCACAGCCAGTCGACTGAAAAAACTAACAGAAGTATTAAACGGGTAAAAAAGAAACAGCTATAAAAAGTAACGAAAGGGGGAGGGGAGGAGTTGACCTAGCTAGCGAAAGCTAACTGCTAGCGAACGCTAACTGCTAGTGAATTCACAACAGGACTGTTTTTAAATAGCGTTCAGAGTAGATACAATTAATAACCAGGAGAGTGCTAACAGAAATAAAAGAAGCGTATACAACCGTGTGAAGTTCAGAGTAGCGTCACAGCAACAAACAATCTGTCAGAAGCAAGTTGCCAGATTGCGCCTCCTGTGTTAAAACCACACTCCCCCAAAACACAGTCAGCTTGGTTCAGTGATTACTTGCGTGACCTCAAGCATAAGGCAAGAGGTCTAGAACGGAAATGGCGTAGTTCAAAATTTGAAGTATTCAGTGGTGAGCACAGATAACCAAAAGTTAGCTTTGATAACTGGTAATCAGCTAACTGAAAAGTTATCATTTTTAACACTAATGGAAGCTACAGATAACTTTTCATTTTGCCTCCCATATGCTTTCAGCGACTAAGAAGCTAATTTGAGTTTAAACACCACCAAAGCTTCTAACAGAACTAACAGCGATCACAAACCCAAACAGCCAATGAGCCAGCACTTCTGTCTTTGTGCGCTCTGCCCCCTGCTGTAGAAAAGCATCATTTACCCTGACAGGATACCAGTGGTCCGGTGACGAGGGCAGAGGTATTGAAATGGAAAGCAGGTTTGAATTATGGTTTTACTTTATAAATAACATTTTCCGGATAGAATAACTACATTAATGTAAACTCTTAAAATGTACAAAGTGATATATAACACATATCTGTTAATTTTAAAATAATGCACTAATTCTGAAGATTTGAAACATTAACCACACAGATCCCCAAAGGGATTATGAGTAACTAAGCCTCCGCTCATACTGATTGGTTGATTTATTCATTCTATGGAAAAAACCCAACACAAGTGAATCAATGTAACATGTTGTGTGTTTACAAATAAATGTGCTTTTGGTAAAATATGTCTTTTTTTTTCATTTGTATGAAAAAAGAAAGAAATTTTTCAAGATCCTGCTAGACAGCGCCTAAGCGCACACGTGATGACATCACAACTCTATCCGGTTAGGGAGACAGGTTTCCTTCAATAACAAGAACTGTCAAAAAACTTTCTCGTGTGTAGTTGGAGTTGTGTGGCGATAGGAATCGCCTTTTGAATGTTTGAATAATGATGTCAGTCGCACAAAGAAATTAAATAACAGTGAAAACATGATCATGCGGTGTCATAACGCATCAATCAGTTGCTCTGTGAGGTGTCATAACATCAAGCCTGTTTCACATGGCAAGATAATTAGGCCGATATTGGACCCGATCTTCCCCTTCGGACAATCTTAAGGACTATAACTATATGGATTTGAATGACATGCGATTACACCATCATGCTTGAACCCTCGTGCGCATGCGTGAGTTTTTTCACGCGTGTCGGTGACTCATTTCCCTGTGGGCAGCCTTGAGTGAGATGTGGTCCCGCCCTCTCGGCTGAATTCCTTTGTTTCACACGCTGCTCGAGACGGCGCGCGTTGCTTTATCAACTTTTTCTGGACCTGTGAGGAATATCCGAGTGGACACTATTCAAGAATTTAGCTGGTTTCGGTGAAAGGTTAACGGCTGATGAGAGATTATGGGGTGTTTCTGTCGCTGTATAAGGACTTCCACGGAGCGGATGTCGCGCAGCGCTTCCAGGCGCCGTCGTCGCCTGTTTGACCTGAAAACATCCTAATTTAAGGCTTAATTTCACCCAGGATGTCGTGAGGAACAGAGAAGATTCAGAAGAGGCCGGCATGAGGACTTTATGCGGACATTCCACTGTTTAAGGACATTTTGTAATGAAAGACGTGCGCGCAAATTCGCTGAGTCGTTTCCGTGACGACTCGGCGAATCTGTGTGTGCCGCGGACAGGAAAAACACCTCCGTGTTGAAAACCATTTGTAAAATTCAGGCGGCTTTTGATGGCTTTCAACAAGTGAGTAACTGAGAAATTGTTTAACAGCTTGGGCATGTTCCAACTTGCCCGTTAAGTTCAAAGTTCAAAGTTTCAAAAAGGTTTATTGTCATATGTACAGTAAGAAACGTATTTCCCTGTGCAATGAAATTCTCTTCTTTGCTCCTCTCACCGGGTGTCTATAATAATAGTCAAAATAGGCATTAAAAAAAAAAAAAGAAAAGAAAATAATGTGCAAATAGCAAGATTCAAGTGTTAACAGTTAACAGTAAGGTAACAGTAAGGTGCAGTAACAGTGTAAAGTGCTCAGTCCTTAGCAGCATTCAGCAGTCTGATGGCAGTGGGGTAGAAAGAGTTTTGAAGCGGGTGGTTTTGCATTTCACACTCCTGAACCTCCGTCCTGAAGGCAGCAGTGTGAACAGTCCGTGTTGGGGATGTGTAGGGTCTTTTATGATGGCGGCAGCTCTATTGTGGACTCTCCGATGGTAGATGCTCTGCAGAGATGGTAGTGGCGTCCTCGTGATCTTTAATGCGGTCTTCACTACTCTCTGCAGGCGTTTGCGGTCATTCACCGTTGAGCTGCCATACCACGCAGTAATCGAGGTGGTTGAGAATGGACTCAATAATGCAGCTGTAGAAGTTGCTGAGAATCTTGGGTGACATGCCAAATTTCCTCAGCATCCTCAGGAAGTACAGCCGCTGCTGAGCCTTCTTTACCACCTGTGTGGTGTTGAGTGTGCAAGTGAGGTCACTACTGATGTGGACCCCCAGATATTTAAAGCTGCTCACTCTCTCCACCTCGCGGCCTTGGATAGACAGTGGCTGATGAGGTTCCCTCTCCCTCCTCATGTCCCATATCATTTCCTTGGTTTTATCTGTGTTCAGGGTGAGGTTGTTGACTCCACACCATGTCACCAGGCCTTCCACCTCCCTCCTGTAAGCTGCTTCGTCTCCGCCGGTGATGCGTCCAATCACAGCAGTGTCGTCAGCAAACTTTATGATGGTGTTATCGGGGTGAGAGGCGGCACAGTCGTAGGTGAAGAGGGTGTAGAGAATAGGGCTGAGGACGCAGCCCTGCGGGGGTACCAATGTTGGTGTGATGCTGGCTGAGGTCCTATTCCCAATCTTGACAGACTGTGGTTTGCCAGTCAGAAAGTCCAGGAGCCAGTCACAGAGGGTGGGATGGAGTCCAAGGGCAGACCGTTTGTAGGTGAGTTTGTGAGGGATGACCGTGTGTGAAAGCAGAGCTGTAGTCAATGAAAAGTACTCTGATGTAAGAGTCTTTATTTTCCAGGGGGAGAGGGAGGCGTGCAGAGCAGGCGGCAATGGCATCCGAGGTTGACCTGTTGTGCCTGTAAGCGTACTGCAGGGGGTCTGTGATGTCCGGTATGCAGCCCTGAATGTATGACAGTACCACTCTCTCGAAACACTCATAATGATTGGAGTGAGTGCTACTGGCCTATAGTCATTCAGGCAAGATGGGGGTTCTTCTTGGGGAGGGGGATAATGGTGGTGGTCTTGTAGCAGGTGGGAACAGTGCATTGACTGAGGGAAAGGTTGAAGATGGAGGTAAGACGTCAGTCAGCTCGTTGGCACACGCTCTGAGGGCACGACCAGGTATGTTATCGGGCCAACAGCTTTCCGGAGCCGAATACTCCTCAGTGCTCTGTGTACCTGGGCTGGTGTGATAACGAGAGGGGAGGAGGGAGGTTGGGCAGCCGAGGTGTGTGTATGAATCTATGGATGTGGTTACAGGTGGAGGTGGAGCTCTCAAAGCGTGAGTAGAACACATTGAGGTCTTCCAGGAGGCTGTCTGAAGAGCTGATGGTGGTGGTCCTGGAACCGGTTCTGAAGTCTGAGATGTGGTTCAGACCTTGCCACATCCTCCTGGGGTCAGCATTGGAGTAGAAGTTCTCTGTCTTCTCTCTATGCTGCCTCTTGGCTGCTCTTATGGCCTTCTCAGTCTATATTGTGCGGCTTTGCGCTCAGCCTCGTTGCCAGATTTAAATGCAGCAGTGCGAGCACGCAGTAAGCGCAGTACCTCGGTATTAATCCAGGGCTTCTGGTTGGGGAACTTCTTGACTTGTATGGTGGGTATGATGTTCTCAACACAGGTGCTGATATACCCAGATACATACTCAGCATATTCTACTACGCTAACAGAAGAATCCTCCTGGATGGCCGCGGTTCTAAACACATCCCAGTCTGTTTTAGCAAAACAGTCCTGCAGAGTGCTCTCAACCTCTGGTGACCATAGCTGCACCTGTCTGGTGACAGGATTCGATTGTTTAAGTCTCTGTCTGTAAGCTGGGTACAGGAACAAAGAGATGTGGTCGGAGCTGCCAAATGAGGGCGTGGTGCTGCCCTCAGAGCGCCACAGATATTACTGTATGCGTGGTCCAATATATTTTTACCCCTGGTGGGAATGTCCACATGCTGGTAGTATTTGGGGAGTACAGTCTTTAGGTTGCCCTTGTTAAAATCTCAGACGATTATGCAAACGGCGTCTGGGTGAGCGGTCTCTGTCGCGCTGATGACGTCATGCAGTTTACTGAGTGCTGTTGTGTAGTTAGCGCCCGGGTGGATATAAACAGCGGCTAAAAATACACTGGTAAACTCCCTCAGTAGATAAAGGGGCGACATTCCAGTAATAGAAACTCCAGATCAGGTGAGCAGTATTTCTGTACAGTCCAAGCATTTCTACACCAAGAGTTATTTATATAAACACACACACCTCCTCCTGCGCTCTTACCGGAATCCGCTGTCCTGTCCCCTCGGAACAATGAATGTGTTTCCAGCTGAACGGCAGAGTCCGGGACGGTCTCTGTGAGCCAAGTCTCGGTGAAAATCAAAGCACAACACTGTCTAGTCTCTCTCTGTGCTGTAATCCTCGCCCGCAACTCGTCCAGTTTGTTTTCCAGCGACCGTACACAAGCCAGCAGCAGGCTGGGGAGCGGTGGCTTACTCGGACGTGCCTTTAGCCGAACATGAAGCCCGTCTCTCTTACCCCGCTTCCGACGCCGCCGGCGGAGGACTTTCCTCGGGTCTGCGCCCTCACTTGGGGTCGAGGCTTTGGGGCCTTCCTGGGTGTTACGATGCTGGCGTTCCTCACGGACAATGAGCTGCAGTTCCGGTGGAATATATCCAGTAAAGACAGAGCTATGCAGAGCAATGTCCAATAATGCCTGTCTGTCATAGGTCTGTAGTGCATGAGATTTGGAAACGAAAGAAAACAAGCAAGAAAAAAGTATAAAAAGACTCAAAACGTGACATCCAGTGACGGAGCTAGCAACGACGGCTGTAGCCACGGTGGGCGCCATCTTTCTTGAAGCGTGTGCTGTCCACAGCTCCAACGGTTCCCAACAGAGGTGTTTTTCCTGTCACAACCCCCCGCGGTCGGGTCCGGCCCGACATGCGACTCTGCCCGCACGTTCTTTCATTACAAAATGTCTGTTAACAATGGAATGTCCGAATAAACTCCTCATGCCGACTTCTTCTGAAAGTTCTCTGTTCTCTGACGACTTACTGGGTCAACAGAGCCTGAAATGTGGAAGTTTTCAACTTGAAACGGTGAGACGTTGCCGCCTCGAAGCGCAGATCGCCGTCAGGCACCGTGGGCCGTCCTTAAAGCGACACTACCAGACCAAAATCTCTCATCAGCCGTTACAATTTTTACCGAAAACCAGCTGAATTTATCGAATGGTGTCCACTCAGTTGTGCCTTACAGCTTTGAAAAAATTTTTGATCAAACAAAGCAGCAGTCTCTGAGCCATTCCTAAACAATGAAAAAACGACGAGAGGGTGGGCGACTCCTCACTCAAAGACTGCGCACAGGTGAATGACGTAACCGACAGGCGTGAAAAACTCTCGCATGCCCACGAGGGTTCAAGCATGTCTGATGTAATCACACGTGATTCAAATCCATATGGTTTTTGAAAAAAATAATAAGGTCAGATACTTTTCTAATAGACCTCGTATATCTGATATTTTCACTTTATAAAACTTCAGATGTGACATTAAATAACTTGTCCGAAATTAGTTTGGTTAAATTTGAACCATAAGTTAAAACTGTATGCCTCTGGATGACTTGGGTGCTATTGTCAGCATATTAGTATGGGCTCAAAAGAAATGATATTTTTTCTTTTTGATGGCCAGTTCTCATTTGTCTGCAGAGGATAGTGTGGTTTCTTCTGGAACCAGCTCTTCTCTGTTTGTAGAGGATAGAATTGTGCATCTACTACAAAAAGCTACATCTGCAAAAATGTTAGCAGGTCTAAAAAGTATGGACCAAACCTTATCGGAAGATAATTGGTGCGATGACGGTTTTCAAACTTATCTGAAAAGCTAATCTGATAATGAAAACATTATCTTTGATAATTAGCGGAACTGTGCCCACCACTGGTTAGTGAGGTCTTCTGAGAACATTTGTGGGGCTTCTAGTGTTGAGAAGGTATTGTAGTTTTAAGATTGTCTTGAGCACATTTAAGAAGTTCTTGGAAAATGTTTTAGAAGTTCTCAGAGAGGCTCCAGTTCAGAACATGGAGTGTTCTGATGCAGGCCCAGATCTGCACAACGTGGAGTAAATGGCCGTGAGAAAATATTGTTGGTGCTGCTTTGACCTGCATGAGCAAACAGCCTGAATAAATAAAGATTTAAAAGCATTTATTCTCATGCACAGGTAAAGTGTGCACGACACACATGGAAGCTGGCAGCGTACCAGCACACATTCCTGAGGAACACTGATCTTGATGTACAGTAACTGTGGACACACAAACACAATCTGATAGATCAAATAAGGGTGGAGCACATCATCACTCACAGGAGGCGTGGCCACAGTCTGAACTTTGACCATTTGGGCTGCTTCCCAATCCTGATGTCTTTGTACTGTTTTCTTCTGTTGCTGTGAGTTTCTGACTTTGAGTCTTCAGACAGTGTTGTCGCAGGCTGCTGTTTTATTTTTATTTATTTATTTATTTATTTATTTATTTATTTTTGAATATGTGCTGAAAGTTTGGTTGAAAATCTCCAACCGGTTTGGCCACAACAGCATTTTAATTTGGAAAGTGCAGTTTATGTGCCAGGGAGGGAAATTCATCAAGTTGAGACTGTGGTCTGTTTTTGTAGATGCTTTGCAAACTTAATATCCATTACTACATTGGATGATGTTGAAATTGAGGATGGCCCAGTGGTTGTTCCAACAATATCAAAGATTTTGTGTCTGCTACCTACAACTCACGTGGAATATCTCAAACCTAAACCTACTTCTAGGCATCTTATATATGCTACTCTGGAACCACCCCTAAACCCAAACAGTTCAACTGTCAACCCCACTGAGGTCCTTAGTCTGGGTCTCATTAACATAAGATCACTGTCCTCAAAATCACTGTTGATTAATGATCTAATTATTGATCATCACTTAGATATGATTGGGTTATGTGAAACCTGGCTTAAACCTACAGCTGTCCTCCCCTTAAATGAGGCCTGCCCACCAGTGTACACATTTAGTCACATCCCTCGTGATGCGAAGCAAGGCGGGGGTGTTCCTCATATTTATAAATCTAGGTTTAGCTTATTAGCTGTTGGGGGTCACAAATATAACTCATTTGGGCATCTGATTCTCTGCTCTGTCCACGATGCTACATATTGCCAAGGTCAGAAGAATAAAAATCAGCCGTATTACTTTGTCACTGTATATAAGCCTCCTGGCCCATATTCTGAATTCTTAGATGAATTTGGTGCATTCATCTCTAACTTATCAACTAGTGCAGATAACATTGTGATTATTGGTGACTTTAATGTTCATATAAATAAGCCTTCTGATCCCCTCTGCAATCATTTATGGTAATTCTGGATGCATTAGGATTTTGGCAATGCATTCAGGACTTGACGCACATTAGTGGAAATACCCAGGATTGGTTCTCGCACGTGGTATTGCTGTCATGAATATTGACATCATGCCTCTTACATCAGTGGTCTCTTATCACTCACTTATTAGGTTTACAATTTCACTGCCGTGTTTAGTGGAACAGCAACCTTATTTATCACCACAGCAATGCATCAACTCCTCAACTACGACTGAACTTGGCCTGCACCACCACCCATGTCCAGATCCAATGATAACAGGGCTGTTACCTGTTGACCTACCACCCCCACCACCAACACATAACAGTTGTAGGCAACAGTCAAGCCTCAATATGTTAAGGATGAGGCTGTCTCAACATCTATTACTCAAGCATTTAGAAGCCTGCCACAGGCTCAACGGTCAATATATGGTGTCACTTCTGTTACAAGACCATCTGATGACACTGCTCATTATCCACATCCCTGATTTAAGCCAGTTCATCCCCCAGTGCTATCTAGTTTGCCTATGGCTTTTTAAAATTTATTTTCATTTTCATTTATGTAGCGCCAAATCACAACAGAGTTGCCTCAAAGCGCTTCACACAGGTAAGGTCTAACTTTACCAACCCCCAGAGCAACATGGTAAGGAAAAACTCCCTCTGTGGAAGAAACCTCAAGCAGACCAGACTCAAAGAGGTGACCTCTGCTTGGGCCATGATACAGACATAAATTACAGAACAATTCACAGAACAATTCACAGAACAATTCACAGACGAATATACAAGAAATGCTATTGGCGCACAGGACAGGAGGATCAAATCAAATCAATTTTATTTATATAGCGCCAAATCACAACAAACAGTTGCCCCAAGGCGCTTTATATTGTAAGGCAAAAGCCATACAATAATTACAGAAAAACCCCAACGGTCAAACGACCCCCTATGAGCAAGCACTTGGCAACAGTGGGAAGGAAAAACTCCCTTTTAACAGGAAGGAACCTCCGGCAGAACCAGGCTCAGGGAGGGGCAGTCTTCTGCTGGGACTGGTCGCCAACAAGAATACAACTCCCATCTCTGGATGGAGCTGCACCTTAAACAGAGAGAAAAAACAGAATCAGGTATCAGAAAGACAAAAATACTGTATAATTTGCCAGCATTAAACAACAAGAAAAACAGAGAAGTACTAAGGTGATCGCCGGCCACTAGCCCTAAACGTCACTAAAAACCCAGAATTTAGGTCAAGTTCAGGCCGCAACCCGCTCCAATTACTAATAAATGAATTAAAAGAGTAAAAAGCATAAAACAAAACTGTACCAGTATGCTAGCCATATGGAAGCAAAAATAAGTGCGTCTTAAGTCTGGACTTGAAAATCTCCACAGAATCTGACTGTTTTATTGACGCAGGGAGATCATTCCACAGAACAGGGGCACGATAAGAGAAAGCTCTGTGACCCGCAGACTTCTTATTCACCTTAGGGACACAATGTAGTCCTGCACCATGAGAACGTAAAGCCCGGGCTGGTACGTAAGGTTTAATTAGGTCAGCTAGGTAGGGAGGTGCCAGTCCATGAATAATTTTCTAGGTTAGTAGCAGAACCTTAAAATCTGGTCTCACTGGGACAGGAAGCCAGTGAAGAGATGCCAAAATGGGTGTAATGTGGTCGAACGTTCTGCTTCGTGTCAAAAGTCTGGCTGCAGCATTTTGAACCAATTGGAGACCCCTAATGCTAGATTGCGGTAAACCAGAAAATAGAACATTGCAGTAGTCTAATCTAGAAGAGATAAATGCATGGATCAGGGTCTCAGCATCAGCTATAGACAGTAGGGGACAAATCTTCGCTATATTTCGCAGGTGGAAGAAAGCAGTCCTAGTAATATTTCTAATGTGGAGGCCAAAGGACAACGAAGGATCAAAAATTACCCCAAGGTTCCTCACTTTGTCAGTGTGATGTATGACACACGAGCCGAGGCTGAGCGTTAACTGCTCAAATTGATGCTGATGTTTCACTGGACCAAGAACCATCATTTCAGTCTTATCAGAGTTTAAAAGTAGGAAGTGTCGAGACACCCAACTTCTCACTGCTGCAAGGCAATCTTCTAAGGATTTTATGTGAACGAGATTACCAGCAGTTATCGGCATGTACAACTGAGTATCATCTGCATAGCAGTGAAAGGTAATCCCAAAATGCCACAATATGTGCCCAAGGGGTGCTATATAAAGGGAGAAAAGTAGGGGGCCTAAGACAGACCCCTGTGGAACCCCAAATTTCATGTCACTAAGGTTAGAGGTAGTGTTACTGTACAAAACACAGTGAGAACGACTGGTCAAGTATGACGTCAGCCATGCAAGGGCACTCCCAGTAATCCCAAAATGATTTTCCAGCCTATCAAGTAGAATATGATGATCCACGGTATCAAATGCAGCAATGAGATCTAACAGCAACAGAACAGTAGTACTGTCTGAATCCATTGTAAGCAGAAGATCATTCACCACTTTAGTGAGAGCCGTCTCTGTGGAATGATATTTTCTAAAAGCAGACTGCAGTGGCTCAAAGAGATTATTCTCAGTAAGATAGTCTACGAGCTGCCGTGACACCACTTTTTCCAGAATTTTAGAGAAAAATGATAGATTTGATATCGGCCGATAATTTGTCAATACACTAGGGTCAAGATTAGGTTTCTTAAGTAATGGTTTAATCACTGCAGATTTGAAACATTTAGGAACAGATCCAGAAATTAAAGAAAGATTAATAATTTCCAGCACAGTCGGCCCAAGAGTGGACCACAGGTCCTTAAACAGTTTTGTTGGTATAGGATCAAATAAACAGGTTGTGCTTTTTGTTGATGTTACGAGTTTCGTCAGCATGCCTAGTGAGATACTATCAAATTCTGTAAATCTAGGTAATACCTCAGTGGTGGCGCCCACCTCAATAGCAGGGTGTAGTGGCTGGGTTAAGGCATGCTGGGATATGTTTAACCTGATGTCTTCTATTTTCTTCCCAAAGTAATCCAGGAAATCTTGTGCTGTAAAAGGAGAGCGAACTACAGGTGGTTGTCCATGCAGAAGTGTTGCCACTGTGTTGAACAAGAACTTTGAGTTATGCTTGTGTTTGGTGATCAAATCAGAGTAGTAAGTCCGCTTTGTAGCCAGTAGTGCATGCTTATAGTCTAAGATAGCATCACACCACACAAGGTGAAATACTTCTAATTTTGAACGACGCCATTTCCGTTCTAGACCACTTGCTTTATGCTTGAGGTCACGCAGATAATCATTGAACCAAGGTGACTGTGATTTGGGGGAGCGTGGTTTTAACACAGGTAGTGCAATCATGTCGAGTGTAATTTTGAGCACTGAGTTTAAACTATCCACAAGTCTGTCTACTGACTGAGTATTTGTCAAATGTGAAGCTAAGACATCAGGCAGTCTAGCTTCGAGTTCAGTCTTAGTTGAGGAGTTGATGCATCGCCGTAATGATATATAAGGTTGTTGTTCCACTAAACACGGCAGCAAAACTGTAAAAATAAGTGAGTGATCAGACACCACTGATGTAAGAGGCATGATGTCAATATTCATGACAGCAATACCACGTGCGAGAACCAGATTCAGGGTATTTCCACTAATGTGCGTCGAATCCCGAATGCATTGCCAAATCCTAATGCATCCACAATTACCATAAATGATTTGCAAAGGGAGTCAGAAGACTTATTTATATGAATGTTAAAGTCACCAATGATCAAAATGTTATCTACACTAGTTGACAAGTTAGAGATGAATGCACCAAATTCATCTAAGAATTCAGAATATGGGCCAGGAGGCCTATATACAGTGACAAAGTAATACGACTGATTTTTATTCTTCTGACCTTGGCAATGTGTAATATCCTGAGCAGAGTGAAGAATCAGATGCTCAAACGAGTGATATTTGTAACCCCCAACAGCTAACAGGCTAAACCTAGATTTATAAATAAGAGCAACACCCCCACCTTGCTTCGCATCACGAGGGATGTGACTAAATGTATATGCTGGTGGGCAGGCCTCATTTAAGGGGAGGACAGCTGTAGGTTTTAAGCCAGGTTTCACATAGCCCAATCATATCTAAGTGATGATCAATAATTAGATCATTGATCAACAATGATTATGAGGACAGTGATCTTATGTTAATGAGAACCAGTCTAAGGACCTCAGTGGGGTTGACAGTTGAACTGTTTGGGTTTAGGGGTGGTTCCAGAGTAGCATATATAAGATGCCTAGAAATAGGTTTAAGTTTGAGACATTCCATGCGTGTTGTAGGTAGCAGACACAAAATCTTTGCTATCGCTGGAACAACCACTGGGCCATCCTCAATTTCAACATCATCCAATATAGTAATGGGTATTAAGTTTGGAAAGCATATCCCTCTATGATTTTTATGGACATGACTAGGGAAGCAGGCCACAGTCTCACTGGCAAATAAACTGCACTATCACCATAGTCGATTTTCTGCACTAAATTCCCCACTAAGCTAATGGATTCCACACCCACATTTGTCATAGGCCTTGCAGGGTCTCTAATCACCTGCTCATGGCCTGCTGTAGATTCCTAATGTTACCCTCCCTGTAGAGCTCTATCTATGTTTACAGACAAGCTGGCGGCGCCTTCCCCAGTAGGGTGGAGGCCATCCGGCATCAGCAAGCCACTGCGGCCCCAGAACGAAGGCCAGTTATCAATAAAGCTAAAGCCTTGCTGCCTACAAAACTGCGCCAGCCACCTATTTAACGATGTCAGCCTGCTAAATGCCTCATCAGTACCCCGGGAGGGGAGGGGACCAGAAACTATTAATCGATGCCGACACATCTTTCTGGCAAGGTCACAAGTCCTCTCTATGTCCATTTTTGTGATCTCTGAGTGCTTCATCCTGATATCATTGGTGCCAACGTGAATAACTATGTGACTATATCTCATGTCATGTTCCTTTGTCTGTCTTCCCTTCTGCAGCGTCAGCACCCTAAGATGATCCCAAGTCTTCTGCAGCATATGGTGGTCCAAAGAGTGAGCCAGGATGCAATTCCCAGCAGCCTCTTGTCACGTCATGGATGCAGCCAAAACCATCTCGACTGCTTCCGGACAGGAACTTCAATGTTGCTGAGTCAAGTTACTATGGACCACACCCAACCATCTGCAACTTCTCTCATCATGACCCAAGTGGGTTTCCTTGTCTTAAGCTGTCATTGGAGAACCTATTACCACCACACGTCCCAGAACTGTTTAAGTATCAAGTGTTGGTCAATCACCTGTAACTAGAAGAGGCCCGGTTGATAGCAGATGCTCTCCAACACCCTTCTCTGACATAATGGCCACCTTGAATGATAAGTTTGGTCAACCACATCAGATTGCATTGAGGCACATTACTGCTGTGCTGGAATCATCGGTTATCAGGTGGGGAGATGTTGCTGCGTTTGAGAAGTTTGCTCTCCAAGTACAGTCCCTGGTGGGAATGTTGTGGACATTACAGTTACAGTTACAATGTGGCTCACCGTGTTGCTCGTCTGCTGAGCAAGTTACCACTTGAACAGAGAGCAGAGTTCTGCCGCTGCATGTTCTATCGAGGCACAAGAACTCACACCTTACCTGATCTGTCAGAGTGGCTGAGATATGAGAGGGGCTAGGCAGAGGCCAGTGCCCTGACCTGATGGTCACCAGAGAAATCGGCCTGCTACCGTGCTCCGTGGTGGGATGCAGATAAGAGGCCAGAGGTTCGAACTTTGGGTATCTCTTTGAAGGGGAACAAGAGCAAGCCCTACTGTCCATTCTGCAATAATGAGGAGCATTATCTCAGTCAGTGTGCAGCAGTCTCCATGTTGACCAAGGAACAGCTGGCAGAATGGATAAGGTGCAACAAGAGATGCTGGCGCTGTGCACGGTCACACCTTCAGGTGCTGCATGAAGTCAATGTGAGGCCACTTAAAGCTCTGCCAACAACACCAGAGGTGAGCTATGACATGGCAGCTACAACAGAGGTGCTGTATCTAGACCGACCCACAGAAAGTAGCCGGGTCCTGCTGAAAGTCGTTAAAGTCTGCATTCACTATGGTGATCCAACACTCCACACTTACACTATATTGGATGACGGTTCAGAGAGAACTATGCTGCTGCCAGAGACAGCAGAGAAGTTGGGAGTGCAATGACCCTCAGAGGGTTTACCACTACACACCATCAGACAGGAAGTTCAGACACTCTGGTGTGCATCAGTGTCATTCTTCCTTTCTTCCTCTGCTAAGCCAAAGATCAGGTTCGAGATTACAGGTGCATTCACCGCTGCTCGCATTGGACTGGTTAGTCATACCTACCCCACAAAGCAGCTCAGGAAGAATTACAATCATCCCCACCTCATCACCCCCATTGAACCTGTTAGGTTGAAACCTCCAGGATGACCTGCTGCCATCCACACGAGGCTGGGTTGGACTCTGCAGGGCCCAGCTAGTGTAATATGTCACCTTGCTCAGCCGCAGCAATGCGCAGCTCTTGATGACAGTAGCACCCCAGGTGAGCGAGCTGATGAGGCATGTTGAGAGATTATGGCAGGTTGATATGGTCCTATTCAGGAGTGAAAAACTCACTCATTCAAAGCAAGACCAGGAGGCCATCAGTATCCTTGAGATGAAGACCACCAGAGTAGAGCTCAATGGCATACTCCATTATGTCACCCCACTGCTGCACCGGAGAGACATGCTGCTCCTCCAGGCTACCAAAGCAGCAGTTATGCCCACCTTGCGAGGTGTGGAACACTGATTGGCCAGAGACCCTGCACAGGCTGCAGCCTACAAAGTGCAGATGGAGAAACTGATCAAGGCAGGCTCTATCATAAAGTGTGGCCCTGAAGCACCAGCTAAGGATGTCCATGAGGCCTGGTACATCCCACACCATATGGTAAGACATAATGGTAAGAATAGACTGGTCTTCAACTGTGTCTACCAGTACAGAGGACAGAGCCTCAATGATTACTTGCTGCCTGGACCGACTTTAGGAGTATCACTTCTGGGAGTCCTGCTATACTTCCAAGAACATGCAGTGGCCATCAGTGGAGACATCATGGGCATGTTCAACCAGGTTCGCCTCCTCCCAAAAGATTGTGCCCTCCTCCACTTTGGTGTGATGTCAGTCAAGGGGAACTTCCTGCGGTGTATGAGTGGCAGGTATTACCATTCGGAACAACATGTAGTCCATGTTTTGCCACATTTGCCTTCTAGCACCACGTCAACTATAACAGTCAGTCAGATAAAGATGTGTGGATCTCAGTTAAATTGTGTTTTTATGTGGATGGGTTTTTTTTTTATGTTTATAGGCTTCTGGTTGACAAATTACAAGTCCTCCTAGTGTCTGCTGGCTTTGAGCTGCATCGGTGGGCCAGCAACCAACCAGAGGTTATCAACCACCTACCTGAAGAGAGCCGTTCTGCTAGTATAGAGCTATGGCTAGCTCAGAACAAGACAGATGCTCCGGAGTCCACACTAGGGCTGAGCTGGCTTTTCTACACTGACGTCCTTGGCTATAAACACCACCAAGTGGATTATGGTGTCAGGGAGTCAGGGACCCTCCTTTGTCTTGCAGAGCTCAGTTTTATGGCCAGAGGATCCTATTTTGGATCAAGCACAAGACGCATCAGAGCTGGACAAGTCTGTCTTTTGTGGGGTCACAGCGGTTGCATCAAGTCAGCCTACTCCAGACCTTAACCAGTGGAACTCCTGGAGGGAGCTGCTAGGAGTGACTGTGCGGGAGTTGCATGGGGCAGCTGATGCTAATAGTCACTCTACTGCTGAACAGTGGTGGACACAGTTCTGATAACTGATAATTATCAAAAATAATGTTTTCATTATCAGATTATCTTTTTAGATAACTTTAAAAACCATTATTGGACTAATTATCTTCCGATAAATTTTTGTCCGATAATTTTTAGACCATTAACGTAGTAAACAAAGCTGAACAGCTACAAACATTTTTAAAATTTAAAATCAGTTGAGCACCTACGTGTTAAACGTTTTATAGCAGATGTATAGTGCCGCCTTCTGCAAACAGAAAAGAGGTAGTTCTAGAAGAAACCACTCTATCCTCTGCAGGCCAAAAAAAAAAAAATCTTTATTTTAATCCCATACTGATATGCTGGCAATATCACCCAAGTCATCCAGAGGCATACATTTTTAACTTATGGTTCAAATTTTAACCAAGTTATTTAAAATTACTGTCACGTCTGAATTTTTATAAAGTGAAAATATCAGATATATGTTTTAGTTTTAAAGTAATGTGCTAATTTTTAAGGTTTTAGTGTGGACATGCTGTGCCCAGTGCATTATGGGTAGGATAGGGTAATCTCAGTACGTTCACAACAGGACAAATGCATTTAGACACTCTGTTCAGGCTCCATTATCTGGAATTTTGTTTTGGCAAGTTTTCACGGTCTCTACTGCCATCTACTGGCCAGTAGTGTTAATGGCAGTATTCAAACTGAAGCTGAGCTGATATTTTCAATCACTGTACTTGGTTCCAGCTCACCTGTACCACAGAACTGCACGGTGTAAAAGTTCAGAGTGCACGATTTATGTTCTCACACACATTGTACGCTCAAAAACCACATGTCGGACTCGTGTTTCCAGAAGCAAAACGTAAACAGAAGCTTTTTTTTCAAACTTAATTTACAAAAACTCTTGATGGGAGACATCAAAGTTTAAAAACAAAAACAAACAAACAAACAAAAAACATTACAACACAGCTCTGCGGTGTTTGCACAGGCACAGTGATAGAGGTTGGATGCTTGTAGCTCTTCAGCAGCAGGATACCCTCACGACGGCAGACCAGAATATGAAACAGGTTTGATTCTCATCTGACCATACGATTGTCAATCAGGAGGTGGTCGTGAGATGTTAAATGCAGCTCGTTATTCCATGTATACTAAACGATGCAGGAGGCACGATTAAACCTGAAACTCGGTGCGATCCAAAAAAATTCTCACACTCTCTGAACCGTCTCGCACAATCATCTGAAAAAAGGCCAAAACTCGCACAGTGTAAACCCAGCTTAAGCACTGAACGTCTGACACCAGTAGATCATAGCAGTGTTCTATTATTTATTTTTGACACACATTATATCAGACAGTTATCTAATTACAACTTGGCTTTTTTTTTTTTTTTTTTTTTTTTTAAATGCCTTTTTTTTTTACAAATAAAAAATGGAATGTTTTACAAAAGCACATTTATCTGTAAACACCAACACACCACACATGTCACATTAACGTGTTGGTTTACATAATGTATGAGTCAAACCAATCAGTGTTAGCCGAGGCACATTTTACCCAGAATCCTTTGTGATCTGTCTGTGTTTGTTACAAAACTTCAGAATTAGTGCATTATTCAACATTAAAAGATATATGTTATGTTTTAACTTTGTACAAATGACAGAACTGACAGTTATTCTATCAGTATTCATTTTATTTATACACCAAACCATAACTCAGCATTGCTTTATTTTCCAAGACCTCCTCCGCCTGAGAGCATCATTGTGATTGAGCAGAGAGGTGAGCTTCATAGCACTCCTTAGCTTGCGGCTCTGCTGGAAGCTATGTAGTAAACAGGAGCTCCCAGCAGGGGACAGGATGCTCAAAGACAGAAGTGCTGACTCATTGTTTGGGGTCTGTTGTCCCTTTTAATGCTTCCAAAAGCGATTGTGGTGTTAAAACTCAAAATCAGCTTGTTAGTAGTTGCAAGTGTACTGGAGACAATACTAGAATTTATCGGTTATCTGTAACTTCCAATACATTTTTGGATGGTTTATCGGTTTATCTTTATCAAAGATAACTTTTCAGTTATCTGATTATCTGTTATTGAAGTTAAGTTTTTGGTTATCTGTGCCCACCACTGCTGCTGAAGATTATCGCCAAGCTGAGCGGTTGGTCCTCCAAAGGGCTCAGATGGATAGTTTCTCACAAGAGTACAGCTTACTGAAAACTGGGAAGCCAGTCTCAAGAAGCAGCTGACTTCTCACTCTATCTCCTCAGCTGGATGAGACTGGAGAGGTCATCCGAGATGGAGGACGACTGTGTCGTGCAGAAGACCTAGACCCGACAGCTCTTCATCCAGTCATCCTAGATCCAAGCCATCCAGTGACTAAGCTTCTGATTCAGGACTTTGACAACCGGCTCTGACACCCAGGCCCAGAGCAGGTGTTTAGTAAGCTTCTGCGCTCTTTCTGGATCCTGCGAGGGCATGAGGCGGTTTGGCACCACCAGTATAGCTACACTGACTGTTGGCGCTGGAGGGCAAGACCAGATGTACCAAAGATGGCAGACCTTCCATCAGCCCGGTTGCACCTGTTCAAGCCTGCTTTTTATTCTACTGGGATGCACTGCTTTGGGCCCTGTGAACTCAAGGTGGGTGGCAATTGGAGAAGAGATGGGGGATGATTTTCAAGTGCCTTACTACCAGGGCAGTGCACTTGGATCTCCTGACTGCCATTGATACAGATGCCTTCTTGATGGCACTTTGTTGATTCATTGCCCACAGAGGAACATCTGCAGAGCTGATCTCCGATCAGGGGACAAACTTCAAGGGAGGTGAGAAGGAACTCCGTGAGACCGTCGCAGTAATCTCTCCAGAATTGCAACAGCTCCTTTCAACACAGAAGATTGCCTTCCATTTTAACTCCCCAGCAACCTCCCACTGCAGAGGGGTGTGGGAGAGGTAGATATGCTCAGTCAAGAGTGCACTCTGTGCCACTGTGGGGGCTCAACCTGTCACAGAAGAAGTGCTTTACACAGTGCTTATTGAGGTGGAAGGAATTCTTAACAGTAAGCCCCTGAGATATGTGTCTTCTGATGCCAGTGCCCCGGACCCAGTAACTCCCAATGTTCTTTTGATCAGTCACCGCCGTTGGAAGCACTCTCAAGTTCTGGCTGACCACATCAGGGCTTGTTTCATCCAGCTTTACATGCCAAGTCTTCAAGGACACCAGAAGTGGCAGGCTACACCAGCTGATATCATCCAAGAATGTGTGGTGATGATTGCTGATCCCCAACTTCCTCGAGCCCTATGGCCCATTGAGAAAGTGATCAAGTCTCATCCCAGCCCTGATGGGCATGTCAGGCCTGCTGACGTGAAGGTGAAGGAGTGAGTTTACACCCTGCTGATAGCCAGGCTGGTCGTCCTTCCCACACTTCCATCTGGAGAAGACGACGACAATTCGAGTCCTACGACTCCAGGCCAGCCATAGAACTTTGGTGCCTTTATTGATGAGCAAATGTATTCTATACATTTGGAGGCGGCTGTAGAAAAGGCTCCAAAGTTAGGACGTAGTATGTTTATCATGTGATGTTTATAGATGTAGTGTTGGTTGGCTCATATAGGAGCGCCCTCTCTGCTGGTTATATAGTGTAACTGACGGCATTCTGTCAGATGGAAGCGTGCGCTCCGGTGACTCAGCAGAGTGAGTAATGAAGGAAGAGCAGCTAGTTACCGGCGTGGCAAGCGTGCGTGGATGAAACGTGAGTACACCTGTAAATATTGTTTATATAGTGTATTTATGTTGCTGCAGCTGTAGATTATTTCTGCTGCTCTGATGTGTAATTTAACACTCACCATGTGCTCACCGTTTAAGCTAGTTGTAGCGTTTAGCTCACCTGCCTCTGAACGGATGTATGTCATGTGTAGTTTTATTGTTATCACTCTGGCTCATTAAGGGCGTGTTTATAAGGAGTGTTATATTGCTGTTCTTATATGATTGTGTTATTTGTGTGTTAATATGCTAATACGTCAGGTGAAGTGTGTTTTGGGGTTGAGATAAAGGTGATAACAAGCCAATGGAGATGCAGCAATTTCAGTATATCTTTAATTCTGTTTATTGGAGATTAATAGATTCATCCTTTATTCATTGATGTATTTTGTTCTACAACCCCAATTCTAATGAAGTTGGGATGTTGTGTGGAATGTAAATAAAAACAGAATACAATGATTTGCAAATCCTGTTCAACCTGACATTATATGAGTATTTATAATGTCAATATATTACTTGGTTTTGATTGATTTACATGTTTTACACTTGATGAATTGATATAAACCTTTAGTTTATTGTTGTGACATTTTTTTGTTTTTTGTTGGGTTAGGGTCTTTGATAAGCTTCTACCTCTCCCCTGCACAGTATTCTCATATTGTATTTTTTCTTTTTTATTCTTACTTTATGTATATATATGTATGTGTATGTATATGTGTATGTATGTATGTGTGTACATATGTTCATATATATACGTATGTATATATATAAATGTATGTAAATTTTTTATTTATTTATTTTTTTGTAAATTTTGATTTTCATTGTGTGCGAAATAAATGAAATGAAATGAAATGAACCTATATAAAATTGAATACACCACAAAGACAAGATATTTAATGTTCAAACTGATAAACTTTATTGTTGTTGTGCAAATATTTGTTCATTTTGATATGGATGCCTGCAACGCGTTTCAGAAAAGCTGGGACAGTGGCAACAAAAGACTGGGAAAGTTGATGAATGCTCAAAGAACACCTGCTACAGACATAAATTACAGAAACCTGTCCACAGGTGAACAGGTTAATTGGAAACTGGTGAGTGTTATGATTGGGTATAAAAGGAGCATCCCCAAAAAGCAAAGATGGGGTGAGGATCATCACTTTGTGAACAACTGTGTGAAAAAATAGTCCAACAGTTTAAGAACAATGTTTCTCAATGTTCAATTACAAGGAATTTAGGGATTCCATCATCTACAGTCCATAATATAATCAGAAAATACAGAGAATCTGAAGAACTTTCTATATATAGGGCGACAAGGCTGAAAACCAACATTGAATGCCCGTGACCTTTGATCCTTCAGGTGGCACTTCATTAAAAACAGACATCATTGTGTGTGTGTGGCATGGACAACTTACACATCTGTGATGGCACCATCAATGCTGAAAGGTACATCCAGGTTTTGGAGCAACACATGCTGCCATCCAAGGAACGTCTTTTTCAGGGACGTCCCTGCTTATTTCAGCAAGACAATGCCAAGACACATTCTGCACGTGTTACAACAGCGTGGCTTCATAGTAAAAGAGTGCGGGTACTAGACTGGCCTGCCTGCAGTCCAGACCTGTCACCCATTGAAAATGTGTGGCACATTATGAAATGTAAAATACAACAACAGAGACCGCGGACTGTTGAACAACTGAAGTCGTACATCAAGCAAGAATGGGAAAGAATTCCACCTACAAAGCTTCAACAATTAGTGTCCTCAGTTCCCAAACGCTTATTGAGTGTTGTTAGAAGGAAAGGTGATGTAACACAGTGGGAAACATACCACTGTCCCAGCTTTTTAGAAACGTGTTGCAGGCATCCATTTCAAAATGAGCAAATATTTGCACAAAAACAATAAAGTTTATCAGTTTGAACATTAAATATCTTGTCTTTGTGGTGTATTCAATTGAATATAGGTGGAAGAGGATTTGAAAATCATCGTATTCTATTTTTATTTACATTTTACACAACGTCCCAACTTCATTGGAATTGGGGTTGTACGTAAGATGAAAGCTTGTCACAATAAAAATTTGACCCAGGATAACCAGAAGACTGTCAGAATTTCTCAGTATGAGGGGCTTAAAAAACACAATCAGTATCTTAGTGCAGCAGATAACAGAATATTTACAGAGGAATCCTTCAAATCTGGAAAGAAGAATGAAGCACCAACGTTGGCACAAATACTCCTTAGACATTACTCTTTTGAAAAAACTGAGTAGCCACTTGAATTTTCAGTAGGCGGCCAGGTAGGGATCAATTGAAGGATTACACAGGGGTCAAATTTTAAAATGTTTCAATCATATTGAAAGCTATACCACATTATTTGTCTGATCACTACGATACCTAAAAGGTATAGTTTGGACTATCTATGACTGAATGTTATGGAGTTATGGGGTAAAAACAGCAAGAATGGTAACAAAGGTCAGCATTAGTTTGTACAAGGATCAGATGTTAAAGTTGCTCTAAATATTGTAAAATGTGATGCAAATTATCGGTTGAGTTAATAGGGTTTAAAAAGGAATAGTTTGCACTATGTGTCATGCTTAGTTATCATGTTACAGGGTAACATATGTCACATGTCATAGAATCCAATGGATGTCGACATTGCTCTACCTTTACCTTGCAGACCAAACATTCAACACAGTCAAAACTATTTCATTTATTAATCCTATTAGTTCAACCAATAATTTGCACCACTTTTTACCAAAATTGGAGCAACTTTAACTTTTGACCCCTGTACAAACTGAAACTGACCTTTGTCACCATTCTTGCTGTTTTTACCCCAAAACTCCAGAACATTCAGTCATAGATAGTCCAAACTATACCTTTTAGGTATTGTTGTGATCAGACAAATAATGTGGTATAGCTTTCAATATGATTGGAACATTTTTAAATTTTGACCCCTGTGTAATCCTTCAATTGACCCCTACCTGACCGTCTACTGAAAATTCAAGTAGCTACTCAGTTTTTTCAAGAGTAATGTCTGAGGAGTATTTGTGCCAACTTTGGTGCTTCTTTCCAGAAATGAACAATTGTTACAGTTATCTGCTCCACTATCTTTGGTAGGACACACACACACACACACACACACACACACACACACACACACACACACACACACACACACACACACACACACACACACACACACACACACACACACACTCTGCTTCCCTCCTGTTCATCTGTCGTCTTCTGTCGTCCAGTGTCCTTTGTTTTTCTCACTTCCGGTCTTCTGGTGTCTCAGATCTGTTTGATGAATTTCTGTTCTGAATATTTCTTTTCATCATAAACGCGCTAAAAATGTGTATTTTGAAAGTTTGTTGCTTTACGTTCGTTTCGTCATTGATTGTGATCAAATGGAATGTTTGAGATGAATTGATCAATAACCTTCATTGATTATTAACCGGCCACGTGGACAGCAGCAGCGGTTAATTACCAGGAAACCGGCGGGAACAGTCCGGTGTCCGGTAGGATGCGTTTTATTTTTCCGTCCACTAGAGGGAGCGCTGCAGCATCGCAGAGGGCGACAGCTCTGAGCTGTCACTCAAAAGTCAGCGCGCGTGTCTGACTGCAAGCGGACGACCGATTTGTGCGCGCGGAGACCGGAAACTCCGGAGGAGACGCAGGCGCGTGCAGTTTGACCGGGATGACGTGACCCGGGACGGGACCGTTAAAGTCCCGCAGCGCCGCCATCGGTCCGCAGAGCGGACACGGACACGGACGCGCACTGACACGCGGACCGGACAGTAAAAACACAGAACCGGACGAGAGGAAAGCAGACTTTAACCAGAACCGGAACAAATATTCATTTAAAACCCACAACTGCCTTCAAAAAAAAAAGTTTGAACGTAACTCAATAATTTTATTTTTTATTAACTCGTGTTAACACTGAAAAGTGGAAGTTTTGACTTTTCTCGTATTTTTTCCAGAAACGTTTAATGAATAGAAAGTTTTAAATTCTGTTCCTTTGACCTGTGAGGTGCACGCGCGCGTGCGATGCGGCGGCGCGTGCTGTCCGCGTTCCTCGTGCTGCTCGCTGCCGAGCTCACCGGTAGGCGCGCGGAGGGACACGGCGTCCTGCAGCCGGACGCATTGAACACGCTGAACGGACACCGAGGCTCGGCGACCGAGGAGCGGTTCCAGCGCGACCCCGGTGAGTACTCAGAGTACTACTGTGACTGTTTACTTCTACTGCTGTCAGTACTCAGAATACTACTGTGACTGTTTACTTCTACTGCTCTCTCAGTACTCAGAGTACTACTGTGGCTATTTACGTCTACTACTCTTAGTACTCAGAGTACTACTGTGACTGTTTACTTCTACTGCTGTCAGTACTGCTGTTGCTGTTTACTTCTACTGCTCTCAGTACTCAGAGTACTACTGTTGCTGTTTACTTCTACTGCTCTCAGTACTGCTGTTACTGTTTACTTCTACTGTTGTCAGTACTGCTGTTGCTGTTTACTTCTATTGCTGTCAGTACTCAGAGTACTACTGTGACTGTTTACTCCTACTGCTGTCAGTACTGCTGTTGCTGTTTACTTCTACTGCTTTCAGTACTCAGAATACTACTGTGACTGTTTACTTCTACTGCTCTCAGTACTCAGAGTACTACTGTTACTGTTTACTTCTACTGCTCTCAGTACTCAGAGTACTACTGTGACTGTTTACTTCTACTGCTGTCAGTACTGCTGTTGCTGTTTACTTCTACTGCTGTCAGTACTGCTGTTGCTGTTTACTTCTACTGCTCTCAGTACTCAGAGTACTACTGTTACTGTTTACTTCTACTGCTCTCAGTACTCAGAGTACTACTGTTACTGTTTACTTCTACTGCTCTCAGTACTCAGAGTACTACTGTGACTGTTTACTTCTACTGCTGTCAGTACTACTGTTACTGTTTACTTCTACTGCTGTCAGTACTGCTGTTGCTGTTTACTTCTACTGCTCTCAGTACTCAGAGTACTACTGTGACTGTTTACTTCTACTGCTCTCAGTACTCAGAGTACTACTGTGACTGTTTACTTCTACTGCTCTAAGTACTCAGAGTACTACTGTGACTGTTTACTTCTACTGCTGTCAGTACTGCTGTTGCTGTTTACTTCTACTGCTCTCAGTACTCAGAGTACTACTGTTGCTGTTTACTTCTACTGCTCTCAGTACTGCTGTTACTGTTTACTTCTACTGCTGTCAGTACTGCTGTTGCTGTTTACTTCTACTGCTCTCAGTGCTGCTGTTACTGTTTACTTCTACTGCTCTCAGTACTCAGAGTACTACTGTTACTGTTTACTTCTACTGCTGTCAGTACTGCTGTTGCTGTTTACTTCTACTGCTCTCAGTACTCAGAGTACTACTGTGACTGTTTACTTCTACTGCTCTCAGTACTCAGAGTACTACTGTTACTGTTTACTTCTACTGCTCTCAGTACTCAGAGTACTACTGTGACTGTTTACTTCTACTGCTGTCAGTACTACTGTTACTGTTTACTTCTACTGCTGTCAGTACTGCTGTTGCTGTTTACTTCTACTGCTCTCAGTACTCAGAGTACTACTGTGACTATTTACTTCTACTACTCTCAGTACTCAGAATACTACTGTGACTGTTTACTTCTACTGCTCTCAGTACTCAGAGTACTGCTGTAACTGTTTACTTCTACTGCTCTC
This sequence comes from Thalassophryne amazonica, assembly GCF_902500255.1. Classification (NCBI taxonomy): domain Eukaryota; kingdom Metazoa; phylum Chordata; class Actinopteri; order Batrachoidiformes; family Batrachoididae; genus Thalassophryne; species Thalassophryne amazonica. Next base: position 172,272,639 of record NC_047103.1, read on the forward strand.
AGTACTACTGTGACTGTTTACTTCTACTGCTGTCAGTACTCAGAGTACTACTGTGACTGTTTACTTCTACTGCTCTCAGTACTCAGAGTACTACTGTTACTGTTTACTTCTACTGCTCTCAGTACTGCTGTTGCTGTTTACTTCTACTGCTCTCAGTACTCAGAGTACTACTGTTACTGTTTACTTCTACTGCTCTCAGTACTCAGAGTACTACTGTGACTGTTTACTTCTACTGCTGTCAGTACTGCTGTTGCTGTTTACTTCTACTGCTCTCAGTACTCAGAGTACTACTGTTACTGTTTACTTCTACTGCTCTCAGTACTCAGAGTACTACTGTTACTGTTTACTTCTACTGCTCTCAGTACTCAGAGTACTACTGTGACTGTTTACTTCTACTGCTGTCAGTACTACTGTTACTGTTTACGTCTACTGCTGTCAGTACTGCTGTTGCTGTTTACTTCTACTGCTCTCAGTACTCAGAGTACTACTGTGACTGTTTACTTCTACTGCTCTCAGTACTCAGAGTACTACTGTGACTGTTTACTTCTACTGCTGTAAGTACTCAGAGTACTACTGTGACTGTTTACTTCTACTGCTGTCAGTACTGCTGTTGCTGTTTACTTCTACTGCTCTCAGTACTCAGAGTACTACTGTTGCTGTTTACTTCTACTGCTCTCAGTACTGCTGTTACTGTTTACTTCTACTGCTGTCAGTACTGCTGTTGCTGTTTACTTCTACTGCTCTCAGTGCTGCTGTTACTGTTTACTTCTACTGCTCTCAGTACTCAGAGTACTACTGTTACTGTTTACTTCTACTGCTCTCAGTACTCAGAGTACTACTGTGACTGTTTACTTCTACTGCTCTCAGTACTCAGAGTACTACTGTTACTGTTTACTTCTACTGCTCTCAGTACTCAGAGTACTACTGTGACTGTTTACTTCTACTGCTGTCAGTACTACTGTTACTGTTTACTTCTACTGCTGTCAGTACTGCTGTTGCTGTTTACTTCTACTGCTCTCAGTACTCAGAGTACTACTGTGACTGTTTACTTCTACTGCTCTCAGTACTCAGAGTACTACTGTGACTGTTTACTTCTACTGCTCTAAGTACTCAGAGTACTACTGTGACTGTTTACTTCTACTGCTGTCAGTACTGCTGTTGCTGTTTACTTCTACTGCTCTCAGTACTCAGAGTACTACTGTTGCTGTTTACTTCTACTGCTCTCAGTACTCAGAGTACTACTGTGACTATTTACTTCTACTACTCTCAGTACTCAGAATACTACTGTGACTGTTTACTTCTACTGCTCTCAGTACTCAGAGTACTGCTGTAACTGTTTACTTCTACTGCTCTCAGTACTACTGTGACTGTTTACTTCTACTGCTCTCAGTACTCAGAGTACTACTGTTACTGTTTACTTCTACTGCTCTCAGTACTCAGAGTACTACTGTGACTGTTTACTTCTACTGCTGTCAGTACTGCTGTTGCTGTTTACTTCTACTGCTCTCAGTACTCAGAGTACTACTGTTACTGTTTACTTCTACTGCTCTCAGTACTCAGAGTACTACTGTTACTGTTACTTCTACTGCTCTCAGTACTCAGAGTACTACTGTGACTGTTTACTTCTACTGCTGTCAGTACTACTGTTACTGTTTACGTCTACTGCTGTCAGTACTGCTGTTGCTGTTTACTTCTACTGCTCTCAGTACTCAGAGTACTACTGTGACTGTTTACTTCTACTGCTCTCAGTACTCAGAGTACTACTGTGACTGTTTACTTCTACTGCTCTAAGTACTCAGAGTACTACTGTGACTGTTTACTTCTACTGCTGTCAGTACTGCTGTTGCTGTTTACTTCTACTGCTCTCAGTACTCAGAGTACTACTGTTGCTGTTTACTTCTACTGCTCTCAGTACTGCTGTTACTGTTTACTTCTACTGCTGTCAGTACTGCTGTTGCTGTTTACTTCTACTGCTCTCAGTGCTGCTGTTACTGTTTACTTCTACTGCTCTCAGTACTCAGAGTACTACTGTTACTGTTTACTTCTACTGCTCTCAGTACTCAGAGTACTACTGTGACTGTTTACTTCTACTGCTCTCAGTACTCAGAGTACTACTGTTACTGTTTACTTCTACTGCTCTCAGTACTCAGAGTACTACTGTGACTGTTTACTTCTACTGCTGTCAGTACTACTGTTACTGTTTACTTCTACTGCTGTCAGTACTGCTGTTGCTGTTTACTTCTACTGCTCTCAGTACTCAGAGTACTACTGTGACTGTTTACTTCTACTGCTCTCAGTACTCAGAGTACTACTGTGACTGTTTACTTCTACTGCTCTAAGTACTCAGAGTACTACTGTGACTGTTTACTTCTACTGCTGTCAGTACTGCTGTTGCTGTTTACTTCTACTGCTCTCAGTACTCAGAGTACTACTGTTGCTGTTTACTTCTACTGCTCTCAGTACTGCTGTTACTGTTTACTTCTACTGCTGTCAGTACTGCTGTTGCTGTTTACTTCTACTGCTCTCAGTGCTGCTGTTACTGTTTACTTCTACTGCTCTCAGTACTCAGAGTACTACCGTTACTGTTTACTTCTACTGCTGTCAGTACTGCTGTTGCTGTTTACTTCTACTGCTCTCAGTACTCAGAGTACTACTGTGACTGTTTACTTCTACTGCTCTCAGTACTCAGAGTACTACTGTGACTATTTACTTCTACTACTCTCAGTACTCAGAATACTACTGTGACTGTTTACTTCTACTGCTCTCAGTACTCAGAGTACTGCTGTAACTGTTTACTTCTACTGCTGTCAGTACTGCTGTTACTGTTTACTTCTACTGCTGTCAGTACTGCTGTTGCTGTTTACTTCTACTGCTCTCTCAGTACTCAGAGTACTACTGTGACTATTTACTTCTACTGCTCTCAGTACTGCTGTTACTGTTTACTTCTACTGCTCTCTCAGTACTCAGAGTACTACTGTGACTATTTACTTCTACTGCTCTCAGTACTGCTGTTACTGTTTACTTCTACTGCTCTCTCAGTACTCAGAGTACTACTGTGACTATTTACTTCTACTGCTCTCAGTACTGCTGTTACTGTTTACTTCTACTGCTCTCTCAGTACTCAGAGTACTACTGTGACTATTTACTTCTACTACTCTCAGTACTCAGAATACTACTGTGACTGTTTACTTCTACTGCTCTCAGTACTCAGAGTACTGCTGTAACTGTTTACTTCTACTGCTCTCAGTACTACTGTGACTGTTTACTTCTACTGCTGTCAGTACTCAGAGTACTACTGTGACTGTTTACTTCTACTGCTCTCAGTACTCAGAGTACTACTGTGACTGTTTACTTCTACTGCTCTCAGTACTCAGAGTACTACTGTGACTGTTTACTTCTGCCGCTTTCAGTGCTGCTGTGACTGTTTACTTCTACTGCTGTCAGTACTCAGAATACTACTGTGACTGTTTACTTCTACTGCTCTCAGTACTCAGAGTACTACTGTGACAGTTTACTTCTACTGCTCTCAGTACTCAGAGTACTACTGTGACTGTTTACTTCTACTGCTCTCAGTACTCAGAGTACTACTGTGACTGTTTACTTCTACTGCTTTCAGTGCTGCTGTGACTGTTTACTTCTACTGCTGTCAGTACTCAGAATACTACTGTGACTGTTTACTTCTACTGCTCTCAGTACTCAGAGTACTACTGTGACTGTTTACTTCTACTGCTCTCAGTACTCAGAGTACTACTGTGACTGTTTACTTCTACTGCTTTCAGTGCTGCTGTTACTGTTTACTTCTACTGCTGTCAGTACTGCTGTTGCTGTTTACTTCTACTGCTCTCAGTGCTGCTGTTACTGTTTACTTCTACTGCTCTCAGTACTCAGAGTACTACTGTTACTGTTTACTTCTACTGCTCTCAGTACTCAGAGTACTACTGTGACTGTTTACTTCTACTGCTCTCAGTACTCAGAGTACTACTGTTACTGTTTACTTCTACTGCTCTCAGTACTCAGAGTACTACTGTGACTGTTTACTTCTACTGCTGTCAGTACTACTGTTACTGTTTACTTCTACTGCTGTCAGTACTGCTGTTGCTGTTTACTTCTACTGCTCTCAGTACTCAGAGTACTACTGTGACTGTTTACTTCTACTGCTCTCAGTACTCAGAGTACTACTGTGACTGTTTACTTCTACTGCTCTAAGTACTCAGAGTACTACTGTGACTGTTTACTTCTACTGCTGTCGGTACTGCTGTTGCTGTTTACTTCTACTGCTCTCAGTACTCAGAGTACTACTGTTGCTGTTTACTTCTACTGCTCTCAGTACTGCTGTTACTGTTTACTTCTACTGCTGTCAGTACTGCTGTTGCTGTTTACTTCTACTGCTCTCAGTGCTGCTGTTACTGTTTACTTCTACTGCTCTCAGTACTCAGAGTACTACTGTTACTGTTTACTTCTACTGCTGTCAGTACTGCTGTTGCTGTTTACTTCTACTGCTCTCAGTACTCAGAGTACTACTGTGACTGTTTACTTCTACTGCTCTCAGTACTCAGAGTACTACTGTGACTATTTACTTCTACTACTCTCAGTACTCAGAATACTACTGTGACTGTTTACTTCTACTGCTCTCAGTACTCAGAGTACTGCTGTAACTGTTTACTTCTACTGCTGTCAGTACTGCTGTTACTGTTTACTTCTACTGCTGTCAGTACTGCTGTTGCTGTTTACTTCTACTGCTCTCTCAGTACTCAGAGTACTACTGTGACTATTTACTTCTACTGCTCTCAGTACTGCTGTTACTGTTTACTTCTACTGCTCTCTCAGTACTCAGAGTACTACTGTGACTATTTACTTCTACTGCTCTCAGTACTGCTGTTACTGTTTACTTCTACTGCTCTCTCAGTACTCAGAGTACTACTGTGACTATTTACTTCTACTGCTCTCAGTACTGCTGTTACTGTTTACTTCTACTGCTCTCTCAGTACTCAGAGTACTACTGTGACTATTTACTTCTACTACTCTCAGTACTCAGAATACTACTGTGACTGTTTACTTCTACTGCTCTCAGTACTCAGAGTACTGCTGTAACTGTTTACTTCTACTGCTCTCAGTACTACTGTGACTGTTTACTTCTACTGCTGTCAGTACTCAGAGTACTACTGTGACTGTTTACTTCTACTGCTCTCAGTACTCAGAGTACTACTGTGACTGTTTACTTCTACTGCTCTCAGTACTCAGAGTACTACTGTGACTGTTTACTTCTGCTGCTTTCAGTGCTGCTGTGACTGTTTACTTCTACTGCTGTCAGTACTCAGAATACTACTGTGACTGTTTACTTCTACTGCTCTCAGTACTCAGAGTACTACTGTGACAGTTTACTTCTACTGCTCTCAGTACTCAGAGTACTACTGTGACTGTTTACTTCTACTGCTCTCAGTACTCAGAGTACTACTGTGACTGTTTACTTCTACTGCTTTCAGTGCTGCTGTGACTGTTTACTTCTACTGCTGTCAGTACTCAGAATACTACTGTGACTGTTTACTTCTACTGCTCTCAGTACTCAGAGTACTACTGTGACTGTTTACTTCTACTGCTCTCAGTACTCAGAGTACTACTGTGACTGTTTACTTCTACTGCTCTCAGTACTCAGAGTACTACTGTGACTGTTTACTTCTACTGCTTTCAGTGCTGCTGTGACTGTTTACTTCTACTGCTGTCAGTACTCAGAATACTACTGTGACTGTTTACTTCTACTGCTCTCAGTACTCAGAGTACTACTGTGACTGTTTACTTCTACTGCTCTAAGTACTCAGAGTACTACTGTGACTGTTTACTTCTACTGCTCTCAGTACTCAGAGTACTACTGTGACTGTTTACGTCTACTGCTCTCAGTACTCAGAGTACTGCTGTGACTGTTTACTTCTACTGCTTTCAGTGCTGCTGTGACTGTTTACTTCTACTGCTGTCAGTACTCAGAATATTACTGTGACTGTTTACTTCTACTGCTCTCAGTACTCAGAGTACTACTGTGACTGTTTACTTCTACTGCTCTCAGTACTCAGAGTACTACTGTGACTGTTTACGTCTACTGCTCTCAGTACTCAGAGTACTACTGTGACTGTTTACTTCTACTGCTCTCAGTACTCAGAGTACTACTGTGACTGTTTACTTCTACTGCTTTCAGTGCTGCTGTGACTGTTTACTTCTACTGCTGTCAGTACTCAGAATACTACTGTGACTGTTTACTTCTACTGCTCTCAGTACTCAGAGTACTACTGTGACTGTTTACTTCTACTGCTCTAAGTACTCAGAGTACTACTGTGACTGTTTACTTCTACTGCTCTCAGTACTCAGAGTACTACTGTGACTGTTTACGTCTACTGCTCTCAGTACTCAGAGTACTGCTGTGACTGTTTACTTCTACTGCTTTCAGTGCTGCTGTGACTGTTTACTTCTACTGCTGTCAGTACTCAGAATATTACTGTGACTGTTTACTTCTACTGCTCTCAGTACTCAGAGTACTACTGTGACCGTTTACTTCTACTGCTCTCAGTACTCAGAGTACTACTGTGACTGTTTACTTCTACTGCTGTCAGTACTCAGAGTACTACTGTGACTGTTTACGTCTACTGCTCTCAGTACTCAGAGTACTGCTGTGACTGTTTACTTCTACTGCTGTCAGTACTCAGAATACTACTGTGACTGTTTACTTCTACTGCTCTCAGTACTCAGAGTACTACTGTGACTGTTTACTTCTACTGCTCTAAGTACTCAGAGTACTACTGTGACTGTTTACTTCTACTGCTGTCAGTACTGCTGTTGCTGTTTACTTCTACTGCTGTCAGTACTCAGAATACTACTGTGACTGTTTACTTCTACTGCTCTCAGTACTCAGAGTACTACTGTGACTGTTTACTTCTACTGCTCTCAGTACTCAGAGTACTACTGTGACTGTTTACTTCTACTGCTCTCAGTACTCAGAGTACTACTGTGACTGTTTACGTCTACTGCTCTCAGTACTCAGAGTACTACTGTGACTGTTTACTTCTACTGCTCTCAGTACTCAGAGTACTACTGTGACTGTTTACTTCTACTGCTCTCAGTACTCAGAGTACTACTGTTACTGTTTACTTCTACTGCTGTCAGTACTACTGTTACTGTTTACTTCTACTGCTGTCAGTACTGCTGTTGCTGTTTACTTCTACTCATTAACTTCTGGATCTGTTCCTAAATGTTTCAGATCTGCAGTGATTAAACCATTATTTAAGAAACCTAATCTTGACCCTAGTTATTGACAAACTATCGGCCGATATCTAATCTATCATTTTGCTCTAAAATTCTGGAAAAAGTGGTGTCACGGCAGCTCGTGGACTGTCTTACTGAGAATAATCTCTTTGAGCCACTGCAGTCTGCTTTTAGAAAATATCATTCCACAGAGACGGCTCTCACTAAAGTGGTGAATGATCTTCTGCTTACAATGGATTCAGACACCACTACTGTTCTGTTGCTGTTAGATCTCAGTGCTGCATTTGATACAGTGGATCATCATATTCTACTTGATAGGCTGGAAAATCATTTTGGGATTACTGGGAGTGCCCTTGCATGGTTGTAATCTCATCCACATACAACCCCAGTTCCAATGAAGTTGGGACGTTGTGTAATATAAAAATAAATAAATAAATAAATATAAATAAATAAAACAGAATACAATGATTTTCAAATCCTCTTCAACCTATATTCAATTGAATACACCACAAAGACAAGATATTTAATGTTCAAACTGATAGACTTTTTAGTTTTTGTGCAAATATCTGCTTATTTTCAAATGGATGTCTGCAACACGTTTCAAAAAAGCTGGGACAGTGGCAACAAAAGACTGGGAAAGTTCATGAATGCTCAAAAAACACCTGTTTGGAACATTCCACAGGTGAACAGGTTAATTGGTGAGTGTCATTAATTTAGGGATTCCATCATCCACAGTCCGTAATATAATCAGAAGATTAAGAGAATCTAGACAACTTTATACATGTAAGCAGCAAGGCCAAAAACCAACACTAAATGCCCGTGACCTTTGATCCCTCAGGTGGAACTGCATTAAAAACCGACATCATTGTGTAAAGGATGTTACCACGTGGGCTCAGGAACACTTCAGAAAACCATTGCCAGTTAACACAGTTCGTCGCTACATCTACAAGTGCAAGTTAAAACTCTACCATGCAAAGTGAAAGCCAAACATCAACAACATCCACATTTCAAATTGTTTTTAGAAATCATGGATGTTGTGTCGTCCGGACAAAAGAGGAAAAAGACCATCCAGATTGTTACCAGCGCAAAGTTCAAAAGCCAGCATCTGTGATGTTATGGGGGTGTGTTAGTGCCCATGGCATGGGCACCTCTGTGATGGCACCATCAATGCTGAAAGGTACATCCAGGTTTTGGAGCAACACATGCTGCCATCCAAGCAACGTCTTTTTCAGGGACGTCCCTGCTTATTTCAGCAAGACAATGCCAAGACACATTCTGCACGTGTTACAACAGCGTGGCTTCGTAGTAAAAGAGTGCGGGTACTAGACTGGCCTGCCTGCAGTCCAGACCTGTTGCCCAGTGAAAATGTGTGGCGCATTATGAAGTGCAAAATACAACAACAGAGACCCCGGACTGTTGAACAACTGAAGTCGTACATCAAGCAAGAATGGGAAAGAATTCCACCTACAAAGCTTCAACAATTAGTGTCCTCAGTTCCCAAACGCTTATTGAGTGTTGTTAGAAGGAAAGGTGATGTAACACAGTGGGAAACATACCACTGTCCCAGCTTTTTAGAAACGTGTTGCAGGCATCCATTTCAAAATGAGCAAATATTTGCACAAAAACAATAAAGTTTATCAGTTTGAACATTAAATATCTTGTCTTTGTGGTGTATTCAATTGAATATAGGTGGAAGAGGATTTGAAAATCATTGTATTTTGTTTTTATTTACATTTTACACAACGTCCCAACTTCATTGGAATTGGGGTTGTAGAATCCTTATGCCGCGTTCACACCGGGTGTGATCAGATGCTACAAATTCGTGTGGGTCGCGTGGCGACAGACGCGCCTCCTTTGCCTGGTGTGTTGCTCTGCTTTTGCTGCGAAAATTCGCCCCGGTGCGTCATCAAATAGGAGAAGCTTCGATTCCGCTCGCCGGCTCCGGTTGTCAGTCAAGTTAACATGACGGACCTTGATCACATGGAGTGAGCTGTTGTGGAAAGCTCCCAATACAGGGAGTATCATTATTTGCTGCAGGAGCTGTGTCTGGATGATGGCTGCTTTCAGCGGTCCTTCCGCCTCTGCGGCACTCAGTTTGAGGATCAACTGTCCCATTCAGGCGCACACATGTAAACAATTAAAAAAAAAGAAAAGAAACCTCACTGCTTGCTGCAGCTCGCCCTTCCCCCCAAAAAACTCTGTCATAATCGTGTTTAGAAACAAGTCATCATTTGTTTTATTATACATCTGTGTAGTTAACAAGTAAAATAATCTCCACGGACGATTCCCTCGCGTGCACGTAAAATAAAAATAAAAAGAAACTCCACTCCCCGCTGCTGTGGGGCTGCTGCTTGCTCCAAAAACTCTGTCATAATTGTGAAATAAAGGACAAAAGAGACATAAGTTCTGCTCACAGGCTGCTACCAGAGACAAGACATGTTCACATCTTCAGTCAAACTCCAGACATCTCCACATCACTACATATTCAGTCCCTGATTGGTCATCGCGGAGCGACGAGACAAAAAAGTTCAGATTTTTCAACTTGGGGAGGAGGGCAATGCGACGTGACGCGACGCAATATCGCACCACAAATGCACCAATCGCTCAAAATTGCTTCACTTGCGTCGCTTCACTCGCGCCCATCGCGTCGCACTGCATGACTTGGCGCCAAAACGCGTCGTTCCATAGGGATTACATGGCAACCTGTCGCTGCTGTCACTCGCATCACGCCCAGTGTGAACGCAGCATAACAACTTCCTAGTTTTAAACTATGATAAGACTGAAATGATGGTTCTTGGTCCAGTGAGACATTAGCATCAATTTGACCAGTTAACGCTCAGCCTCGGCTCGTGTGTCATACATCACACTGACAAAGTGAGGAACTTTGGGGTAATTTTTGATCCTACGTTGTCCTTTGACCTCCACATTAGAAATATTACTAGGACTGCTTTCTTCCACCTGTAAAATATAGTGAAGATTCGTCCCATCCTGTCTATGGCTGATGCTGAGACCCTGATCCATGTGTTTGTTTCTTCTAGATTGGACTACTGCAATGTTCTATTTTCTGGTTTACCGCAGTCCAGCATTAGGGGTCTCCAATTGGTTCAAAATGCTGCTGCCAGACTTTTGACACGAAGCACAAAGTTCGACCACATTACACCCATTTTGGCGTCTCTTCACTGGCTTCCTGTCCCAGTGAGATCAGCTTTTATGGTTCTGCTACTAGTCTATAAAATTGTTCACAGACTGGCACCTCCCTACCTAGCTGACCTAATTAAACCTTATGTGCCAGGCTCAGGGTGCAGGACTACTTTGTGTCCCTTTGTGCATCAATAAAACAGTCAGATTCTGTGGAGACTTTCAAGTCCAGACTTAAGACGCACTTATTTTCCCTTTCGTATGGCTAGCATACTGGCAAAGTATAGTTCTATTCTTTTTATGCTTTTAATTCATTTATTAGTAAACGGAGTGTGCCACAGCCTCAACTTTATCTAAATTCTGGGTCTGTTAGTGAAGCTTAGGGCTGGTGGCCGGCGATCACCTTAGTATTTCTTTTGTTTTTCTTGTTTTTTAATGCTGACAATTTATACTGAATTTTTGTCTTTCTGATGCCTGATTCTGCTTTTTTCTTTTCTCTCTATTTGAGGTGCAGCTCCATCCAGAGATGGGTCTGGTATCTGTTCCAGAAATCGTTGTGATTTGGTGCTATATAAATGAAAATAAATTGAAAACAATGAATTGAATTGAGTGAGGGAGTGAATGAGTGCGCAAGGGAATGAGCAAGTCAGCAAGGGAGTGAGTGTGTGAGCAAGGGTGCGAGCGAGTGAGTGAGAAAGTGAATGAGTGAACAAGTGAGTGAGCGAGTGTGCGAGAAAGTGAGTGAGTGAACAAGCAAACAAATGAGTGAGTGAATGAACAAATGAATGAGTGAGTGTGCGAGGAAGTGAGTGAGTGTGCGAGGAAGTGAGTGAGTGAGTGAGTGAGTGAGTGAGTGAGTGAGTGAGTGAGTGAGTGAGTGAGTGAGTGAGTGAGTGAGTGAACAAATGAGTGAGTGAGTGAGTGTGCGGGAAAGTGTGTGATTGAACGAGTGACTGTGAGAAAGTGAGTGAGTGAACAAGTGAACAAATGAGTGAATGTGCAAGAAAGTGAGTGAATGAGTGAGTGTGTGAGAAAGTGAGTGAGTGAACAAGCGAACAAATGAGTGAGTGAATGAACAAATGAATGAGTGAGTATGCGAGGAAGTGAGTGAGTGAGTGAGTGAGTGAGTGAGTGAGTGAGTGAGTGAGTGAGTGAGTGAGTGAGTGAACAAATGAGTGAGTGAGTGAGTGAGTGAGTGAGTGAGTGAGTGAGTGAGTGAGTGCGGGAAAGTGTGTGATTGAACGAGTGACTATGTGAGAAAGTGAGTGAGTGAACAAGTGAACAAATTAGTGAATGTGCAAGAAAGTGAGTGAGTGAATGAGTGAGTGTGTGAGAAAGTGAGTGTTTGAGTGAACAAGTGGACAAATGAGGGAGTGAGTGAGGTCTTTATTGGTGATGTTGTGTAATGTTCTGTCCCGTCCAGCGAGCCTTTGAAGAGTCACTTAAACTTTTTCTTTTTAATTTCAGAGCGATTGTTTGGACCCGTGACGTTCAGAACCACTTAACCCATCAGAACATTTACACTTCAGTCCATTAGTGCGTCTGTTACTGTCGAGCCATCAGAGCTCGTTTTTCTCTCGGCGTGCTTTGTGTAGCAGATGATGTTCTTAATGACATACGGAGATGTTTAAAAATCGCAACATCTGCTGCAGACATTCACGACCCCGAGGATGGTTCCTGCTGACCTGCAGAACCTCCAGCAGCTTCACAACAGACTCAACATGTTCACCTTCTGCACAGTTCAGTTCTGTCGTTGCTGTCCAAGGTCCTGATCCTGGGACCACCAAAATAAAGAAAGCGTGTTCACTCATCATAGTTCTGTCCTCAGCAAACCTCTGGACTGTTTTTTTTTTTTTTTTTTTGGGGGGGGGGGGTCTCTGATTCCAGTTGCCTGCTCCAGCAGTCTGACAGGAGCACAGGAAGTCCAGTCTAGTGTGTTTTTCTCACGTCCCTTTAGTACAATTGCACTATTTGGCAGCACGGTGCCTTAGTGGTTTGCACTGTTGCCTCACAGCAAGAAGGTCATGGGTTCGATTCCCACCCGTGGCCTTTCTGTGTTCTGTTTGCATGTTCTCCCTGTGTTTGTGTGGGTTTCCTCTGGGTGTTTTGGTTTCTTCCCACATTTAAAGACATGCAGGTTAGATGGACTGGAAACTTTATAATTGTCCATGTCTCCCTTGTAAAAGAGGTCTCAAACTCAACGGGACTAATCTGGTTAAATAAATAAATTTCACACCTCCATTAGCTTAATGCTTCCATGAAATGAGGAGGTTAAAGGGGAACAGAAAGGCTTTTTGAGAATTTGTTTGTGCATTTCTTGGTAATAATAAAGTGTTATTCATACACTTGTAGTGTAAATAATATTATTTGAATCTAATTTGCCGCTAAATTGACATGTAAATGTCCATTGGCTGAGGTCATTGGAGGACACTTCTGGTTGGCGTCACTGGTTGGGGTTGTCATCTGCAGTTTACTGAGCTCGCTCATTGAAGTTCTATTAGTCTGGCCAAGAAACAGGTGGAATATGCCGGAAAGCTGCACATGTTGGCAAAGCCACAAACGGAGGAAGAAGGGAGACAGTATAAGCAAGTGGTTTTGGTTCTTCTTGTTACTTTGTCCGTGACATTTGGTTGATAAACAGGTGTATGTTTCCTGCCCGTACCGACTTCATGAATGAAACTCGGTCAATAAAGGATAATTGTGTAAAAAAAAAAAATATATATATATATATGTATATGTTTGGTGATGGTTTAGGAGCCGCTGCGCTGAACACAGCCTGGCAGCTTAACAGATCAGATCCATGTAACTTTCAACACTAATATTTGGGAATGTGTGTGTCAGAGTGAGTTTAATACTTTCCTGACAGAGTTTAATGTTAATTAATTTTACTGGCTCAATATCCAGGTCAGAATGACATTTTAACACATATTTTGTGAGTGTTTTTCTGAGTGTGTTTAGTTGTGAAAATGCATTAACATCTGGGAACTTAATATTTTGTGCAGTTAGGAGGCGTCATGTCGCGGACGTTGGCGTTTAGTGGGCATCATTGGGAGTGTGGACTCTAGTTCTCATATATAACCTCTTTGTTGGTGCCTCTGGCAGAGAATCTCAGAAGGAGGCTCATCTTCCCCCCAACCGGTGACGTCACCCGCCTGACCTGCATAAATGGCGGCATCCGGTCGATGTCAAAGCCTCTCAGACCATGACTGAAATAAGGTTTTCTGTAGATGTTTGATGGTCTTTAGTGTTTCTTGAAGTATCAAAAGAACACTTTTCAAGCTATAAATAATCCGTGTGCGTTTCTGTTCCCCTTTAAATCGAGCAGCCACAGCGTTCGACTTCAGCGGCTGTTGAAGTGCCGTCAGAAGAGGAACTGGAACAAATAAACAAATAATGAATGTTTATGAGTGCAGTGAGAGGAATATTTTCCTTCATTCAAAGAGGGAACGTACCACTGATTGTTTAATCCACACTCACCCAGATCAGGTCAGACAGGTTTGTTACGGGACGGGTAGATGTCCACCATGTCTCACGGTCGGACATGTGGACTTTAACCTTTAACCTGATGACCGCGATCCACAAACTCCTGTGTTTGTCAGCTGGTTTTTTTTTATGTTGGTGAAACGTGTTATCACATTCTGGACTTTACAAAGGTTGATTTCAGTCTGGTTTTGTTTGAATTGAGCAGGTTTGGAGCTGTCCCAGGTCCTGGTGGTCTGTGAGCAGCAGCCATTAAAAACATGTTTTTGTCCTGATTTCTTTTTATTAACTGTAGTTATGCTGCATTCAAGACGACGTGGACCTCAACCATTCTGGTATCTAAAAAGTCTTTTGGAACGACACTTGAAATCAGAGTCGGGCTTAAGAAACTGGGTCTAAATCCAGTACTCCTCTGAAAGTTGGAGAATCTGGTTTACTCACAGGTTCAATTCTCTGATCAGACAGGAAGAATGACGAAGGTCCCCTTGAGCAAGGATCTTAAACTTTGGTCCCAGTATCCAGGTGAGCATCTCCTCTCAAAATGTACGAGGTCTGTGAGAAAAGTAACAGACCTTTTTATTTTTTTCAAAAACTATATGGATTTGATTCATATGTTTTTATGTCAGCCAAGCTTGAACCTTCGTGCGCATGCGTGAGTTTTTCCACGCCTGTCGGTTGCGTCATTCACCTGTGGGCAAGCTTTGAGTGAGCACTGGTCCACCCCTCTCGTCGTTGTTTCATTGCGAGGAAATGGCGGAATGATTTGGGCTTTTTTTCCATCAGAATTTTTTCAGAAACTGTTACAGACAGGCAGCTGGAAACCATTCGAAAAATGTATCTGGCTTTCAGTGAAAATTTTACGGGCTTCACAGAGAATAAGGAGTGTTACTACAGCTTTAAGGACGGCCCACAATGGCGCACGGCGCGCCGCGCTCCGAGCCGCCATCGAGAGGCAGAAACCACCACATCATTTCTAAACGGATGGCTGTGTGGAGCCGGGACCGTCGTGTGCAATTTCTCTGGTTATCACAAGAGCTGGACATCAGTCATTTTCCAGCAGATTTCACTTTTAACAAGAGATTTTGTCATGGAAAGCCGCACGGAGGCTTCGCGCGTCACGACCGATTCGCCGATGAAGCTAGACAAAGGAACACGTCCGTTTCGGAGTGCCAGAGGACAAGTTGGGACATGCCTCTCTCGGCTTTCAGTGCTTACCAGTCGAGTGAGTATAAGAGAAGTTGTGGAGAGCTGGGCTTGTCCTCTGACACTCCGAAACGGAGGTGTTCCTTTGTCTCGCTTCATCAGCTAATCGGTCGTGACGCGCGAAGCCTCCGCGCGGCTTTCCATGACAAAATCTCTTGTTAAAAGTGAAATCTGCCGGAAAATAGCTGATGTCCAGCTCTTGTGATAACCAGAGAAATTGCACACGACGGTCCCGGCTCCACACTCAAAGCCTGCCCACAGGCGAATGACACAACCGACAGGCGTGGAAAAACTCACGTATGTGCACGAAGGTTCAAGCTTGTCTGACGTAAAAACATATGAATCAAATCCATATAGTTTTTGAAAAAAATAAAAAGGTCCGTTACTTTTCTCACAGACTTTGTATTTTGTTTACTTTTAATGTAAAAATCATCAAAAAACCAAATTAAGCTGTTTTTACACCAGAGATTGAAATGAAAATGACTGTAAATGATTAAAAAACACACACATTATGTGTGCAGACTGATAATGAAACATGTCAGTAATGTTTGAACACATGGGGAGGTGATGGTCTAGTGGTTAAGTGTTGGGCTTGAGACCAGAAGATCCTCAGTTTAAATCCCAGCCTGACTGGAAAATCACTAAGGGCCCTTGGGCAAGGTCCTTAATCCCCTAGTTGCTCCCGGTGTGTAGTGAGCACCTTGTATGGCAGAACACTCACATCGGGGTGAATGTGAAGCATTATTGTAAAGCACTTTCAGCGTCTGATGCAGATGGAAAAGCTCATTATAAATGCATTCCATTTACCATTTACCATGTTCAGAGTTCGTGTAAATTACTTCAGAACATTCACTTCATGGGGAGCTTGGAGTAGAGTCGCTGCTCCTTTGTCTTGAAAGGAGCCAGCTGAGGTGGTTCGGGCATCTGGTAAGGATGCCTCCTGGGCGCCTCCCTAGCGAGGTGTTCCAGGCACATCCATCTGGGAGGAGACCCCGGGGAAGACCCAGGACTAGGTGGAGAGATTATATCTCCACACAGGCCTGGGAACAACTCTGACAAGGCTGAGCAGAGGTGAGGCACAGACAGAGGCTGGACACAAATGCAGGCTCACAACAGGACGTATGATTAAAGGATGGTTTAATTCAGGCCAGAGTTTGGTAACAGGAAGACAGTCCGCGGAGCAAAAGTACCAGGCAGGGACAAGACAGAGGACGTGGTCAAAAACAAGCAGGGTCAGTACACGAGTGAACAGAGTTATCAGGGCTGAGGCAAACAGCAGGATCCGGTACACAGAGCAGAGTCAAAAACATGGCTTGGCAAAAACAGGATGAGACAAAGTGCTGGTAAGTGAATGAAATCAACAAACAAGCAGGGAGGAAGTGAACTGGAGCAGTTTAAATAAGAACAGGTGGTAATAGGATAATGAGGTGCACATGGTGGAGAAGGGCCTGGAAGGGGGCGTGGTCAGGTGAAAACTATGAGGGAAAAGAGACGCAAAAAGGCAGTGACAAATGGGCAAGTAAACGACAGATGAATGGGGCGTGGCCAACAGTGATGAGGAAGTGCAGGTGCAGGACACCAGAGTGCAGTGATAACAACGAAGCTGGGTGTGAACAGGTGAGAACTGAGAAGAGTGCAGACACAGAGCAGACGAGGACAGGATGAGACAGACAGGTGCAAGAGAAGAGAACACAGACTACAGATCAAACTCAAACAGAACAGCAAGGCAAAGCAAAAGATAAACTACATAAAAACAGATCAGTTTAAATACTAAGACAAAACTAAACTGAACTGACTGAGACATGAAACAATAAGCAAAACAGAGACTGAAAGACAACCAGACATCAAGGTATTACAGAAAACAGAAATGATAACAGCAAAAACAGGCAGATGACAACCACATGTAAAACAATGAAAACCCAGACTGATAGAACAAAACTAGAACGGAACTGGAACATGGCTGAAGAATAAAAGTAACAAAGAAAGAACGTGAGAAAGCAAAAATAGAACATAGAATAAACACATGTTGAAAATAACAATTAATAAAACAAAGCTGAGGCAGACGGAGATGCACTAATGGAGGCTAGAACAGGGCGGGGCCTGACAGCCTCAGGATCCCCCAGTCAGAGGTGGTCAATGTGGCCCAGGAAAGGGAAGTCTGGGGTCCCCTACTGGAGCTGTTGCCCCCATGACCCGAACACAGAAAAGTGGTTGAAGATGAGTGAGTGAATTATTAAAGGTTAATTATTAAGAGTTCACTCTTCAGTATGATTTTTCTTGCATGAAGTTTTTCAACGGATTTTGGGTAATTTGGGGCACTGAATCTGAATCTAGTGTTAAATTTTGCCAATCACATCATGTTTTTGAGATATGAAAACCACATTTTTTATATATTTTTTGCTGAAAGTAAAAAAAAAATGACCTAGATATGGAATAATGTTTGCAATGGAAGGCGGCTACTCTCTTAAGAATGCATTTACAAAACTACTTTTATGTCTGCACCCTCTTGGAGCATTATTGACCACAGTATACAAATACTAAATAAGTGAAATATATTGAAAAAATACAATCGGGAGCATTATGCTCATCACAGGTAAGGCACCACTGAGCAGCTCATTTTTTTCTTAGTTTTGTGTCTCTCACAGAATTAAATTTGCAGCTATACACTTAAAGCATGCAGAAAATACAGGAAAAGGTAAAACTGTCACTTTAAAACGATCAGTAGTGTTGCATAAATCCAAAACGTATCACTTACATCACCAAGGTTCTCTGGAAACTCGCTCAGGTGGCTGTGCGCGTAGTGCACTTTATCCTGCTCCCTCGTTCTTGCAGGCTGAGGAGAAGCTGCTCCTCCTCATCTCTCTATAATTGTCAGCTTTCTTATTGCCAATGACGTTACACACCACATGAGCAAACACATTCCAAGCTCAAGCCTCAGCAGCGGTCATTGTTGTCACAAAGTGATGGTCCTTGAGCAATGTTCTGATCTGAGGTCCATCAAATACCCCTGCTTTTTTCTTCTCATAGCTAAGGCCAGGAAAGGTTGAGCAGATGTAGCCAAAACAGTCTCCAGAACGATCAAGTGCTTCATTAGTCACTTCATTAGTGCTTCATTCATCACTGCCTCATTAGTCCAAGATGTGCAGTGGTGGTAGAGTGATGTCTTTCCGATCAACCAGGGGGTTATTCCTGATATTCTTTTCTCCAGGTTTCATTGTGTTTCTTTGTGGCCGTTCTTTTCTTACCCAGCGCCCTTCGTTGGCGTGTCCTATAGCTGGCTTGCCCAACCAGTCGATCGATTGACACTAGTTCTATAACAGACAGTGCTGCTATAACAGACTGATGAGATGAGATGATGAGATATACTTTATTGATCTCACAGTGGAGAAATAATGTTTACACTCCAGTTACCTCAGACAGCAAGGTGGTGATGCAGAAGGTGGCAGCAATGCACCAATAAGGAAACCGGCTGCCGTTAAACACCACAGAAGAAGAAAACGTCTTCTGTGGTGGAGGATGCAGAGAAGAAAAAAACAGTTAATTACTGTTATATAATGGCTGAGTGGATCCTTGTCATTTGATTGGTGCTTTGTATGTCACATGGATTATTCACCTCATTTGTGTTGCATTGCATTTAGAGTGCAAATTTGGTTCCATACGTTTGATACCATTGCGCTCTACACACACTTACGCGCACAGGCATGCACACACACACACACAAAACAAATCCACTGTGCTGTAAGCTGAATGAAAAGTTGGACTAATTTCGGATGTGATATTTTTCGCTGCAGTGAGGAAGTACACAGTCTTTTTTTTTTTTTTTTGGTAGTACATGTGCACACAAATGCTGTCCCGGTTGAGTGGGACAACGACCCAAGCAGGATGACAATTTGATTGAGCTAATTGACAGTGCTGGTTCTTGTAACACACACAAAAATCCACTCCGCTGTAAGCCGTCTGGATGTATGAAGAGCTGTTTGGATGAAAAGCTGAAAAGCTGAGGCGATTTTTGGCTGGAGTGAGGAACTACACAAAGTCTCGTTTTTTTTGTTTTTTTTTTGTTATGGAAATACAAAGTCAGTGCACAGCATCACCGGACGACACGTCACAATTTAGACTCCTATTTAATGTTTGTGTTGAACTTTAACAGCAGTGGAACACCAACATGTAAGTCCCTTTTCTGTTGTTTATAAATTAATGGATCTATTTTAGCTGTTATATTAACAAATAATGAATTTTTTACATTCTTTCAGTGGAACGAATATTTATTTTGGTGAAAACTGGAACAAACCATTCAACAAGGCGAAGCTGAGCTGAATGGTTTGTTCCAGCTTTCACCTCATGAAACATTAATACCATTGAACTCATAAACATTCATTATTTGTATAAAGGTTAATGACAAAAAGTTAATGACTGAATATTAATGACTAAAGGTTATTGACTATAGGTTAATGACTAAAGTTTTATGACTAAAGGTCAATGACTAAAGGTTAATGACTAAAGGTTATTGACTAAAGGTTTATGACTGAATGTTAATAACTGAAGGTCAATGACTAAAGGTCAATGACTAAAGGTTATTGACTAAAGTTTTATGACTAAAGATCAATGACTAAAGGTTATTGACTAAAGGTTTATGACTGAATGTTAATAACTGAAGGTTAATGACTAAAGGTTATTGACTAAAGTTTTATGACTAAAGATCAATGACTAAAGGTTATTGACTAAAGGTTTATGACTGAATGTTAATAACTGAAGGTTAATGACTAAAGGTCAATGACTAAAGGTTAATGACTAAAGGTCAATGACTAAAGGTTAATGACTAAAGGTCAATGACTAAAGGTTATTGACTAAAGGTTTATGACTGAATGTTAATGACTAAAGGTTAATGACTAAAGGTTATTGACTAAAGGTTAATAGTAGAGAAGGTTGAATCTTCGACTGGACTGGGTTGCTTGACGCGAGGACGTTTCGCTTCAAATTGCAGAAGCATCCTCAGCTAAAATTGTTGCGCTGGTAGTCTGACTTCTGTCTTGACCCTTGTAGAGAAGATATCAGGCTGGATGGTTTCGAAATGCAGGACACAAATGCACAGCTCAGACAAACAGCTCTGGTTTTTAGAAGGTTTTACTATTGAGGTGGTCGGTACACGAGTAAGCAGTCCAGAAAAAGCAGCAGTACAAAAAACATCAGGCAAACAGGCGTGGTCGAAGCAACAGGCTGGAGATCAGGTACACACAATGAGGCAGGCAGGACTATGGAACACAGGAACAGAGCTGGAATGAGGGCACAAGGCACGACAAACTGGCGAGGAACAAACATACCCAGTGAGCTTAAATAACTGCAGGTGGTAATCAGCAAATCAGGAACAGGTGTGCATGGAAAGCACCAGAACTAGGGCATGGCCAGAGAGAGAGAGAAATGCCCATCACCAAGATCCAAGGGAGAGAGACAAGAGAAAGAAAGACAGGCAGACAAGCACAAAAACCCCAGCAAGAGAAGAAACCAACCAAACCTAACAAAATGGAAAAATAACAAACAGAACAAAAGAAAACAGAACACCTAGCAAAACTCAAACCTTGACAGTACCCCCCTCTACGGCCGGCTCCAGACGGCCCAGGCACAGCAGGACAAGAGTCACGAAACTCATGGATCAGCGCAGGATCAAGGATGAAGCGGGAGGGAACCCATGACCGCTCCTCGGGCCATAGATCTCCCAGTCCACCAAATGTTGAACCCCACGACCACGGCGGTGAGAGTCCAAGAGCCGCCGCATGGCAAAAATAGGGCCCCCACCCACAAACCGGGCAGCAGGCGGGGGAATGGCCGGGGGACACAATGGGCTGGAACAAACAGGCTTGATGTGGCTAATATGAAAGGTTGGGTGGATACGCATAGTCCTCGGGAGGCGGAGGTGAACAGAAACTGGATTAATAACTTTGGAAACCGGGAATGGGCCAACAAACCTGGGAGCCAGTTTTCTGGGGAGTCCTTTAAGAGGAAGATGACGTGTCGAGAGCCAAACTTTCTGTCCAGGTTCATATGCAGGCGTGGAAGATCTTTATCGATCAGCCTCCATCTTACAGGCCGCTGAGGACCGTAGGAGGGCCCTGTGTGCCCGCTCTCAGGTTTGTTGGCAGCAGAGGATGAGTCCTAGGGCAGAGGGAACAGAAGAATCAAGTGCTGTGGATGGAAACAATGGAGGTTGATGACCGTACACTACTTGAAATTGCAAAAAACCAGAGGATTCAGAAGGGAGACTATTGTGTGCCAATTCAATCCAGGACAGTTGCGCAGACCATGAGGCAGGATGCTGGGAGACAGAATCCGGAGTCCCTTTTCTAAGTCCTGATTGACACGTTCTGTCTGCCCGTTGGCCTGAGGGTGGTAACCTGAGGTTAAGCTGGCATTGACCCCGAGGAGATGGCAGAATTCCCTCCAAAAATTAGATACAAACTGCGGTCCTCTATCTGATACAATATCCTGTGGAAATCCCTGCAACTTGAACATGTGTGAGCATTATCTCGGCAGTTTCTTTTGCTGAGGGAAGTTTAGGTATAGGGATGAAGTGAGCCATCTTGGATAGTCTATCCACCACGGTTAAAACAGGGGTATTTCCTCTTGAAGGCGGCAGACCAGTTACAAAGTCCAATGTGATATGTGACCAGGGACGAGTAGGGACAGGCAGTGGCTTTAAAGAGCCCGCAGGTGGGTGGTTAGAGGACTTGTGTATTGCACACTTTGAGCAAGCATTAACATAATCTGTAATATTGTTTAACATCCCGGGCCACCAAAACCTCTGCTGAATAACAAACTCTGTCTTTTTGATTCCCGGATGACAGGAGAACCAACTGTCGTGTCCCCACCTGATCACATCCCCCTGAGAACAGCCAGAACGAATAGTCTACCCTGGGGACAACCTGGAGGAACTGGAGTATTGCCTAAGGCAGACTGGACCCTAGATTCTATGTCCCACGTTAATGCTCACAAAAAGCAAGATGCTGGTAAGATAGTCCCCGGATCTTTCGGCGCATTGACTGGGTCGCCCTGCCGCGATAACACGTCAGGCTTGCCATTCTTGGAGCCAGGTAGGTAAGAGGTCACAAAGTTAAAACGGCTAAAGAAAATGGCCCACTTTGCCTGGCGAGCATTAAGCCACTTAGCGATTCGTAGGTAGGCTAGGTTCTTATGATCGGTATAAACCAAAAAGGGAATCGGTGCCCCCTCCAACCAGTGGCGCCACTCCTCCAATGCCACTTTAACTGCCAACAGCTCACGTCACCGATGCAGTAGTTTCGTTCTGCCGCAGTCAACTTCTTCGACAAAAAGGCACACGGGTGCAACCTGTTGTCTGAAGTTTTAATTTGCGAGAGAACAGCTCCAACACCAGTGTCAGATGCATCTACCTCAACCACGAACTGTCGAGCAGGGTCAGGGAGGAGTAGCATGGGGGCCATGGTGAAGCGATGCTCCAGAACCCTAAAAGCCTTGTCGCACCCAGGTGTCCATACGAACGGCCGAGGGACGATGTGACCTCGTGAAGTGGAGCTGTGACTGTGATGAAATTACGGATGAACTTGCGGTAGAAATTGGTGAAACCCAGGAACCTTTGGAATTCCTTACGGGTGGTAGGAACCGGCCAATCCCGCACGGCCGCAACCTTCTCAGGGTCCATCTTAATCTCTCCCTCTGCATTAACAAATCCAAGGAATGATACAGTGGGTTTGTGGAGCTCACATTTTTCGGCTTTAACAGAGATTGTTTTCCAACAAAGTTTGCAGAACGGTGCAGACGTGGTGTGTGTGGGTTTCCATATCAGTGGAGAAAATCAGAATATCGTCTAGATAAACGAAAACAAACGTATTTAGGTACTCGCACAGCACATCATTAACCAGGTCCTGGAAGACCGCTGGAAGGCATGACTAGGTATTCATAGTGTCCTGAGGCCATATTAAAAGGGGTCTTCCATTCATCGCCTTGCTTTATACGAACCAAATGATATGCATTGCGGAGGTCGAGTTTTGTGAATATTTTAGCTCCTTCTAAGAGCCCAAAAGCAGACGCGATGAGTGGCAGCGGATATCGGTTCTTTACTGTAATGTCGTTGAGCCCCCAGTACACGGGCGGAGGGATTTGTCCTTCTTTTCTACAAAAAAGAACCCCGATCCTGCAGGTGACAATGACGGTCTAATCAAACCAGCGGCAAGAGATTCTTGAATGTATTCATTCATGGTGTCACGTTCAGGGGCCGACAGAGAAAAGAGCTTCCCTTGGAATGGGTGAGCCACGGGGAGGAGGTCTATAGCACAATCGTATTCCTGGTGAGGTGGTAACGATTTAGCTTTGCTTTTAATAAATACTGGTGCCAGGTCATGGTAGCACAATGGCACCCCCACCAGGTCCGGGTTGGAAGTGGACTGAAAACATACAGGTTTAAACAGACATGAATTGTTACAAGCAGGCCCCCAGGAAATAATCTCTCCCTTAGCCCAGTCAAAATTGGGACCATGTTTTTGTAACCAGGGATGCCCCAATAGCCGGGTGAGTCATCTTAACAAAAACATGGAAACTGATTGATTCAGAGTGGTTTTCAGAAATTATCATCTGAACTGACTGAGTGCGATGGGTAATGCACCCCACTTTATGGCCATCCACGGCACGCACCACAAGAGGGCGTGAGAGCTCATACAATTTAAGGTGTAGAGATTTGGCCAGAGAGGACAAAGTCAAGTTCGCATCAGAACCAGAATCAACAAATGCAGGCAAAAAACGGATGACTGATCAGATATTAATTTAGCCAAAATCACATTTTGTGCTGAGGAAGGAAAAATTGTGTTTTGACTCACCCGAATCTCAGCTTGTGGCCACATGGTGGCACCCCTGGCTTGACAATAAGTTATCATGTGACCGGAACACCCACAGTAAAAACAAAGTGTGCCTTCAAGGCGTCGCCGCCTCTCGGCGGAGGAGAGTCGAGTGCGACCCAAATGCATTGGCTTCTCAGTGCTGCGGAGTGAAGATTCTGTGCTGACATGACTGGAGGAGGACGAGTGGGCAGGAGATCTTGTGGCGCATCGAGCAGGAAGCTGGACATCACGGTGAGGAAGGTCCTGCAGACGTCGGTCAGTCAGTATGGCGAGTGCGACAAGCTGGTCAAGGTCCTCAGGCAATTCGACGGCCACCAACTGGTCCTGAATGTTTTCAGCAAGCCCCTGAAGAAAAACATCATGGAGTTCCGCGGGATTCCAATCGCTCTTGGCTGCCAGAATGCGGAAGTCCACGGCATAGTCGGCGACTCAGTGTCCACCCTACCTCAGCCTCATGAGGGCACGGGCTGCTTCTCGCCCCGGAGAGGTGTGCTGGAAAACTGATCGCAGTGCCACTGCCTCCTTCACCCCTCTCTCAAACCATTTATTCTGGCTAAGATTTTAACTTCGTTGTCCTCAAACGTGTTGTTAATGTCTTTAAGGTGGAGATGAACTACAGACTGAGGTCCACTGGCACCCTCTCTGTTGTGCTGGTATAGCCTTTTGTGTAACGGCTGCTTAGCAGTCATCTCCACCTTAAAGACACTGACCACACGTTTGAGGACAAGGAAGTTAAAATCTTAGCCAGAGAGAAGAAATGGTTTGAGAGAGGGGTGAAGGAGGCATTGTATGTGAAACAGTTGGAACCCAGCCTTAACCGGGGAGGGGGGCTGAGAAACGCTTTGTCCCCTGTTTACAATGGGGCACTCAGGTCAAAGCAGTTTCAGTCTTTTGTCCATGGTAATGAGTCATTCACATCGTCAGGAGACACATCAGGAGAGCCATCAGGAGAGGCGTCAGTCCCATCGTTAGGAGAGACAGCTACCCTGTCATTAGGAGGGTGCTAACTTGAGCACAATAGGTGCTAATTAAAGCAATTGTTTAGTCACTAGCCAATAGCAGTCTGCCTCTCGGTAGGAGGGGTCTGGTTAGGTTTAAAACTCCAGCATTTGTGGCTTCTGTTTGTTCTTCTCTACAAGGGTCAAGACAGAAGTCAGACTACCAGAACAAGAATTTTAGCTGAGGAAGCTTCTGCAATTTGAAGCAAAACGTCCTCACGTCAAGCAACCCAGTCCACTCGAAGATTCAAGCTTCTCTACTATGGAAACCACCTGAACAACTGAGAGCCTTCACAGAAAGACTGAATGTTAATGACTAAATGTTATTGACTAAAGGTTTATGACTAAAGGTTAATGACTAAAAGTCAATGACTAAAGGTTATTGACTAAAGGTTTATGACTAAAGGTTATTGACGAAAGGTTTATGACTAAAGGTCAATGACTATAGGTTAATGACAAGGTTTATGACTGAAGGTTTATGACTGAAGGTTAATGATTGAAGGCTATTGACTAAAGGTTTATGACCAAAGATCAATGACTATAGGTTATTGACTAAAAGTTAATGACTAAAGGTTATTGACTAAAGGTTTATGACTAAAGGTTAATGACTAAAGGTCAATGACTGAAGGTTATTGACTAAAGGTTAATGACTGAAGGTTAATGATTGAAGGTTATTGACTAAAGGTTTATAACTAAAGGTCAGTGACTAAAGGTTAATGACTAAAGGTTAATGACTAAAGGTCAATGGCTAAAGGTTAATGACTAAAGGTCAGTGACTAAAGGTTAATGACTAAAGCTCAATGGCTAAAGGTTAATGACTAAAGGTTTATGACTGAAGGTCAATGACTAAAGGTTTATGACTGAAGGATAATAACTGAAGGTTATTGAGTAAAGGTTTATGACTAAAGGTCAATGACTAGAGGTTAATGACTGAAGGTTTATGACTGAAGGTCAATGACAAAGTTATTGACTAAAGTTTTATGACTAAAGGTCAATGACTAAAGGTTTATGACTAAAGGTCAGTGACTATAGGTTATTGACTAAAGGTTAATGACTGAATGTTAATGACTAAAGGTTTATGACTGAAGGTTAATGACTAAAGGTTTATGACTGAAGGTTATTGACTAAAGGTTTATGACTAAAGGTCAATGACTAAAGGTTAATGACTAGAGGTCAATGACTAAAGGTTTATGACTGAAGGTTTATGACTAAAGGTCTGTGACTAAAGGTTAATGACTAGAGGTCAATGACTAAAGGTTTATGACTGAAGGTTTATGACTAAAGGTCAATGACTAAAGGTTAATGACTAGAGGTCAATGACTAAAGGTTTATGACTGAAAGTTATTGACTAAAGGTTAATGACTAAAGGTTTATGACTAAAGGTCAGTGACTAAAGGTTAATGACTAAAGGTTTATGACTAAAGGTCAGTGACTAAAGGTTAATGACTAAAGGATTATGACTAAAGGTCAATGACAAAAGTTTTATGACTAAAGGTCATTGACTATAGGTTAATGACTAAAGGTTTATGACTGAAGGTTAATGATTGAAGGTTATTGACTAAAGGTTTATGACTAAAGGACAATGACTATAGGTTAATGACTAAAGGTTAATGACTAAAGGTTTATGACTGAAGGTTATTGACTAAAGGTTAATGACTAAAGGTTTTTGACTAAAGGTCAGTGACTAAAGGTTAATGACTAAAGGTTTATGACTAAAGGTCAATGACAAAAGTTTTATGACTGAAGGTTTATGAATGAAGGTTATTGACTAAAGTTGTATGAATGAATGTTAATAACTAAAGGTTTTTGACTAAAGGTCAATGACTAAAGATTAATGACAAGGTTTATGACTGAAGGTTTATG